>NC_045787.1:32187821-32496313 GCF_009873245.2 Balaenoptera musculus
GAACTGAAACATGTGATAGGTAAAGTTAATATCCAGTTGTATTCAGATTCCTTTGTCTTATAACCGTTTTGTGGGTCTTTTTAAAGTAACGTGTTTTAAATGGGATTTAAATAAAGTGCATAGGCTTCGCTTGCTTGATATATCTCTTAAATGTCTTTTAAACTATAGGTTTAAAACTACAGGCTTTAATCTGTAGGTTTCCTTTTCATCTTTTTTCTTTATAAGTTTTCTTTATAAAGCCAGGTTTTTTGTTCTACAGTTTCTTCAGTTTGGATTTTGCCATTTATCTTCCCAAGGTGTATGTAGTATGTTCCTCTGTCCTCTGTATTGCTGTGTATTGGTAGTTAGATCTGGATGTTTCATGAGATGTGGGTCCAATTTCTTTGGTGAGGCTATTTCGTATCAGGTGATATGTGCTTCCATCAGGAGGTATATGATGAAGAATTATCTTCTGATTGACAATGTTGTCAGCCGTCAGTTGGTATTGCCTAGATCCATTATTTCATAAAGAGTTGCAAAATGGTGATATTCTAATTTTGTCATTTCTTCCTTATTATTAACTGGAATACTTCAATAAAGAGAGGATTCTTCTCACTACTGTTTGGCTACCCTGAGGTATAGTTCATACGAAAAGATAGGCTAAACAAATGATGTTTTTCTTTATTTACAAATTTTGAAATAGTAGTTTGGTTCACTAGCATCCTTCAACAGTGGCCATTTATATTTGAAGTATCATTATGAATTAATGGATTTAAAACATTTGATATGTCTAACCCATTTTATTTATAACCCATTTTGGTGCTCCAATTAATGGAAGCCTATTCAAGTTAACTCCTGAGCCTTTTTGCTATAATCTCAGTTTTCACTGATAACTTCCCAGGCCACAGACTTTTAGTCCAAACCATTTTCAAAGAAATAGATAGAAGCATTATTAGAACATACACATGTGCATACACACATATGTTTGTGTGTATGTATATATACATATGTGTGTGTGTGTGTGTGTGTGTGTGTATATATATATATATATATATATATATATATATATATATATATATAGTGGAAAATTTTCCAGGTGACTCACAGTTACTGAATGAAAACAAATGAAGAAAATCTAACATTAAAGGATAGATTAAATCCCTTTACTTATGCATAAGGCAGTGAAACAAAAATTTCCATCAACTACCTGCTATTTCCCCTAATTACCATATATTTTGTAGTCCAGTATATGTTCTACAATAGAACAAGGAGAAGAGATGCCAATGTTACTTCTCCTTTGAGGACTGAGAAAGAGGAAACTGTCTTAAGACACAGTGAAATAACTATTTTTCAGCTCTTGCATCAGGCAGGCTGGGTTTGGTCTATGCAAAAAATTTATGTGAGTATAGGAAGGTAGGGAAAGTGGAGGAAAAACAGAATTTCTGAAGAAGATTATAGCATTGCCTTTTAAAGAAGAAAAATGTTTCTTGCGTGCCTATGATGGTGTGGAGACAAACCCTCTGGAAAAAAAGAAGATAAACAGGATGATTTTTAAGCATGTGGTTCTTTCCAAACTTCTAATTTCATAGGATCAGTTCACCAAAAATAAAATTGTCATAGTTTCTTATTGTTTGTCATGTTAAGGCTGGATAATTGGCATCCTATTGTTTGTACAGGACAAAATATTACAGGAAAAAACACCATGTGACTTGGGTGCCTCTGGGTTCTCGTGGGAACGAGCAGTTTCTTAGCGAGAGGGGGAAAATATTCAAACAGTATAACCACAAGCTCACTAATGGCCATTTTCTGCTTAAATGTGGAAATTGAGGGTAGTTTGCATGTTTCATTTATTTTCAAACATTTGAAAATACATATTTTTTTCGAAAGTAAAGCAGGAAGACTGGAATATTTATTACAATTCTTGTCATCGTTTTTGCCTTGGTATAAGAGGCTGCAGTGTTCAGAGAAAAGTGTAATTAAAACTATGCACTTTGTAATCTGGTCTTATTCAGTTTTATATATTTGTCTTAAAGGTAAACCTTTCTCAATTATTTGTGGTTGTGAAGAATAATAATAGTAAGATTTATCGTGCATTGTATTAGTTTCCTCTTACTGCTATAACAGATTACCACAAACTTAGTGGCTTAAAACAACACAGATTTATTATCGTACAGTTCTGGAGGTCAGAGGTGTACAATGGATCTCACGAGGCTAACATCCAGGTGTCAGGAGGGCTGCACTCCCGAAGGCTCTAAGAGATAACCCATTTCCTTGCCTTTCACAGCTTCTAGATACTGCCTACGTTTCCTGGCTCACAGCCCTCTATCACTGTAACCTCTGCCCCCCTGGTCACGTCTCCTTCCCTGGTTCTGACCCTCCAGCCTCCATCTTTCACTTATAAAGACCCTGTGGTTACATGCGCTCAAATGGATAATTCAGGATAATCTTCCCACCTGAAGACGCTTAATCTAATCACGTCTACATTTACAGGTTCCCAGGATCAGTACACAGACATCTTTCGGAGGGAGTGGTTATTCTGCCTATCACAAGTACTTTGTATATTCCGGACACTCTTATAAACTCTTCACATGTATTAATTCAGTTAATCTGCACAAGAGACTGGGTAGTAAGGTAGTTACTATTATTATTTCCAGTTTACCAATGAGAAAACAGAGGTACAAAGGTTGCATTTCTAGGAAATGGTAGAGCTGATATACAAAATTACCTAGGCTCAAGGACCCGATCTTTTTTTTTCTTTTTTAACATCTTTATTGGAGTATAATTGCTTTACAATGGTGTGTTAGTTTCTGCTTTATAACAAAGTGAATCGGCTATACATATACATATATCCCCATATCTCTTCCCTCTTGCATCTCCCTCCCTCCCACTCTCCCTATCCCACGCCTCTAGGTGGTCACAAGGGGACCGATCTTTACCCTTTAAACCACACTACCTCTTTGAGAATAAAAATAGCGTGGAAAATTGAAATACATGGATATTCACAAACCCCACTTTAATCAAAAACGTCAAATATTCCACGCACATCTTTTACAAGACCTGCAACTAGAAACTTGCTGTTTTAACTCTGTTATTCAGCTATGTTATTAAATGCCCAGAATTGTGATAAATGTTGAGAATTCAAAAAATCCCGCCCTTTCAAAAATTTACTTGGAAAAACAAAATGAAAACATTCAGGAACCATTAGAAAACACTACAAAAGTATATATACTCAAATGCTAGATGGAATGATATAGTCCTTCAAGTATTTTTTGGTAGAATTCAAGACACAAATAGCACCATCAGTGTTTGAACTGAAGTGCTCCGAAGGAAAACAAAATCTGAGAATCAGCCAGGGACTGGGCAACATAGAATGAATATCCACACCTAGGTAGTTGTAATGTTGATTCATTCTTAACTTTTGTTACAATGGAAGTTATTTCATAGTCAAATTAACATCATTTATAATGGTTACATGATAGAAATGCCTTAGTTTAGACAACTTGGTCAGTCATTTTCCCCCCACTGGTGTGTAATGAGAGGGTTTTCAACTACACCTTGATTGTTTTGACTGCTTCCAGACCTTATTATTTTCAGATACACTCCTTTCCATAACAGAAATATAGAATCATTTTATCATCATTCACCAGGAAAGGTTCCTAGGGAAAAGAATATTGTGTTACCACGTTAAAAAGCAGATATTCAAGTTATTAGCAACACATGAATTTTATAGTCTACAAGTAAGTAATAAAGGAATAGATAACCAAAAAAAAAAAAAAAAAAACAGAAAACAACCAAACTAACTAAAAAAGAAGTAGATGGTGGATTAAGCCAGATTATGGTAATGCAACTGATTGTACAAGAGCTGAAATTCTTGGAAACTAGGGATAACTTGCCCTGAAAGTCTCAGAAATGAATTATGTTAAGTTTGGCTTCAAAGCAGGTGATAGAACCTATTCATCTATATACTTTGAAGTAATTATATATTCCTTATTAACACTTTTAATATTCAGGGTGAATGATGTGGGTTTTTAACATGCTATTGCATTTCAGGATCTTTTCTATTCTTTCTTCTTTTGGAGGGGTCTTCTTTAATTATTTCAGTCAGCTACCTTTTACTACTCTCTACCTAAACTTTATAGAGTATGTTTTCTTGAATTTTTATCGAGAAACAAAATTGTCTTCAAGTTTTATAATTTTCTCTATTATATTCTTCCTTTGAGTCTTCATGAAGCATCTCCCTTTTCCTATACTATATATATATATATTTTTTTTTTTCTGTTTACTCATCCTTAAACACAAAAAATCCATCCAGATGTGGTATACTGAAAATGGCCATCAATTCTTTGAAATTTTTTCCCACCAAGAGGTTGGATCTGTCTTCCTTCCTCTGAATCTAGGCTGGTCTGTAACTGCATTGACCAAGGGATGCTGTGCCAGTTCTGGGCTTAGGCTTTAAGAGGCCCAGTAGCATCCTTCTTTGTCTCCTGGAGTCCTGAGCCATCATGTAAGAAATCAAACTCTACTGAGGTTGACATGCTGTGAGGAAGCCCAAGCTAGCCATGTGGAGAGGCCTGTCAGTTTCCAGATGCTCCAGGCCCCAGACATTCGTTATGTTACCTGAGCCCAGCTTTCCAGCCATCCTTTCCTATGTGCCAGGCATAAGAATTAAGCTGTCTTTGACTCCAGACCAAATCAATACCAGCCAAACAGCACTGAGTGACTCCTATCTATGCATCATGAAGAAGAAGCACTTAACTAATAACTGACTGAATTCCTGACACACAACATCATGATTTAATAAATATGGTTGCTGTCGTAAACCACTAATATTTGGAATAATAGATGAACTAGATCAAACAACAGACACCAGGTTTAACACTTCTCAACATACAGGATCCATAAGGAGATCCTTAACACTTCTTAATCTCTGTTAATCTCTAATGGCTAACAGAAATTATCTAATACGGTGTACTAATCACAGCAGTGAAGTGTTATAATGAATCCCCAAATCTCACTGACTTACCAGAATAAAGGTTTATTTTTTCCCTCATATCACAATCCTGTGAAGCCCTGAAAAGCTCTCTGTTTCACAGTCTAAAGTTACTGCAGGCTATTTCCATCTAGTGGTTCGTCAATTTCCCAGGGTCTTTGAATCCTTCACTGGATCTTCTGTATTTGGCCCCCAAAAAAGGGAACAGAGAAAGGACAGGAGACGGTGCAGAAAGTTTTGTGGTTAGGCCTTCAGGTGGCTTATATTACTTTTATCCAATGTCCATCGCCTAGAATGTAGTCATATGCTGCACCTAACTGTAGGAGGTTAAAAAAAAAAAAGCAGTCTACTCTCTGCTTAGGATGAAAAGGAAATAGGGTTAATAAACATATAACAGTCTCTCCACATATGTCCACATTAACATGGAACGGCATCTTCTCCTGACTTGACTGTCAAATTTGCCGCTATGCAAGCAAGCCAGATGCACAATAGGGTACTTTTTTTGTGTACGTACAGAAAATACTACATCCCCACATGCCTGCTTTCCAGGAACTTCCTGTCTCCCTGACTACAAATCCCAGGAGTGATGTTCATTATATTTTTTTCTTTCTAACATGCTACCTACTCAAATGTAAATTCTCCAAATAGGCATTAAAAGAGAATAGCGCACGTGGTCGGAATGTGAGGGGAGAACAGAGCAGGACTCTGGCCAGTTCAGAAGTCAGCTGCCTGAGCTTCCATCAGGGGTCAAAGACTGGACTTGAGCCAAAGCCATCTCATGCTATCCCTCAGGTCTATATTTTTTTCTGACTTGTTTACCCTGTCAAACCCATCAAAGCTGTAGTCTCCCAAATACCTATGAGTTGGGCCTGTGGTCTTCTCTGTAGTTTTCAGTATTGTTATCCACTTTGGGGTGAGTGTCGTGTATGTGTGCATGTGTGTGTGTTTGTGTGTGTGTGTAAGTATGTGTGACTTCATACATCTTTAGTTGGAAGTTGAGAGAATGATCATGGACTGCCACCAAGACAACGAAAAGTCTTCCGGTCCTCTCTGAGTTGTTGTCATTACTGTTTTTTGTTTTGTTTTGTTCTGTTTTTCAGTTTTCTGAATGTCACTTCCACTTTAGGATTTATGTTCACTGTAAACAATATATCATGGAATCTAAGGCTAGCATTTCTTCAAGACATCTCTCTGTTCAGTGTAAACAAAATCAAAGACAAGTTTTAGAGCAGGCACAACACTTCAGACATCACTATTTGACTCAGGTTCTATTTACCACTGAGCTCTACTGCAGCCTCAAAGTCCTTCTCAACCCATCCTTTTGGGCAGCCACTACCAATCAGTGTGGGCAGGTGACATAAAGTTTGTGTGCTATCGTGGGTAGAATGATCTCATTTTGCTTGAATGGTTTGTTCAGTTAACAAGCACTTATTAAGCATTTACTGTGTGGCAGGTATTGTGATCTTTGCTGGAGATAAACAGTAAAGAAGAGCATATCCCATGTCGTCAAGGAGCACTCAGCTTACTGGTGGAGACAAACAAAGTTACACACAGAGTGAAAGGTACTAGAGTAGATGTAAGCCCAGGATGCCCTAGGAGCAGCTGGACCAAGCATCCATCATTGTGCTGAGGGTCAGGAATGTCCTCTTAGAGGACACAGAGACCGGAAGAATAAATGGGAGTTAATCAAGCAAAGAGAGGGGGCAGAGCCATCCAGGTATTCCTTAAGCATTTACCCCATTTACCCCATTGCTCTATTTAACCACTTCCCTGGGAAATTCTTTCTCCCAAGGCCTCCTGTGCCTCAGGTATTACATGGAAGCATGGATGCCAGAAATGTTATTATCTCATGGTGAATCACTTCTCTTTGATGATGGTGCTGAAATTGCAAAGGGATGACATAAACTCGCTGCGGTTCTTACTTGGGAAAGCCTCCAAAATGCCTCTTTACTCTTCTTTCTTTTTGTAGAACTCTGCCCTCCATTTTCTCCTTTGGCGGAGGCATTCCTGGATCCAAGTTCTTCAGCCTCGGTAAACTTTTCTGAACTCCTTCACTTTGGTCTAATATGAGACACCTCTACCCACCACAGTCTGCTGTTACTGGTGACTCCAAAGCAAAGAGATTTTGAGACTTTAAATCAGAAAGACACCCTTTTATCGTATCCTCATTAGTGTACAGATTGATTTAGTAATCATATGGGAAGAGATGTGCTTTGAGGGTATGTTTTTCTCTAATAGTTTCCCCATGGAAATGGCCATAAGGAGAGTTTAGAAGAGTCAACAACATACAAACATATGGAATAACGGACACTGCAAGGATTCACTGCCCTCGAACTTCTTTTTCTCTGTGTCAGCCTAGCTTTTGATTCCTTAATTCAATATCGCTACTTTTGAGTTGCCCAAATGAATGTTGCTAAAATGAATCATACCAGATCTAGTACAACCTTAGTAACATCAACTTCTATTAATATTCTAGCTTAGATGTCGCCCAGTTTTGTTTTTGTTTTTGTTTTTTAATTAGCTACAACTGGCAGAGAAGTGGTCTTGTGAAAATAGAACCCTGGACAGAAATTGTCAAGTAGGAAGTGTTTAAAAGTATTTGAACAAAAAAACACCATCTGAGCAGGACATTTCTGGATGGGCACTCCGGTTATACTCTCTGTTAAATATTAAATATGCAATGGGGAAACAAATTGAAATTATAAATATATAATAATTGAATTTTTAGGTGTTTAGAAGCCAAAAAGACACATAAATATGTTTCATATTTGAACTAAATATCTCCTCCCCCTCTATTTCCACTGCCAGGAAATACATTAGTATATGCTATTTCAGCTTAAGCCTGAGAAGAAAAGGAAAGTTAGACCAAGTAACATTTTTAAAAGTTGACCTTGAATAAGTTATTGGTTGTAGCGGTTCTCTGAATCTTGGACTCAATTTACCCTATTTAAGTGTAGCCTCTTTATGTTTATGCTTAGATATTTTAATAAAGCATCATAATGTTATTTTTTATAGTGTAATCACATGGACAAACATATTGCTTTTAACTCTCATGTAATCATCTGTGGGAAACCTGGTTGGTGAGTCTAGGAGAGTATAGCCAAGTTATTAGCCTAAAACTGATGAAGGTTTTACAGTAATTGCAAACCAGAGAGTTAAAAAATAATAAAACAAGGGGGAGGGGTGAGATGTGACAGGGTGAGAGAGTGGCATGGACATATATACACTACCAAATGTAAAATAGATAGCTAGTGGGAAGCAGCCGCATAGCACAGGGAGATCAGCTTGGTGCTTTGTGACCACCTAGAGGGGTGGGATAGGGAGGGTGGGAGGGAGGGAGATGCAAGAGGCAAGAGATATGGGAACATATGTATATGTATAACTGATTCACTTTGTTATAAAGCAGAAACTAACACACCATTGTAAAGCAATTATACTCCAATAAAGATGTTTAAAAAAAAAAAAGTTTTACTAGTATAAAAAGTTAAAAGAAAAATAATAATAATAATAAAACAAAATTTAAAAAATTTAAAAAGCAACCCTACAAGCCAGAGTTATGAAACAATTGCAAGCATCTCAAAATATACATTGAGATACTAAAATCTCAATTAACTGAACCTAAACTGCTAGATCCTTCAACTATTAGCAGTAGTTTAGTATTTAACTTTTTACAAGGGGTGGGGCATGAGAAAGTGAGAAAAACAGGCTATACTAAGAGATTCATAAACATAGCAGTTTTCAGCATAAATCCTGTGGACAAGAACACATTCAGTCTATCCTCCCAAGCTTCTGTACTATAGTGCTCTGTGCTAAATATGCAAGCTTCAAAGTCAGGAGAGTGATTTAATGCATTTCAGAAACATTTTGAATAACAGTTTTAAAGCAAAAAGGGGCTTTCCACGTTAGCCACAGCTGACCACAAAATACAAATTAACTATTTGCCCCACTTCCTAGCCATTCTGGTTGAAGTTTTAATGTACGCGGCTAATGAAGCATTTTCCATGTTGTATTTGGAGCATCCCAACCCACTTACGGACCGCTGACTTAGAAACAACCTCAGTCTGCCCTTGCTTCTGTTGCACGAGGTCTTCTGATTATCAATTATCTAGTAGGGTGACTCACATCTCACCAGCTCAATGTGGTTTCACGCTGCCGAGAGAACACAGTGCCAGCACATGCCCAGTAGTTCACAGCATAGTAATTTCCCTGAAATCTTTATAAGGAGTGCCCCTCAATCAGGCATAAACACACATTATTCACTCAGTACACATCCTATTCACTAAATAGGGGTAATATCACCCCTACACTTCCATTTATACCCAAACCATGTCATTTGGGTAGTATTGACTTCTCTGGTTTTATACTTTGAGATCTTGCATGCATTTTATATCTTCCTTTTGAAAATTACGTTTTATTAAATATTTGACCAGAGATTTAATTTTCCATTTCCTTTTCTCTCCCCTGAGTCTCCGTATCATGCTCACAGTTAAGTCACAGGTGCGCTTGGAAAGCTTAACTTTACTTCTGAGTCATGTTGCTGAGCAACTAAAATCTCCCTCCCATCCCAAGAGGCTCACTCCTCTCCAGTTTCTCTTCTCTAAGGACACCAGAATAGAACGAGTAAACTGCACTCACTGTGTTTCCAACTATGTGGGGTTTTAGTGTTATCTGTTTCCAGGAACATTTATGACAATACTTAGATTCTAGGATCCACTCTAATACATATAATCTAGTAAAAACTGGAAGAGTCTTTAGGTGTTCATATATATATATTTAACATATACATATATTTTATATATATTTATATATTTCATTCTGATAGAAAAAACTAGTACTCAGGTTAGGAGATCTGGGTTTAAAGTTGAGAATCTACGCGCCCTGGAGTTTGGGAACAAGAGACCTTCTGCTACTGCATCACCTGGTCTCTGGGACCAAAGGCAGTGGGAAGAGTTTGTGAATACAAACCCCAAAGAACCCCATGAAGAGAGTAAGACTACAAGAGCAACATCAAGAGGAAGAGTCCTATAGAACCAAGAAATGATATAGAAGAGATTTTGATTATTAATTTCACCAGGATGATTTATTATATCTAGGGATCTGAGTATCTCATAGATCTGTCAATTTCTCTTCATTCCTATTGTTAGTTTCCTAATTCAAGCTATCCACATGGCCTTCTCAGATTACTGCAATGTCCTCTACATGGTCTCCCTAACTCCCGGGTCTGAGCCCCCCTTATCCACTATCCACTTTCTAGCCTGAGACATTCTCCTCATTATAATGCTTAAGCGGCTCCTCACTGCCCTCAAGGTAAAGCTGATCTCCTTAGTATGGAATACAAGAGCTTTCTTCCTTTGCTCCTGCCTTACTTTCCTAGCCTTACCCATTGACCACCTCCTACTGCCTTGCCATCTAATCTCCAGTCTGACTGAATTATACACACACACTCCTACTTCCAAGATCTTTGCATCATCTATGCTTTCTACCGGGGATAGCACCTCACTCCTAACACCTCCACCATTACCTAGACAAATCTTATTCATTTTCCAGATTAGATGATACTTCTTAGATGTCACTTCCCTTACATCTGAAAACTGAGTCAGGTGGCCCTCCAAAGTCCACATACCAAGATAGCAACAGGTACTGACGCACAATGCAGCTTTTCACTCTACGAGTTCCGAACAACTCACTAAACTCTGAAGTCCATAAGGGAAGGGACTGTAACAGTCAGATGAGTGTTGAGACCACATGTTCAGACTCTAAAGCTGCAACAGGTATGTTTTCCTTCTCCCTTTAGAGGAGTCGAAAGAGAAACTCCTGTACTCATTCAGTCATCTTTAGTGAGAAGTTCTGGTGTCACAGCTTTAAATGGCTTTTTCTCAACACATGAGATGACTGTGACAGTAAACCCACAAACTCAGGATACAAGAAACGTAACATCTTTTTTTTTTCATGCTCATATTCCACTCTGTGGTAGAAACTTAATCTTGTCAATTCTGGGTCATCTCATTCAAGTCAGTTCCATCTTTTCCCTGGAGTTGCACCGAGCTGAAAGGGCTGCTTTTGCACTTAGAAGATGGGAATGGGGATGGAAATCTGATCCTTACTCATCACCAGATACCCAAACGTGCACTGGCTCCTTTGGTCATTGGTCTATACCAGGGGTCCCCAACCCCCCGGGCCGTGGCCCAGTAGCGGGACACGGCCTGTTAGGAACCGGGCCACACAGCAGAAGGTGAGCGGCGAGCGAGCAAAGCTTCATCTGCTGCCCCCCCATCGCTGGCATTACTGCCTGAACCACCCCCCAATGTCACCCCCCCCCTGCCGTCCATGGAAAAATTGTCTTCCACGAAACCGGTCCCTGGTGCCAAAAAGGTTGGGGACCGCTGGTCTATACAGTCAGCAGCATCCTCCTTATTCCATCCCAAGGCCTCTCCGGATCTGATTCTATCTCAGTTACGCGGAAACTCTCTCAGGCATACTGAAAACACCCCGTTTTTCCCTGAACCAGCAGAGCATGGGTAAATTCTGTGAAGTTTCCTCAGGTTTGTATGCCTAAACATTCTGTAAACTATCTAACTCAAATGTTTCTATGCCATTCTGGGTATAAAAACCTCGACAAGTCTTACCAGCCCTCTGACTTTACTTAGTAAGCAAGATACAAATAGCTTTCTTGCAGGCCATCCTGAATCTAGTGAGATTTTTGTTTTGTGTGTTTCCTATATGTTTTGTCCAACCCTGTATTCAACACAAGGCAGAAAGTTCATAGGGTCTCCTTTCAGTGACCCATCATTGTCTAGCTTACTCTCTAACTTTAATTTTCTTCTTTTTCCTAGTCAGGAAAAATTTCTCTGCTCTGGGTGCCAATCACATATTCTTCTCTAACATTTGTCTTACGTCTTGAACTCAGGGGGTTTTCTTAAAAGCCATATTTAAACCCATCTATGTTCTCTGCTTTCTGCTGTGTAATTTATTCCCTGAGGCATAGGTATAGAATGTCATAGTTTTCTGGGTATGAAGAAGAGTCACAAGACACAAGGAGCTATGGGAAGGGGATATCAATTAGTATCTGGAGATATTATTCTACCTCATAGATCACTAGATAAACACCTAAACTTCTAAAAGCAGAGTTTTCTAGTAAGTGTTGGTAGAGTTCAGTAGGAGACCTCATGGAAACGTCCTGCTTTCTCCTTGCTCTTCCCTCCCAAATTAGAGAAGAGTTCAATTTCACCCGCTTATTTTGGGGAAAGGTGTTCTGATGCAAATCAACAGAATTAGAGGGAGATGACTAAGATAAATAGCAAGAAAGAATAAATTTGCTCATGGAGCCTCTTGTGTCTACCTAGGCCCTTTTTAGACTCAGTCCTTGCCTGTGACAGGCCAGAAGCCCAGGCCATGCTTCCACAACAAAGAGGAGAAAACAGAGAATAGATTTCTGCACCAATCTTCTGAAGAATCCATGAAGCAGAAAGTGAAAGAGGTACAAAAGCATTGCCCCTTGAATTTCAATAACCTTTTTTCATCAAAAAATTGAAAGAAGAAGTAAATGAATAAGTGACTAAATGAATAAATAAATCAGTGAGGGAATTAAAAAGTATAAAAGGTAGGAAAATGTAAAAGGAAAGGAAAATGAGAAAAAACTGGACTTTGGGGTTTCTAAGACATACAAACACATTTGCCTGGAAATTCCATTGGCTTTGATCAAGATTTATAAATTGTTAAACAAATATTGCTCTAAGTCTGTTTGAATACAACAAAATAATGTATTTGAAAGTATGTCATAGGCTATAAAATGCCATAAAAGGATAGTTATTGCTATTTTCACTAGTGTTACCATATGTTAATTCTGTTGATTTCAAAAAAGAAAGAGCTCCATCTCAACACGTGAGTATTTGTGGAGTGCCTAATGTGACTGATTTGCTACAGAGCTTAGAGCATTTTCAAAACACAGGAGAACGTGGGAAAGAAGCCCATATGGGCAGTTGGTTTGTCAAGCAAGACTTTCACCAGATGAGCAAACAAGAATCCAGTCATCCAAAAGAGCAGAAATACCACAGCTGAAATTTCCAAACCAGCCATTGATGCTGAACATTTACAAATGGCTGTGCAACAGGGAATTAATTCACTCAGACTTTTTCCTGTTATATCTAAAGAAGCAGACATGTATACAGATTAAGGCTGTGCCCAGCCATTTGTTCAGGGACACAAATGCTTGTATTTGTTTTCATTCTTTTCTGTTTCTCCTTTACTCTTTTTTTCTTCGTCTCATTCTAAAAAGGAATCTGAAATTGGTGGCCAAATGCTCAAAATACAACGAAATAGAAATAAATACATGAAGAAATCAACACAATTCAAGCCTCATTGATAGTGGTATTTTGGCTCCGAGCATCTTAGCATTAAGATCTTGGCTCTGAGCATCTTAGCATTAAGATCTTAGCCACTGAGGCAATATGATTGTTACAAGAGCCACAGTGTCTGTAAGATAACCAGCCAAGTTTTCAGGAGGAACGTTTCGGATAGAAGCAGTATTGAGCCATTTGTCTGCATCACTCTACACACTGTAGACCACTGCGGTAGAAACTTCCAGGCTTCCCTGCCACATATTAGAAACAAATTCCAGCCTAATCTGAATCTTATGGACAAAACCTCTTTGCTGATGTACCATTAAACACAAGGGACATTGACAGAGAATAATTCTTAACTTGCTAAGGAATATGTTCGTTACGTCACTAATCTGAAGCATCTGCTGCTTTAATAGAGGGTGGAGCTTTTTTGTTTTTACTTTATTTCATTGAATGTTTTTGCTTGTCTCATGATTTATACCCCTGTTATGAGCCTATTTTCATGCTGTGACCCTGCTTTTGTGGATGTTAACTGATGAAGTTTATTCTTGTTCAGTTTATTGTCTTCTATTCCTACCCTCTTTTATTGTCTAAATGTCAACCTTTCTTCATCTCATCCCTTCCCAGCTGCTCTCAGTACCCTTATAGGGGCCTGAGGGCTGGGGTGGGCTGAAACTGTCCCAGATCAATGAGAAGGCCAGAGGCTAGTATAAACTAGGCTCCACTGAGCAGCCTTCTCATTTCAGAAAATTGGCCTTGCACTACCTGGTGGATGAGTTAGTTCCTTCTATGGGTATTTCTTATGTTCTTTGCTGTGTGTGCTGAAATCCTTAGGTAGGTAGAACCTTGTGGACACCTTAGATTCCCTACTTCCCTCTAACACTGCTACGCTAAGGGGAATTCCACCTACCACTTTTAACCAGGTGCCTTGCTTTACTCCTGACTACTCTTTAAAAACCTCAGGAGATTTGCCTCGCTCATTCTGTATTAATTTTCTATTGTTGCCATAACAAATTACCACAAATTTAGTAGCTTATAACAGCATCCATTTATTGTCTCACAGATCTGTGTGGAAGTGTAGCGCAAGGCTCACCAGGCTAAAAGCAATATGTCAACAGGGCATTGTCCTTTACGGGGGGTTCTGGGGAGGAATCTGAAGAATCTGCTTCCAAACCCACAAAACTTGTTGGTAGAATCCAGATCTTTTCAGTTGTAGGACTGAGGGCCTATTTCCTTGCTGGCTGTCAGCTGGGGGCTACCCTCAGCTCTTGGAGGCCTCTCTCTAGTCCTCCCATGTGGGCCCTACATCTCAAAACCAGAAAGAGCACACCAAATCCTTCTCATGCTTGGAAGCTCTCTGATTTCCCTTTCTGTCACATCTCTTTTCTGACTCCACGATAGAAAGTTCTATGTTTTTAAGGATTTATTTAAGATTGGACTCACCTCAAAAAATCCAAAATAATCCTCTATTTTAATGTCTGTAACTCATTAAATCTGCAAGTCCCTTTTGCCATGTAAAGTAACATATGCACAGGTTCCACGTGATTAGGGCATGAATATCGTCTGTGGACCATTATTCAGCCTATCACACACTGTCTCTAATCCTCAGTTAGAAGTCTGCATACAATTCCTATTTGGAGTTTCTCAAACTGCCTGAACTCTCAAAGACTTCTGTACATTCCTGCCAGTCTGCCTGTAAGCTCCAATCAAACTAGGTAATACAGCCATTAGCCATTTCTCAAAGTGATGTGGATTTACCTTGTTTCCCTGTGTTCCTGGGAGCAGCCCCACCGCCTCCCAGAAAAACATCTGCCTCCCTGCTGCACGAGGTATATTAACAAGTCTCCCCCACCCTCCTCCTTCACCAACCACCAAGCCAGCTCTTTTGACACTTGTTTTTAATAAAGAGGCTAGGAAAAGAACATACATCTTGAATTTGCCTAAGCAGCTATTATTTTCACAAAAATAAACACATTAGGGCTCATGACTTTCTACGGAACATTTTATTACAAACACCGAACCAAGTTATTCAAGCACTCCCTAACAGGAAAAGAGACAATAAATTTGAAGTCTAAGAGATCTGGAATTGTTTCTAGGCTGTGTTTGGTCAGCAAAGTTACCAAATATCTCAAGAAATGTTGTCCATTTAGCAAGGCCAAATGTAATTTGACATAGAGTGATGAGATCTAAATGGCCCAAATCTACACAAACAACTTAACATCAAAACAACTTATCAAATTTTTTTTTAATTTTATTTATTTATTTATTTTTATTTATGGCTGTGTTGGGTCTTCGCTTCTGTGCGAGGGTTTTTCTCTAGTTGTGGCAAGTAGGGGCCACTCTTCATCGCGGTGCGCGGGTCTCTCACTATCGTGGCCTGTCTTGTTGCGGAGCACAGGCTCCAGACGCGCAGGCTCAGTAACTGTGGCTCACGGGCCTAGTTGCTCCGCGGCATGTGGGATCTTCCCAGACCAGGGCTCGAACCCGTGTCCCCTGCATTGGCAGGCAGATTCTCAACCACTGTGCCACCAGGGAAGCCCTCAAATTTTATGAGATACTTATCAAGTATAAATCATGTGATTCTTAGATAATTATTTGTGTGTGTGTGTGAATCCGTCTGTAGATGGAGTGCAGTAAGATAAGGCAAGCAAACACTCAGATCACCTCCCACAATAACTCCCACCGCCTCCTCTTCACGCTTTTGAGTTTAGCTGGAATGACTGATTAGCTACTAATAAGTAGAACACAGCTCACCTGATGGGAATTTCCATAATTAGGTTATAAAAGACCACAGCTTCTATATAGGTGCTCTCTCTTTGTCTCCTTGGAGGAAGTAGTGGCCATTTCATGAAGCCTGTCTAAGAAGAAGTCTATGTGAGGGATTTTGGAAGAAGAACCTCCCTCAAGTAACCTCTGAAATGCCCCTAGGCTTGGCCAGCTGCCGACTGCAAGCACATGAGAGGCCTTGGAGCTACCAGCTACATGCACCACGTTGATTCCTGCCCCATGAAGCTCTGAGAGAATGTTTTCATTTCAAGCTGCTAAGTTTGGGGTAATGTTTTACACAGCATCTGATAACTAATATAACAGATACAGTGCAAATCGATCCTCAAAACCAGCACTTTATGGAGAGTAGTTCCTAATAGTCTTTTTATCCAAAGCACTCCAAACAGCTTGACTAAAAGAAAAAAATTAATGATTATCTTTTCACACATTTGGAATTGATGAGTCAGTCTCTATACTAAGGTAGTACTTTCTTGATCTACTCATCCATGACATCATACTTTTCTTTCAGAACTGCAGGATCTGCTTTAAAAGTTTCTTAGAATCTGCTACAATAAATGAGCAAAGGTGATTTAGAAGACTTGGACTTAGCCTTACCTCCACTCTGTATAGTTGCCTATACTATTTCATGCTTCTACAGTTAGTAAGTCTAGTCCGTTGTAATTCTTTTACAAGAATTTAAAAATTGCTGACTTCTCAATTAAGGAGTATCAAAACACGCTAGGTGTTAAAAGGGCCATATCATAAAATATCACTCATAGCAATAAGGAATAAAAAACCAAAGTCACAATGAGAAATCATGACACATGATTAAAATGTTTTACCAATTCCCTTAGAACTGTAATAGAGCCTTGAAATAGTAAGAGGTATAGTAAGAATCTCACAGATAACTGGACTGAAAGGATAAATAAAAAACCACAGAAATAGAAATTTGAATACACAAGAAATATGAAGAGTATTAAAAACCTCATCAGTAATCAAAGAGATGCAAATTACCCCATGATTAAGGGAGTACCCTACCAAGTTGGCAATGATAAAGATTATAATGAAATACTGGTGAAGCTGTAGTGGTGTGAGCACTCTAGTAGGTTTCTGGCAGCAAGGAATTTCTGGAGAGTTATTTCGCACTGTGCATAAACTACCATAAGAAGTTCAGCACGTTGTTTCCTGAAGGCCACTACTAGAAATCTTTCCTAATGATGCAATTTGAGATGTAGTCAAACATTTATGTAAAAAGGTATCACAATTAATATTACGTATGTAGTGGAATGGAATTAATAATAAAGAAAAAAATGGAAGGCAGGAAAGACGGCAGAAGCCGTCTGAATGTTTATTTAGGGAATTACAGAAGGAAATATGACAGAAGCATACCATAGGGCATTATGCAGATATTAAAAGTGATGTTTTTAAAGACCATGTAATAGAAATAATAATAGCATACTTTAAAAGATTATTATTTTTAAAGAATATAATATTTTAAGTACTATATGATAGAAATAATAGCATGAAAAAGTTTATGCTCTATTTAATGTTAAGCAAAAATGATAGCACATAAAAATATTAAATATCCTAATTTTGTGTAAATGAAAGACTTAAAAGTTATAATCTCTGCTGATGGGATTTCAGGAACTTTTAAAAAATTTTATACCATGTTATCTGTATAACCTGAAAAACAAGGTTTCCAATAAATGAATGTAGACACTTATATCTTCTTTCTTTTCACTGATTCCATCTCAGAAAGTTTTACTAAAAAAGAGCACTTGCTGAATTTCATTAAGCTGTCATTTTAGTTTGTCTTACACATCATTTTATTCTCTGAAATTAATATCAAGATCAGGACTTAACACTTAGATCATATCTGCATCATTATAAAACTGGTATGCCACTTCCTTAAATGCAGTTTTTCACTATGCTTATTTTTTTTAAGCTACAGGATTTTTGCAAATTAAAATGCATAAAAGAATGGGGAAAATAAGACATAAAATGGATTCTTCAGTTTTCATTGGGAAAAACATTAGCCATGATTAAAAGAATTGGTTAAAAGACAATTTACAAATGGCCATATATGAAGCATTTCAGTCAACTATGGCTTTTGGAAAGGAAATAGAGGTGTGTGGATTATTTGCTGTTTGACATGTACACATATTTTATGCATTTGTGGATTGCTGGAATAAAGCTGGTTCAGACTTTATTGCTACCCTCATCATTTATATCTCAGTAATAACTCTTGATAATTGACCAAGAAAAATTTCTTATTTTGAAATTCAAATTACAAGTCTAGTAGAAGTAAATAAACTCTTGAGCTACTGAACATAAGAGGCAGAAAAAAGAAGCAGACTTGTCATCATCCCCAGAAGGCTAGAATCACATCAGTCTCACTTACTACGCTTACCTGTTGAAAAGCAAATGGAACACTAATGGAGGGAAAACAAAGTGAGGCCGTGCCAGAGTTTCTAAAACATGGCATGAAGGTTGCTATCAGTAAGTGGAAACATGGTCATCTATCGATGTGAGGGTCACTAAAAATTTTAAAAGAAAAGAGACTATTATAATTGCTGAATCACTTCTCGGCCTTTTGGCTAAGATCAAGTGTATAATTGCTGAAAAGCAGCAGCAATACCAAAATGCCAGAACAATAGTCTCAAAAAAAAAGAAAGAAAGAAAAAGAGGGTGAGAGAGACAGAGAGTATGAGAGAGAGAAACATTATGTCTTTCAAAATGAAAGCATGAAAATGTTTTATGCAAGGATAAAAGGGGCCACAGAGGTGAGTTTTTGCTGTTTTCCTTTCTGGTCTGGTCTTCTTATGAATGGATAAAGTCATGATGAATCACATTTAACTGACTTTTTCTTTGATTTCCAAAGACAAGAGCCTAATAAGGCTGCCAGTGCTATCAATGCAGATAGAAGGCATCTACAATGAGGGGGATTTTGCTCTTTACAAAATGTGATGAACTCGGGGAAAAACAATGAACATTCTAGAACACTGAGAAATGAAAGAATTCAGGATATATTTTGAGATTCACAACTCATATATTTTTAAACACACACACACACACACAGAAATTTAACTGCTAACCAGGGCTTAAACTACCAACCTACTCAACTCACAGAAAAGCACTTGAGTACAGATAGTTTATTTGTGAGGTGATCTCAAAAAGGAAAAAGGTAGGGTTGAGGAATCATGGAGAGAGAGAGATGGAAGGAAGAAAAACCAAGGTAAGGATGTGTTGTCAAGGCTACTGCTATAAGCAATGGGAGTCCTCTCTGTTTCTGTTTGGCTTTTTGTTTGTTTGTGTTTTAGGTAGTCCAGGGGTTTTTTGTTTTTACTCTTGTTTTAGGTTTTGATTTTGTTTTAGAAAATGTTCCAGGACCTTGGAGAAGTGAACACAGTATTTCTCAGAAATGTCCACCTGAGGATTGGCACTAGGGCACTGGGACACTGATTTCTGTCCGCTATCTTTGAAGAGTGGCTCCTAAGGACACAAACACGCTCTCGTGTGCTCCACAGCTTCAGCGAGGGCTCTGGGTAGAAGAGTAGGCTGGTCCCTGAGGTTAGACTGTCATCCTGCACAGGTGGCCCATCCTTGCAGAGGTAAGTGAGGAGATAGGTCTTGGGCCACCAAAGCCCCAACTACACAGTACTCATCCTGTCTTACACATTGTCACTCCCGTCCCCCTACTGGACACTTCATAAATAGGTGAGGGAATAGTACATAAGTCCTAATAACAGGGCTCACTCAATAGGTGACAAGCCAACCAAACTTTGATCTGGAGCAGCAGCAAACTGTTTTTTAAGAATGTATCTCAGGGCTTCCCTGGTGGCGCAGTGGTTAAGAATCCACCTGCCAATGCAGGGGACATGGGTTCAATCCCTGGTCCAGGAAGATCCCACATGCGGCGGAGCAACTAAGCCTGTGTGCCACAACTACTGAGCCTGTGCTCTAGAGCCGGCGAGCACAACTACTGAGCCCACGTGCCACAACTACTGAAGCCCGCATGCCTAGAGCCTGTGCTTTGCAACAAGAGAAGCCACTGAGAAGTCCACGCACCACAACGAAGAGTAGACCCCACTCACCGCAACTAAAGAAAGCCCGCGAGCAGCAATGAAGACCCAATGCAGCCAAAAATAAATAAATAAAATAAATTTATTAAAAAAAAAAGAATGTATCTCAATCACAAAGTACCCAATAACCAACACTAGTTTTACTTAGAACTAGGAAACGAAAGAACCTTATACTGCTATTTTCAGAATCAATCTATATTTTGCGGAAGCCAAATAGGTAAAAAAGTCTTAAGGCAGAGATTTCCTAATTCATCTCTCATAGTACCTAACACCCCACATTATAATAGTACCATATGTCGGAAATGTTAACGATTAAACAAAGGATGATTTGAATAGCCTAGCTCATGAAAGTCAGTGATGACGCCTTAGCTACAGTTCATTCCTCCATCTTAGTACTTATCATATTATATTTTAAATATCTCATTTGTCTCCTTCTCCCACTAGACTGTGAGCTCATTAAGAGCATAAAGTATTTCATCTTTGTACTCCTAACACATAGCCCACTGCGTCCTGCTTAATGACCTCTCAGTAAATATTAAATTAATGAACTAATGTTTGAGATCTGTTCTTGGAGATGTCTTTATTTGGTAAGGCTTTGCTCCCCAGAGAAATACTCTTTTTATATCAGGTCCAAATCATTTTACAAATTTTGTTATATCACTATTGTTTTTAATATAAAGCACGATGTTTCAGCCTACATAGTATTCAATAAGTTTTGGTCAGGGTTATATGGATGTCAAGATGTTATGAAAATTCTCTGTGTTTCAATATGGTAACCATTAGCCAAATATGCACATTTAAAATTTTAGTTAATTAAAATTAAATATAATTTAAAATTCAGTCCCTCAGTCACACATTTCAAGTGTTCAATAGCCACATGTGATTAGTGACTACCCACCCTACTGAACAGCGCAGATTACAGAACATTTCTTCCATCATGGCAAAAAGTTGTATCATATAGTACTATCATAGAGTTTGGGGGAAAAAAAAAATCCCAGTTCCTACAGAGTGGACCATTCAATTCTGAGGTAGGTCTGGGCATTGGTTCTCCCCATCCTTCCCACCAAACAGATCTCTTTTGCCCACATGGTGGCCAGTGAGCCTGAGCAGCTTATGGCCCCCTACCCCTTCCAGAAATCTGACTCAGGAAGCAGAGAGTGGGGCTAAGGCAAGGTCTGCAGCACTGGGATGGCAGGGAAGCCAAACTCTCCGCTTCACCTCTGTCTGAAGAACAGTATCACTTCTCATTAGTTCCCTTTTGTGCTTTCAGAAAACGAGAGTGAAGTCCCTAGGACAATCCTTCCTATTTATATTCCGTGACCGATAAAGAGAAGCTGATCAATTGGTATTAGCTGTAAAGAACTTACAGTAATGTTATCAGCTCTGAACAGACTCCCCGATGCATTTTGTGGCTCTGAGGTTCTCTGGTTGTGTTCATTCCAGTGGTAAACACCATGCTGTTGTCTGAACTATGTGACCTTTGGAATTTCATTTACTAACCTTAGGTCTTAAATGGGACAGTGCAATAATTTTCCTAGATTTCTTTGGGTACGTATTGCCTTTTAGGTTGACTTTTGTGTTAAGATATTTAAATTCAAGTGACCTTTAACTTAACCTTTAGAGTCCTAAATCAACCGTTTCAGGATAGGAGATGCCGGGCTAACTTCCCTCTCAGTGTTTTAATTCTGCAAACCCACCCGGTGCTTATCTTACTACAGGCCAAGACATGTCTCCTTTAGTGGAGTAAATTAGCAATGATGATTGAGTTAGCACTTTTTCAAAGTGGCATGTAGACAGTGCCCGTCCCTTGCTGAAAGCAAAACTCCCTTTTTTAATTAGAAGAGCCAAAAACTGTAAAACATCCAAACATTTATGGTAAAGCCTGGAGTCCTGCTGTGGTGAGTGAAGTCCCGTCTGTAAATATAAATGAATCATCCTGCAGTTTATACTCACGTGTTCCCAAACAACTTTGTGTTTATTTCAGTTTAACTAACACTACATTTAGACACTATTATTAAGATAGTTAAAGACAGCATAAAATAGGAGAATGGGAACTTTACTGTTGTTGTCAGTCAAATAATTCTTTCGTTGAAAATCCTAATAACTATTTCCTTGCGTTTTGTTTTGTTTCGTGTGTGTGTGTGTGTGTGTGTGTGTGTATTTTACTTGAGGCTCTCATCCTAATTCTTTCTATTCTCACAATTCCACATCCCTCTGGTATTCTGGGAAATTATTTAAAATCCAGATCTTTTTGGAAGTCTTTGTTGATTTACCAAGTTAAACTTTGATTAAACTCTCAGTTTTGCTGAAGCAATTTCTGTTAACAAGTGAGGAGCCATTCACTGAGTCTGATATATATACACATAAGTTTATGTATGCCATACAAATACATCACAAGACTTATCAGCTCATAATCAGATAATGATCACAAAATATATTTTAAAATCATATATAAAAGATCTAACAATTCTAATTATAAGCAAGTCACCAATTCAGGATATAAACAACAAAAGCAACCAGACATATATGATAGGGTAAATGCTTCTTAAGATCATTTTAATCTAATGCACAACCTCTCTGACTCCAATACATAAGTGTTAGAATTCTTACCTCAGATGAATGAAGGAGAAAACTAAGTCTGTGACTTCTAATTTAAACAGATCATCAGGGAAAATGTTAAGAAAAATGTTAAGAGAAAAGGATGAACTTACACACACATTCATGAATCCCACACAGTTTCTCTCTTTAGAAAAATGGAGCAATATAAATATGATCTGAAGAACTGGTGCTTTTTAAAAAGCAGATTATGATTGGTCAATTACAAGATTGAATCCATTACTTACCATGATATATGGCTGACACTACAGAGGCCCCAGAAGTGTGTGGAGCATGTTTATTGCTTTTGATTTTCCACCTTGTGGACATCAGTGCTTATTTTATTTGTAAGCTTCTGCTTGGATTGGAGTTATCCAGAATGAAGTCCAACCCAGCTGAATTAGGGTAGCTCAGTATCTTTCTTAGAGCGAAGTTACACTGAATTTTTTTCTCTAGTCCCTCGCATGGGGCCTACAGTTAGTGGAAACAGGGAAGAAAGAAGGACCTATGTGTTGGCAATATCATAAAGAAAGTAATAGCACCCCAGGCTAATCACAAACATCCTATAAACCAAAAATGTCATATGGCCAGGGCAACATGTCTGCTTTCTATAACAAAATACTGAAAATCTCAATTTCTTTCTGTTGTTGTGATAAATGATGTTCTTTCTTTAAGCTGTATCCCAGGGACCAAGTTTAGCCTTCAGACAAAAGTATGACTACAGACTAATAATATCCTCATTTAGTTACTGGCTCTGTGAGTTCTTCTAATATGTCTCAACATTCAGACAGTATTCTTTCCACCTTCACATTACCTGAAATCTTCTAACAGCTTGCCTCAGCTGCTCTAAAGTTAATTCCACTTGGAAAAATAACTGTGGAACTGCCTCCCCTTCAATAAATTCTGATTCTTGTGAGTACTCTTTTCAACTTTTGACCGTGAGTACAAAAAATTCTGGATTCTAGACTTAAATATGTCACCAACTTCTTCTATCCTTCAAAAAATTATTTAATCTTTCTGGACCTCAGGTTTCTGATCTTTGAAGTGAGGGTAGCAGTTTAAATTCCTTCCAGTTCTACATTCTATTATTTTCTACTTATATTTAATCTGTATTATTAAATAGCATCTTTATCTGCTCTAAGAAGGCTGTAAACTCCCCAAAAGAAGTAATGACTCCCAACCTACATTATATAAACTTCGCAGCACCTAAACCAGTGTCAGGCAGCCTGTGGAAGTTCCATACATGCATAATGATGGTTCTCAGAGACCACTGGTTTCAGGATTGAGCTCCTACTTAAACTGCTTCATCATGTCTGCTTAGAGTCACTGTTTTGAAGTGAGGTGGTAGGAAAAGGATCAAACAAAAACTGTTGGGATAATTGTGCAATGTTTTAGTCTTCAGTCAGGAACTTGCCTTGTGACTTATCAAATCAATATTACATGTAGATACGGTCACCTTATCTTTGATAAAGATACATATATGTATATGTATAGCTGATTCACTTTGTTATAAAGCAGAAAGTAACACACCATTGTAAAGCAATTATACTCCAATAAAGATGTTAAAAAAAAAGTATTTCCATAACATGCTATCTAATCCTGTAACTGAGTGATAAAACAACATATATAATCACACATTTATATGTCTCTGTATGCAGAGAAATGACTAAAACCACATCAAGAAAAGTTTGAGTACTTGCCTCTAGAGTTGTGACTTGGGATGACTTATATTTTACCCCTTTTATTAGATATATATTTTCTTTGGAAAGCCAGAGTTCTTTCTTGAGCCATTTCTGTTTATGAATTCTGTCTTCATTTAACCCCACCTGTCTAGTAGCCTGCTGACATCCCTTGCCATCTATTTTGTCTTTGACTCAAATCAAAGAGCCCCCATTTGGAGAGGAGGGAGACTTGAGGGTCCACAGACTCAACAGTCAAAGTATGTATTGACAGATAACTTCAGTCAGTCACTCCTTTCTTCAATTTCTATATGGCAACAAATTTCAC
This sequence comes from Balaenoptera musculus, assembly GCF_009873245.2. Lineage (NCBI taxonomy): Eukaryota > Metazoa > Chordata > Mammalia > Artiodactyla > Balaenopteridae > Balaenoptera > Balaenoptera musculus. The sequence continues at coordinate 32,212,580 of NC_045787.1, forward strand.
AACAAACTGTATTAATAATTATAAAAGATACATTAATTTGAAAGCTTTTCATTTTTAATTTCAAAAATAAATACAATTTTTTTAAACAAAAAAAGAAAAAAAATATTACATGTAGAAAGAGAACAATTTTCTCAAGGACGAATATAAAATTCTAATTTTGGTCTTCTGTCCATTCAGTTGGGTAAACTACTAAGCAAATATTGAATTATTCAATTATCATTCAATAAAAATTCACTCTGCCTCTCCTTTCACTCTAGTTAGAGTACACTTCCCTGCCCCAGTGGTGTTAGGCTTACCCATAGGACCTGCTCTGGCCAGTGGAACGTTGGTTCTGATGTCAGCAGAGCCCTCACACATATTTGCACGACTTGGCAGTGACTAGCCATGAGTAGAGTATGCCCTAGACAGCCACTGTTTTCAAACAGTCTGGACTCTAGAAAAAAACATATGAAGAACAGAACTGAACCCAACCTACAGCCTGAAATAAACCCATCCAACCTGCAGCCTAAAGCAGAGCTGCCTAGCTGAATAAAGTCTAGATGAGCAAAACTCCAGCTGACCCACAGATTCTTGAGCATAAGAAAGAACACTATTGCTATCAGGCACTGGTTTTTTAATTGGTTTATTATGCAGCATTATTATGGCAATACCTGATCAACAAAGTATAGTTTGAATACAATATATGTGCCTCTAATATTTGGCAAGCAATTATTCATCTCTGCCTTTAGAACAACTGCTAAGAATGTAAGTTTCCCAAAGCCCTGGATAGAACCAAGATGTTTTAACCCAGAAAGATACCAGGAACAAAATTAGGGGAAAAAGTCAAACTAAAAACTACTTAAGTGACAATGAGATGCAGTGGGGGTCAGAAGACCAGGACTACCCACGATTTATACTATCACTATAAATCTTGTAATTTCAGCAAATCAATACATTTTTTCTGAAGCCCATTCCTTAGTTTACTCATTTGTAAAGTAAAGTTAGGCCTTGTTTCCTACCTCACACCTTTTACAAAAGTGGAAAAAAAAAAAAAAAAACTGCACTGGGCATATGTGAATTTCAGTTAACCCATGGCCATGAATTGGGCACGTGACAAAGAACTTGTACAGCCAGTGAGCAGACTGTTTATCTTTTTTTTTTTTAATTATTTTTATTTATTTATTTATTTGGCTGCGTTGGGTCTTCATTGCCGTGCGTGGGCTTTCTCTACTTGCGGCGAGCAGGGGCTACTCTTCCTTGAGGTGCGCGGGCCTCTCTCTGTGGTGGCTTCTCGTTGCGGAGCACAGGCTCTAGGCACGCAGGCCTCAGTAGTTGTGGCACGTGGGCTCAGTAGTTGTGGGTCGCGGGCTCTAGAGCGCAGGCTCAGTAGTTGTGGCTCACGGGCTTAGTTGCTCCGCGGCATGTGGGATCTTCCCGGACCAGGGCTCGAACCCGTGTCCCCTGCATTGGCAGGAGGATTCTTAACCACTGCACCACCAGGGAAGCCCCAGACTGTTTATCTTAAGAGTCCATGTGTCTTCTCAAGAAGGACTACCTCTTTTAGTTTAAGATAAACTGGTAAAGCTCATTTCTTGCAGAGAGCACGGGCCTTTAGATGCAACAGTAAGACCAAAAGCAAAGGCATTGTCTTTGGCTCCTGATCTGTACTCCTGTGGTAGCCAGCCTGCAAGATGGCCCCAATGATTCCTGCCTCCTGGTATTTGCACTTTTTTTAGTCCCTTTCTTTATTGTACCAGGGACAGTCTCTGTGACCAATAGCATTTGAGAGAAGTGATGGCATGTCACCTCTGACATCAGGTTATAAAACACTTCAGCTTTTTATTGGCGTGTGCACTCTCCACTCTTGAATCGCTTACTCTGGGGGAAGCTATGTCTTAAGTAGTCCTATGGTGAGCCTCATGTACCAAGAAACTGAAGCCTCCTGCCAACAACTGCATGAGTAATATTGCTGGATTCTCCCCCAGGCATGCTTTCATATGAAACCACAATCCTGCTGACAGTATAACTGCAACTTCTTGAGAGAGCTTAAGCCAGTATCACCCAGCTAAGCAGCTCCCAGATTCCTGACTCACAAAAATGGCAAGATGATAATTTTTCATCAGGGGCAATTTATTATGCAACAATACATGACTAATACAATAATATATCCCCACACATATACTTAAACAAGAGATTCTGGGGTGTTGGCCTTGCCAAGGTCTTTCACCTCAGTGAACTCTGCTAAGAATTCATACCACTTGGCTACTTTTAGATATGGTTTTGTTTGTTTGATCAGTTTTAGCTTCTTATCATTATTGAAAATGTGGATATCCTATTTTTTTAATTACTCAGTATTCTGCATTGATGGAAGGTTTTAATAGTTTGTGTCTGCTTTTAATTTTTTTCTGCATTCTTACCACATTTTAACATCTATTTTACCATATGTGGCAGATTAAAGATGGCCACAAATTTTTTGAAACTTCTCCCTTCTAGATATGATGTCTATTTCTCCTCCCCTATTACTTCCCCCACAAATTTTTTTATTATTAAGCATCAAATCAATCTTTTCCTTAAGACGGACCAACTTTAACATGATTTAGTGAAACTAGTTCATTTACCTATAGCTACATATAAATCTAAAGAATATAAGAAATAAATCTACTTTTTCTCAACCTTACAAAAATTAAAATTTTGCACATTTTGAATCAGAGGGGGGGATTTTGTATGAAGAAGTTAAAATAAGTCAATGGATAAGAAAACAGGCAATAAAATATACCCAATGTTTTATTTTTTACAATTAAAATTGAGTCACCTAGAACACTCAAATATCTGAATTTCTATATCACAGGGCACTAGACAATGTAAATTTTTTTTATCAAAAAGATCTTCTAATAAAAAAAGAAAGGAATATAGAAGTTGAAGACTTCCTTAAATTCCAGTCTCTCTAACCAATTAGAGAAAATCTGCCTAATCTGATCAAAGTCCTCAGGTACAACTAACATAAATGAATATATGAATTTAAGTCAATATTTTTATAAAAATATATACAGTTAAAGCTAAGGAATAAAGACGCAGACATAGAGAATGGACTTGAGGACACGGAGGCAGAGGGGAAAGCTGGGGTAAAGTGAGAGTAGCATCTACATAGATACACTACTATATGTAATATAGCTAGCTAGTGGGAAGCAGCAGCATAGCACAGGGAGATCAGCTCGGTGCTTTGTGACGACCTAGATGGGTGGGATAGGGAGCGTGGGAGGGAGGCTCAAGAGGGAGGGGATATGGGGACATATGTATGCATATGGCTGATTCACTTTGTTGTACAACAGAAACTAACACAGCATTGTGAAGCAATTATACTCCAATAAAGATGTATAATATACACACACACACACACACACACACAGTTAAAGCTAAGACAAAGGCCATTACAGAAAACATCCTATTTCCATAAAAGCTGAGGTTAGTGCCTTTTTGGAATGCTACTTAGAGTGCACAGAGAAAAGATGCCACATCTTCAGATAAAAGCCTGAAAAGGGAAGCAAGTGTGATCTGTCTCTTAGAATTGGTGATGGTGGGAATCAAGAGTCACCTGATACACTAGTTAAGGCAGAATAGTGAATTCAATCTTGCTACTGACTTAAGAACAGCAAAGCACAGTCCAGCTTTCTATAATCCTTAAAATAAGGATTAGAAATAAAGTCTCAGGGCATCTTGCAATATGAATGTTTCCAGAGAACTGATCTTTATCATATTTCTACAGAAAAATCAGGTTTAAAAGTTTAAGAGGCTCCTACAAAGAAAGTAAAAATGAGTCAGTAATTGAGATACAAAAAGCATTCAAGACTCTGCACTCCAAGATGTTGAGACTTTACCCGAGTTCCTTCTATAGGATAAAACCAGTTAGACTAGTGTTTGATCCTGGGCCTCCTAATGTAGAACATGTAGAACCAGAAACACATGTAGATCCCCTGCGGTCATTAGCCTCTTGATTTCCCAGAACACTTGGCTGAGCTAGAGACCCATAAATGGTAAATGGTGGGTTTGGGCTTTTAACCAATTTTCTGCTTCTCTGTCCATTGTTTTCCATCTGGCTCTATGAGTATTTACTTCCCTGTTGATATCAGAAATATTCATCCACACATTAGTCTGTGCTGAGAATGAATGACGTTTCCTTGAGGTGCCTGTCTCCCCATTTGGAGACAACAGGAGTACATTCGTATGGTCCAGATCAAGGCATCCACATTGAAAGAGACCTCTAGCCTGGAAATCATTAAACTTCAGCTCCAGTCCTGCCTTTTCCATTAGGCTAGGACAAGTTACTTGACTTCTGTGGGTGTCAACATTTCACAGTCATTCTGAGGACTTTGGAGTAAATCATATTTTTAACAAAGAGTATGGACTTAGGAAGGTGGTAGTGATGGGAGAGAGAACTGCAAACATCTGGAAATGTAGTAGAACTTTTAAGTTGCTCTTTTTGCTGACAAGTTTAATAAGATTTTTAGAAGCTCGTGACTTAAAATTGAAAACCACTGGACTAAATACTTTTATTCTATAGACATAAGTTGAATATGCTCAAGGCATTGGGTCAGGCAAGGTAGAAAATACAAAAATGAGTAGGACAAGTAACCAAATCATCAAAATCAAATGTACAACACATTAGTGCCACAGAGAAGAACAGACTGTAGTTAAGTATTTAAGGAAGTGAGAGATTACATCTGTCTGGAGGCAGGGGAGTGGGAATTAGAGAAAATAATTCAGGTTTGTGCATGTTAAGGGAGCAAAGCATTTTAAGTAGAGAGCATAACATGAGCCAAACATAGCAGCCAAAAAAAAAACGTATGGTATTTGAGGTAGAGCACGCAGTCAGACGCATTTGGCTAGATCAGTGAGGGAAGCAAAGGATGAGAGGGATAAAGCAGAAAGCCAAACAATGTAAGAATCTAAAAAATAAAATAACACCTACACCTGAAAATAGGATCCTGGCTATGACTTATGCTAAGTCTACCTCAGTGCTTGGCTCTCCCAGTGGCTTTTGATTTTGTGGGAATATGTGCTTAGCTTCCACTAATGGGGAACATCTCACCCTTCAAAAAAAAAAAAAAAAAAAAAATATATATATATATATATGCATTCTCCTTTGCACAGAAATGCAAATCATGCACTAACTAGATCATGGAAGGATACTTGTTTGCAATATGAGAGCTGAGACAAGAAGGCAAAGCATTGCTTTGTTTAACCCCAATTGGAAATGTGTGCAATTCAAAATTTTTGTCACTTTGCACATCTTGGTGAATGACTGAAAAATTGCCCCAAGTATTGGTTTGGGACTACAGATAAATTTTAGTGAGTAGGTGAATTTGCAAATGTGAAATACATGAGTAATGAGGATTGACTGTGTATATGTATGTATGTATGTGTATGTGTGTGTATATACATATATTTTTTTACATATATACCCTCCTTGCAACTTAACAGAATTACTAAATAGAAATCTTTGTATATTGTAAATGATTATGTTATTTGATTGTCTTCTAAAGACCTTCATTATCATTGTGACATTGTCATTTTAGCCATCAGCCTCCTAGACACAGAAATGTTTTGTAAGCAGATAGAAACAGGTCCATCTCTCAGCGACAGACTCTCATTAACCAGCTCAGGACAGATGACTAAATTCAGTACATTCCTTTATGAAGAAAACTACTCAGAGGACAAGGCATTACACTCCTCTAGCCAGCACATTCTTTTTCTAAGCCATTCCAAATGGGAGACCAAATAATACTATGAAGGTGGCTTGGTAAGGATGCTAGTTATATGATTTGACAATTTACTAGTATCAAGCCAAAGGAGCTAGGCCCTAAGAACAATGAAGAATTAATTATTGGGTAAATTAATGTAAAGGAATATGCTTTGGGCAAAGTTACCCAAGTACCTGCTTGGCTATGGTAGCCTAGATTTTTTTTATTAGCATACGGTGAATAAGTATTTTTGTAGCAATGTTTTAAGAAAGAGGGCTTGTTTTCAAGTGGCACCCACATCTCCAGTTTTATAAGTTAAACTTTTTCTTAGAGAACGTCCATAGAGAAAAATAAAATCATTTCCTGCTTTACCCAGGGGAGAAAATATTGCAACCCACAAGGAGAAAGTACAGCTGAGTTCTGGCAGAGATGAGTAGAGAGAATCGGGAGGCAAGGTACTGGATTCAGGTACTGATAATTGTCCATTAGCTCCAGACTTCTACTTGGTGATAGACAGGTACCATCCGGAGTGAGTCTCAATTACTCCCTCGTCCCTCTCACCTAGCCCTACCAGTCTTACCTTGAAAACATATCTCAATGTACGCACATTTCTCTCTACTCCCTACTCTTGGTACTCCAGCCACACTGAATTTCTTTCTTTATTCCTTGAATGATCCAAGCTCTCTCCTTCTCATCATTCTCTCTGCTTGAAAAGAATATCTTTTAGCTCCTCAGTGGGTGACTGATCACCCTCCCTCAGGCCCCAGCTTAAATTTCTCCTCCTCAGTGAGGCCTCTCTTGTCTTGTCCGTCCAATCCTAAATGGCCTTTGCTAGGTCCTCTCTCTTCGTTTCCTTCTTATACAGGCTATACTGGTCTTGCTTATCTACTTGTTCACATGATCATCATCTAGCTCCAGCCCCTGGCATATAAGCACCAAGAAGATTAGACACATACTCCCTCATTCACCACTGTGATCCCCAAAATCTGAAAAAGTGTCTGCTTCACATCAGATACTCGCTGTTTGTTGAATAAATAAACATAAAGTCTACCTAAGTCACTTATTTTTCTTAATAATCCTACAATGTAAAGATAAATGAATGAAATCATAGTTTTTAATTATAAGATTTCGAACCTCTTGTTGTTTTTTATGGCTTTTCAAATTGAGTTCAGGAAAGTTTAGCACATAATCCTAATCATGATGGTAAATCTGGGAAGTAGGCTGTTGAATGCCAGCTCTCCAAAGTTATTTTTCTTGCTGACAAATTTTCAACAGATATAAGATCTTATTTGACTTCTAAGCTTAGGTGCAATAAAAGTAAGTACAAAAATAATTTGATATAATTAAATTTTTGTAAGTAAATTAAATGTAAAGCAGATAAGAGCTTTTAGGTAAACTTTTTAGGAATAATTATGTTTTAGAAATGTCTACTTTAAAATAGTCTTTCCAGATTTTGGTAACTTGAAACTTTAGAGTTTTGCTACATTAAATTAAATGATGGAAGTTTATTAAATACCTAGGTCATTTCCAATGAAATAAGACACTGGAACATTAATTACTGAACATAAGCTTCCTTTTACAGAGAAACTAAAGATACTTAGAACTATTAATAAATATGTTTGGTGTCACACAGAAATTTTCTATATAAAAAACACATGTTATTAGGAACTACAAATAGTATTTATAAATTTGCCAATCTGCAGAATACTAATGTAAAAGTTCACAATTGCTTATTCAGTTTTAACTAGAAATTAAAGTTTTTAAAAGTTGAGAATTTAATTAATGTATGTAATTAAAACTTAAAATTAATGAAAAAACATCTTTGTATGCAAGAAAAGAAGGTATAATAAATGGAAATTTATTTTCTTAAGGCAAAAGTCAGTCATTTTTTCTAAAGTTATTTCTAAATGGGAAAAAATAAAGAATAAATTAATATGGATATAGAAAGTTGTAGGTTTGTGAGGAAAAATTAACTTTAGAAAGAAATTCTATGTCTGGTCAGGAATGACTAAAATTAAAATAAGTTTAATTGAGTGAATGAATTTTAATGTTAAAGGTAAAGAGAGGTAAAACCTGAATTTGGTTTTCTCTTGGTTAAGAGAACAAAGTTTTCTTGGAATGTTGAACTGCCTTTGATAAGAGATTATGAGTTACCTTGCCTTTTAAGTGATCTGTTGTAATTTTCTTGTTGTTGTATTTGCCCTTGAAATCTTTTATTGTCACTTTGGTTAAGTGAATAACTACTGTTTCACAGGGACCTATAATCCTATCTGACCAAGTGTTTTAAAGCCTTTTTGATATTTTTGACAAGCTTCCCAAGGATCAAATTCTAGGTGAAGTTCTTTTGACCTCTGGCTAACTTTGGGATGCTTCAAATGACCTCTTAAACATCTCAAAGAAATATTAAACTAATTAAGATGATTTGGTATGATAAATTACATGGGAAGAATTGTCAAATGACTGGTGATAAACTTTCTTAGGTTATACTATATGAGTAAATGTTATTAATATAAATGTTCTAGAAATTATATGAAGTTTTTAAAAATCTGGTATGTACCAGTAAAATTTATCAGCCATAATTCTAGTTATTATCTTAAAATATTTTAAGTCACAGCAGTAACCAAGTTTTTTATCAAGTGCATTGTAATCAGATTTTTAACTGTGCCTTTTTAAGTCATTTGTCATTCATAGACAATTATTGTTTCACTTTGATGCTTTTGCAAAAATGCTTCATCTTCCAGAAGATTCATAGAAAGAACTTTTTGATGAGTACAGGTTTCTGATAACTTTCAGATCATACCACTGAACTGGGCAAGAAATTAAAGCCTGATGGCTTCATAAACTGCTAACAAAAGATTAAGATCAAGGATTAATTATATAAGACTGAGTGAACAGATAAATACAGTTATAATTTTTATGTTTTCTTTTCTGAACTATTGCTGGCTTTTTTTTTTTTTAAACTTTGGGTTTTATTTATTTATTTATTTATTTATTTATTTATTTATTTATTTATTTATGGCTGTGTTGGGTCTTCGTTTCTGTGCGAGGGCTTTCTCTAGCTGCAGCAAGTGGGGGCCACTCTTCATCGCGGTGCGCGGGCCTCTCATTTTCGCGGCCTCTCTTGTTGTGGAGCACAGGCTCCAGACGCGCAGGCTCAGTAATTGTGGCTCACGGGCCTAGTTGCTCCGCGGCATGTGGGATCTTCCCAGACCAGGGCTCGAACCCGTGTCCCCTGCATTGGCAGGCAGATTCTCAACCACTGCGCCACCAGGGAAGCCCCTATTGCTGGCTTTTAATCTGTTTTCCAGATATAAGGAAACCTTTTCCCTTAAGCCATTTATAATACTACAATTTAGTAAATTATACCTTTGTAAGCAGAATTGAAACATTTTTATTTTCTCTCTACTTGATCCCTCCAGAAATTGGAAACTCTTAGGTTGCCAACAACATTATCAGGTAAATAAGGAAGGCCACCTCCTGACTGGTGTAGGAATCTCAAGATATTTTGGGGACCTTGAGAAGAGAGGAATTCACCCAAATCTATGAATATTGCAAGCAGAATCTGATGACCAGCCCTTGACATGTGTTTCCTAGCCTGGAGAAGCCTTTCAATCAGAGATTCCTTATAAAAAGTTTCAGCACAGGTAACTTAAAAGAGCCTGGGGGACTTCCCTGGCAGTCCAATGGTTAAGACTTCACCTTCCAATGCAGGGGGTAGGGGTTCAATCCCTGGTCAGGGAGCTAAGATCCCACATGCCTCGTGGCCAAAAAACCAAAACATAAAACAGAAGCAATATTGTAATAAATTCAATAAAGACTTTTAAGATGGTCCACATCAAAAATAAAATCTTAAAAATAAAAAATAAAATAAAATAAATAAAAGAGCCTGTATGATCAATTCTACTTATGTATATAATATCAAGCCAAGCTTAATGAAACCAGACTTATTTTGCAAACAAATTAGTCTTAATTTGGCTATATTTGGTAGAAATGAGGGTAATTTTAGAGAGAAAAAAAGATTGTTTCAGTGAATGTTTTAGTGCCAGTTGTTTTGAGGTTTTGTATCTACTGAGGTCTTGTCCTTATTACCTACATCCTAGAATGCTCCTTATTGCTATGTTGCATTATTTTAAAGTTTAATTAAATTAATAAAAGAACATTCTTGGGCTTCCCTGGTGGTGCAGTGGTTAAGAGTCTGCCTGCCAGTGCAGGGGACGTGGGTTCGAGCCCTGGTTTGGGAAAATCCCACATGCCATGGTGCAGCTGGGGCCGTGCCAGGGCCCGCAAGACGCAACTGCTGAACCCATGTGCTACAACTACTGAAGCCCATGTGCCTAGAGCCCGTGCTCCACAACAAGAGAAGCCACAGCAATGAGAAGCCCATGCACCGCACCAAAGAGTAGCCCCCACTAGCTGCAACTAGAGAAAGCACGCGTGCAGCCAAAAATAAAAATAAATTAAATAAATTTTTAAAAAACCAAATAACTAAAATATTTTTTTTAATTAATAAAAGGACATTCTAAATTTGCTTCTGAAACTCATCTATCTTTGGATGAAGATCAGATGCCCCCATGACCCACAACTAGGTGATCATGCATACTGCAAATGACATCATTTAATGGACTCTGTCTTTAACCTAGATGTAAGGACCCTAATCAGGTACTCTTAACTAGCTTGTGCTCAATAAAACTGAAGGAAATTGACTCTTGAATTCATATTTCCCACTTAAGAAGGGCCTCTGCACTGGACTGGTCTATAGAAAGGACTACTGACCCCAAATGACACCCACACCAGGATGAGAAAAAAATGACAGCAGTGGTGGACAACTGATCCAAGTATCCGGACCAGGCCTGTAAGAATCATCCTACTAATTCAATAGATTGTTTACCGAATGTTTACCTCCCTATCAAAATTGAAAGTTATTGTTTTGCTCCTAAACATACTGTCGCCCCCAATGTTCAAGATGAGAAGAAAATTCTCTAGTGTAGTTGTCAGAGAGTAACTACTCATGTATCACTGCTTGCTTTAAGTCTACTGCTAAAAGCATATGCACAATGTTTGTGTGACAATTCAGTATAACTGATAAATTGTATAGCCTATAAAATGATTGTATAGCCTATAAAATGTTTCCCCATTAGCATACCTCTGAGCTTGTTCACTATGTCTGATTAGTTTTCCTCCAACATGGATAACTAGGCAAACAAACAAATAAGCAAACAAACAAATAAACATACAAACAAAAAGGAGGCCTAGCACCAAGGGACATGAATCCATGACAACCACTCTGACATTAAAGGATAAGTATCTTGATCATCAATGCTTTCTTTTGAAAGATTTGCAAACAAAGGGGAAATGATAGAAGAAATTTTCACATTTTGAGGTATGGGAAAGTCATTCTGGCTTATACATGACCTGACTTAAACTTTATGCTAACCAGAACAACCTGTTTTGTGGTCTATCAAACATGCATCGTACATCTACTTTAACCATTAGGAAAAAGAATGCATTTTAAAAATCAAAATAGAGAAACTGTGATTCAGGCATCCAAAATAGAGCTGGGTGGCCATTGTGGATGTGGCTTCAGACATGTTCCTGTATTACTGAGTACTTGAATTTTCTGAACTGTATCAGAATCAAGGACACCCCCAGCCATTTTCAAAACAATAGCTGCTAGTAGCTGCCAACTGCAACATTTTGGTCTCAAGGTCTCCTCTTGTAACTATCAAATTTTTTCTTACTTTAGGAGTAGTAACAAGCAAGATAGCTTAAGCCATACCCTCCCAGCAGAAGGCACTATATTTTTTAGCAAGAATAGTACTAGACACTAAAATTGTTTTTTACTAGATTTCAGCAGAAAAATGAGACATATATGTTGTGGCCAATAGCTCCTGTAATGTATATATTAATACCACATCAGGGGAGTTCTCTGGTGGACCAGTGGTTAAGACTTCGCCTTCTAGTGCAGGGGTGCAGGGAGCTGGGATCCCAGGTGCCTCGTAGCCAAAAAAAAAAAAAAAACCAAAACATAAAACAGAAGCAATATTGTACCAAATTCAATAAAGACTTTAAAAATGGTCCATATCAAAAAAAAAAAAAAAATCTAAAAAAAAAAACCACATCAGAAGTTAAAACCTACTTAGATAGAATTAGGCAGCTGGCTACCTGGCTATAAGTCTACACAGAAGTGCCAGGTCCAGGCTAGTTTTCAGGAATATTCTCCTGGATTCCCCAGAGAATAAGATTTATTTTTTCCAAGGTTTATTAAAGTGCAGGCTGTCACTCTTCCTCCTACTTCTAACTGGGTACCTGATTATAAAATGTGCTTTAAGCTGTTGCATCAAAATGGTGTACCAAGGGACTAAGATCTTAATCATGTAAGATTCAGATCCAAAACCTGGAACGTGGGAATATTTGTGGCTTGGTGTGCAGAATTTCCATTCAACAAATTGAGGCAGGACTATGCCCTGGTTCAGCAGGAAGTGGTCAGAGCAGTCGTCACCTCTTTCCTTCAACGATTTGGGGAAAATTAAAACGTGAGTGCGGATTGAAGCCGAGTGCCCCTAAAATTGAGTTCCCCTGCTGAGTTTATGATTAGCCTCTCTATGAAAAACTTTATTCCCTTTCTTGTCCACTCTGACCCCAATCCTATGCTAACTGAACACTAGTCAACCAGAGTCAGAAGACTAAACTTGCTGTTGTCGATAACACTGTTAAAGGACAAACTCAGGTTGTTTCTCCAGGGCAAGATGATCTCACAGACCTCCAAGCCATAGACCACCATAAACCATAGACATTCTGACTCCTGAAACTATGATTAAGAAATGTTGGGCTTCCCTGGTGGCGCAGTGGTTGAGAATCTGCCTGCCAATGCAGGGGACACGGGTTCGAACCCTGGTCTGGGAAGATCCCACATGCCGCGGAGCAATTGGGCCCGTGAGCCACAATTACTGAGCCTGCGCGTCTGGAGCCTGTGCTCCACAACAAGAGAGGCCGCGATAGTGAGAGGCCCGCGCACCGCGATGAAGAGTGGCCCCCGCTTGCCACAACTAGAGAAAGCCCTCACACAGAAACGAAGACCCAACACAGCCATAAATAAATGAATAAATAAATAAATAAACCCAAAAGTTTAAAAAAAAAAAAAAAAAAAAGAAATGTCACATGACGATGATTAACCCCAGCCTCTTTGTTCATCCCCTTTTGAAAACCCCTAACTCAAAGACCAGGCTTGTCTCCCACTCCCTTGCTTGGTACCCTGCAGTAAACCCTTACTTTGCTTTACATGCCAGGGGCACACAATGCCTCTTGCTTGGTTACATTACTTGTAGTCATAAATTAGGATATTCAATTTTCCATGTCAAAAAGTCTCAAAGGAGATTTTTACAGGCATCCATAAATCCTCTCAATATTATAATAATTCAGGTTGAACCACATGATATAGGATTTCTGAAGGCAAAATCAGTCAAATATTGCAATTTCATACCACACACTTTAATAGAATTTGAGAACTGGATGGGATCTTAAAAATTATATGGTGCCACAGAACTCCTACTGGAAGATAAACTTATCAGAGAAGAACAGTTTGCCAGAATCACCCAGTCAGCTTGTGGCTAGACATGGCTCTGAGTACCAGACCTTCTGACGTTTGTCCCACTGCATTCTGCTCATGAAACGTGCCTTGAATTCCTGACAACTTTTTAAAAGTAAAATATTTTAAAAAAAACAAGTGTTGCATTTTGGACAACCTGGCTACTGATTTATTCAATATGTTTAGCTTGGAGATGGTTGGATGATAGTACACCAATTTTTGCTTCAGTTCTTAATTAACAGGATATTATTTCACAATAAAGTGAGACTGTCATGTCACTCCAGCTGGGGCTCACAGGCCCTGTGGGAAATTTATTTTGGAACAGCTAATCTTTGCAGTAGACTCACTGTTCTTTAACTAAGATTCACTGTGCCCAGCCACATAAGAAGTAGTTTCTGCTAATTGGCTAATGATACACACACGACTCACTTCAAAGTCATTCACAACACTTTTTTCAGCAGTGATGTCTGTAGAGCATTCAGTTCCCTAGGGCATTTAAACAATGGCACATCAAATTGATACTTTTCCAAGAATTTCTTTTATAAAGTTCTTTTAACAGGTTGGAGATCACTGCATAATTCACAAGACAGTCCCTTTTGCAAATGTTAATGGAGGTCCGGTTGTGCCTCTGAGCTAACCTTACATTAGACTCTGGGCTTGAGTCACACCACAGATCATGAGACACTCAGAGCAGCATTCTCTGCATCAGCCCTGTGTCCTTGTGGCTTCACACAAGGATGGAAGATTGTAACTGCTACAAAAGGAAATGAATACACTCAGTAGCCTCCCATGCCGTTTGACTGCATGTTTATAACAGTGCATTAGAAAGAAAATCTCCCTATTTATGTCTACTACTATTCCTGCTGATTTATGGCTCTCTAATGCACTGTGTTTTAACTATCAGTGTTTAATATCTACCATTTTTCATGATACTCTACTTGACTTCATGTAATGAAAACTCCTGTTAGGAACTTTTGAGATGGCAGAAAATATGTCTAGGGTGACAATAAACAAGCATTCCCAGTTGATGGTCTTGGACCATCAATATTGTAGCAAGTTATAACATTCACAGCACAATAGTTTATAATAAGGGTAATGTCCAGAAGAAACTTTTCCCCGAAATCTGGAGGCAGACATTAAAATTGTTTGATGCCCAACAGTAATGTTATTCTTAGTAGTTCTAAGGTATTTTTGTGGTTAATAATTAAAAGTGAATTTAAGGAAATGGATTACACATCACCTTTCAGAGCTTTTGCCTCTATCAAGCAACCAAGATACCTTTACCCACTAAAATTGATTTTCAAAACTGAACTATTTGTTTTTCTCTGTTTTTGTCTTTTATTTCTTCTTGATCTTTATCTCATGTTTTATTTGCACTTGCTTTATACATAGATGGACTGGCAGAATTCTGAAGTATAAGAGTTGCTGACACTGCAACCCCACTCAGCCTTCCTACTTTGCAAGCTCAAGGACTCAGATGAAAGAATGGGGATGGTAATAGAGCAAAATTGCAAAAATCTGCTCATTAATGTGCTGTAGTGCCCCTCTCCCCTTCCTTGTCTCATTTCCTCAGGTCCTACAAGTGCTTCTTAGGATTACCCGACAAATAAACTATGTATACTCAAATCCTTTTGTCAGGGTCCACTTCAGGGTAAATCCAAACGAAAACATGTATATGTATTAGATATGATGTTTTGTCAGTTATATGTGTTGTAAATATTTTCTCTAATTCTTTATCTTGATTTTTCAATTTGATGTCTCTTGATTGACAGAAGTTCTTGTTTCTAATGTAGATAAGTTTATCAATCTTGTCCATTAAGGACAGTGCTTTGTATTTTACTTATTTTCCTACTACAAATTCATGAAAATGGTATCTTATACTATATTATAGAATTTTATTGGTTTACCTTTCATGTTTAGATTTAAAATTCATCCATCTGGAATTTATTTTTATGTATGGTATGAGGTAAGAATCAGATTGATCTCCTTTTTTTCCCTTATGAATATCCAATTTTCTCAGTATCACTTGTTAAGACTGATCCTTTGTGACTTTGCCATAAATCGAGTGTCCTTATGTACACTGGTCTGTTTCTAAGCTTTCTATTCTATCCCAATGGTTTACTTGTCTATGTTTGCAAGACTCTCTTGTTCCCCCTTACCTATTTAATGCGACAACATTTGGGATCTCAACCCAGTGTAATTGAACTCATCAGGGTTTACAAATCCCACCTGGGAAATCTGGACGCCAGTGTATCTCTTTTAACCTCACTGTCAAAAATGCTGCTGGGCCTCATGTTTGCCCACCACAAAATCAGCGACTATACCCAGGAGAAAAATATCCTTATGTGCAGATCCTTTATTCGCTCCCAAATACTGGCCTGGTAATTCTCATACCTTGTTAGCATTTCAGTTACTTTAAGTAAACTTTTAAATGTATTTTGACCAGATTTTCCCATTGTCCTCAATAGAAAGATTGTTCCAAATTACCTATTTTGTCACCATATTTAAATCATCCATATTTGTTTTACAGAACTCTAAAGATTGAAAAACAATAAATAGTATTTCCATTATCATGACTGTGTAAATATTTACTACAGAACCCAGCAAACTTTGGGATAACATTTTCTTCTCTTTGTTGTAAATGTCACAATCTTTGTGCCATGTAAAGATCTTCCTAACATACTAGGAAAACCAGGGCTCTTTCCTTATACTGCTTTCGATCTGTAAAACCATATGATCATTTTCTTGAAATCTGAACCACGTATTTCTCACGGAGCTTTTTATTTCCCCCTGGAAACCAACTGGCTTTTTCTCCCCTTTGTGAGATAAGAAGCAGATGTTATTTCACCGTTTCATTAATGCCTCCCAGCTCTTTAGTTGATTTTTCCATTACTAGAATCCACTCCACTCCTCTTGTTAAGGACATTATTCTTGGAGCCAGTTGACTTCCTGTTCTAATTTGGAAGAATTCCTTTCTTATTTATTAGTTTTATTTTGAGAAAAATGCATAAAAGTGTAAATCATAATATAAAAAAACAAATACCCTACACCCAGAATTAATAACTGCTTGTCACATTTGCCTTATCTTTCTTTTAATAAGTAGATTAAAGCATACTAGATAAACATAAAACCCTATTTATTTTCATTTCCTAGTCTCCTTCTTCTACCAATCCTGCACATACCTACCACCACTGTCATGAATTTAGTGTCTGTATATTTCCAGTGTTCATACTTCTCATACATAGGCATAACAATATAGAATATGGTCTGAAAACCATGTATATCTATTGAATATATATATAATGAAGAGTAAAGTGTTCTAGTTTTTACTTTTGTGTTTTCCACAATCTGTTGCAGACCATGTCTGATGCTACCATAGGTGTGTGATACGTAGCTTGAGCCACAAGCAATCCACTAGTGAGTTCAACTACACTAAACTAGTCTATACCTTAATTGTTTAATGAGACAAACCCACTGAATGCATACTTGGATGTTGTGGCAATATCAAATAGCCATAAAATTTCTGAACTCATTCCTGATTTCTCATAATGGGCCATAAGGAACAGTCCACAAACCTACAATGATTCTCAGAACATATTTTGAGTAGCAATGTCTAGAGGATGCTGTTTTTAAATTTACATTACATGGTTTAATACTAACCATACAATTTGACATTGACAATTTGATTTATTTCACTTAGCACTATGTTTTTTACCTAGTACATACTCTTTAATTTCTAGTTATTTTTATATCTGATATAATGGCATCTAATATTGATGTATATTTAATTTGTTTCCAGTATTTTGCTTTAACAAGCAATATTATCACTCATTAAATATTTGAGTGTCTAATATGCCAGGCTCTGTTAGAGGTCCTATCTACAAAAGGAGGTAGAAAAGGTCATCGCTCTCCTGCTAGATAGGAAGAAGTTCTAATTTAGACTGGATAGTTAGGGAAGGCCTCACAGTAGAAGCAATGTTTGTACTAACATTGATGAAAAGGAGACCCAACCATATGAAGATCTTTTACAGATTCAGAAAAGTGCAAGTAGAAAAACTGCAAGGCTGGTATAAGCTCCTTATTCAGATTTCCTATTATAGAGATACAGAATTTTTCATAGTATATGCCTAGAAATGGAATTGCTGGGTCATATGGAATGGACATATATCATTTTCAAGATCCTCTTATATTGTTTTCTAAGAGTTTTTTTCCAAATTACATTCCTACCCTGAAGTCTTAATTTTTCCACATTTTACACAACACATATTCAAAATTTTTGTCAGTAGGATGTGAAGTGTTATCCAGTATTGTATAAAGTTAAATATTACTGACTATTCTAGGGTTTGAATACTTTCTTATTTTTGTGGGTAAGGGAGAGCCATTAAAGTTCTCTGTTCTATAAATTGTCTTTTTTATTTTCTTGCCCATTATTAGTCGTGTTGTTTGTCTTTGTCTTATTATCTAGAAGGCTTTTCTTTTTTTAAGTCTAGGTTATTGAGGCATATTTCCATACAAAAAGTTTATCAGTTTTAAGTGTACAGTTGAAAGAGTTTTGACAAATATACAATTATTTAACCAACACTACAATCAAGATATAAAATATTTCCGTTATCCCAAAAATTTTGTGTCCATTTGCAGCCAATCTCCTTGCTGCCGTCCAGTCTATGACAACCTGGGATCATTTTGTTTCTCTGAGGGCTTTGATTATTTTCCCCTGGAGCCTGACAATCTTCCAAAAGAAGCTTTGTCACCATTTCCTCTTAATTGACAAATGCATTATGGCAAGAGCTAGACCTACCTCTACGGGTACTCTTGTCTTAGATTTGGACACATCCTGGATTCCCGAACCACCTGGCTTCCAGCTAGGTTTGGCTAATGGGATGTTAAAGTTCCTCCTGGGTGACCCCTTCTTTATGGCTCCAATTCTCACTAAGCTCCAGTAATACTTTACCATAATTAGCCCAGCAGTTGAAAACTCTGTCTTGGCCTTCACTTCCTGCTTGCACAGAGCCTCAAAAAGAACCAGAAGTGAAAACCTAGGGCCTTCTTGGGTCTTTTCTGAGCATACTCGCATCCCTATGCATGTACATGGCATTATAGACTCCCAGGAATATGTTAACACTTTTCAAAGCCCCTGTGGAAATCTTATTCGCTCAATTTTGCTTTACAGCTTTATGGCTGATATATTGTTTGCCCCAATAGTTATCCACTGCATCAGGCAGCTGTGCAATTAAGCAATTTCCTGTGTTTTTGACAAGTACCCTCAGAGAAGAGGCTTTTTTGCACTGGTGACCTCTGACTGAGCTCAAATAATGACAATTTTGCAGGTATGATCTGGTGAACAACCAAATAGGAAAAAAAATGGCAATGCTCTGGAAACTAGTTCTTGAAGGAGCTACTACCTACCCATTTATACCCCTTCCAGTTGCTGTCATGCTGCTGATTTCACTGTGATTACACAGTGATGGTTTTCAAGTCTACCACAGAGCTGGAGATTAGAGGGTGGGATTATGATAAGTTAAAACATCACAGAGTGCTCTGTTCTTACTGAGATTCAGCCGCGCTTCTTGAATAAATGTACTCGGATTGCCTTTTATTAATTTCCAGAGTTCTGAAAATTTTAATACTGACAATTTTTGCCAGTTTTCTCGTTGCCTTTTGGAAGAAAGAATTTTCAAAACTCTTTAACCTGCCATTTTCAGTAAAGTACTATAAATCAATTTTAAAATCCCCAATTATCCAAATAATTCAAGTTAATAAGCATATTGCCCCACTCTAAATTTATTTGACAACTGAAAAAAGGAAGGATTTTTCCTCCCCTTTTAGATAGGAATTATTATTCTGATTGATTATGCTGCCTGAAATCTCTGGTTAATAGCTAACTGTGCACCTGGCATGAGCTACATAGTTTATAAAGATTGTGTTTGAAGTATAAACTCTTTGGAGTTACAAAAAACAAGGACATAAATGTTATTTTAAGTATTAAAAGAAATTATCTATATAGGTCTTTCTTCAAGAGGAACAAAACCTAACTGAGAGAGTGATTTTCACTGTCTTAAAAATCCAGTATTCTGATTTCAGTTGGAACTTTTAAATAATGAGACACCTCAAAATAAATCAGTTGTTGAAATTATAAATATGCTATCTTTTATACTGACATCTCTGAGTTACTTTAAATTAAATAAGTGTGATTTGATGCATCTTATTCAGGCAACACTTGTTGCTGTGAAATGTGCTAGTACATTCTCTTGTCTTCCCCCACCATGTTCTGAGACTTAAAGCCATCCTGTGAGTATCATGGAAAACAAAAATAATTCTTGTTTTAATCTTCGTGACTTCAAACAAAACTTTTACGTAGCCACAATGACACTTGCCATGTACTCTCCATTGTCTCTTGAAATGCACTCTGCATGGTCCAATTCATCAAAGAGACCCTCATAAATGTGATGTATTTCAGGAAGATACACCATATGCTGTATTTTATTACAATTTATGAACCATCTATGGTTGGAAAAAATTATACGTACAGTCATTTTACAACCTCCCACATCTGCAGATGTCTTTGATACTTGCACTTTTTGAAAAACTTATATAACAAATGCCATTTGGCATAGTAGAGAAGATCAAAATAATCAGTCTATCTGAAAGAATCAGCATTAAATTCCAATCTTCTTGTCCTTGCCCAATGTATCTAATTTTTCCCTTTTATCTAGGTGAGTTTTATGGAACTAAGAATGTAGCTTCTCTGCAGAGGCCGCGCTGGGAAGATGGATGATAGAAGAATGTGCTGATTTTGTCAAACAATCAGTAACCACAACAAGAATGCAATTAAGCACACAAGAGATGCATTTCCACATGACTTTTAAAACTGTATAATTGTTGGATAATTCTGGGAAATTATAGTTCACTGGAAAACAAACTGAGTTGGCACTTCTTATGATCAAAGTGCCAAAGATGGATCATGAATAGAGGAATTGAAATCTCAAGAGGAATTTATCCTCACTGGCTGCTTTCATGACCTCACATACATATTATGGTTAGATGGTGAATACTTCACATCATTTTTGTAAGGTGTGAGAACTGCAAGGTAAAGAGAGGCTGCAGAATTTTGCCTCTAAAGGTATGCCAATCTCTATAAAAATATATCTAAAAATTCGGAAGCTAGAAAAGCAGTAAAACCTTTACTCCAAGTGGAAGATAAAGCTTACAGTCAGAGGGAAAGGCAAGAGTCTGAGGAGAGAGGTAAGCAAATAAAATTAGCTCTAAAATAGCCATGATGTTTCTTAATAATCTGTTATATCACTGCCAGATTGAATAAACTGAGAAATTATAAACTCCAAAAACTAAGAATAATATCCTTATGCTGAGAGTATCTGGGTTCTAGAAATACTTTCTTCATCTCTGAATCTCCTTAGTAAATTCCAGAGTTCTCTTATGCAAGCTGGATGATATCATGAATTGGACTGTCTAACAAATTACAGAGATAACCAGCAGCACATTAGAATTAAGGACTACCTTTCATCTAATTTTCTCCACTTTGGAGTTTGGCAAAAATTCCAAAACAATTAGAGAAATCCCACTGCACATCCTGTTAAACATATATTTAGTGACAATAGTGAGACAATAATTAGAGTTGTCGAGGCAGGGAAATGGCAACTTGAACCAAGGTTCTGATGAGATAAATAGACTTTGACAGAGCTATTATAGAATTAATATCTATTTGTAAATAAACTAGGTAAATACATTGCACTTATGTTGGGGGATAGGGGAAAGTGACAAGTTAAACCTTAGATTTAGGAGATGGCTAAATGTATGGATGATGGTTAGAAAATGGGTCTGGCCTAGAAAAACAAATCTGGGAGTCATCAGTATATAGATGCATGGTCACTGAAGCCATGGATGAGGGTGGCCATGGACTTTTCTTAAGAAAAGTGTGTAGAATAAGAAGGAAAAAGGACTACAAATGAGATTTGAGGAATTCCAAAATTAATGGCTAACATGAGGTGAAAAAGTCCCTAATGAGATGTGAGATGAAATGCCAAAGAGGGAGGTGGGAAAACCAGGATATATTACTTCCATTACCAAGAAAAAGTTAATTTCAATAAATGAGGAGTAGTCAATAATGTTGGATGATGCTGAAGTGTTTAAAAATAACTGAAACTGAGCAGAAGCAAGAAGAACTACAATCCTGCAGCCTGTGAAACAAAAACCACATTCACAGAAAGATAGACAAGATGAAAAGGCAGAGAGCTATGTACCAGATGAAGGAACAAGATAAAACCATAGAAAAACAATTAAATGAAGTGGAGATAGGCAACCTTCCAGAAAAAGATTTCAGAATGATGATAGTGAAGATGATCCAGGACCTCGGAAAAAGAATAGAGGCAAAGATCGAGAAGATGCAAGAAATGTTTAAAAAAGACCTAGAAGAATTAAAGAACAAACAAACAGAGATGAACAATACAATAACTGAAATGAAAACTACACTAGAAGGAATCAATAGCAGAATAACTGAGGCAGAAGAACGGTAAGTGACCTGGAAGACAGAATGGTGGAATTCACTGCTGAGGAACAGAATAAAGAAAAAAGAATGAAAAGAAATGAAGACAGCCTAAGAGACCTCTGGGACAACATTAAATGCAACAACATTCTCATTATAGGGGTCCCAGAACGAGAAGAGAGAGAGAAAGGACCAGAGAAAATATTTGAAGAGATTATACTCGAAAACTTCCCTAACATGGGAAAGGAAATAGCCACCCAACTCCAGGAAGCGCAGAGACTCCCATACAGGAAAAACCCAAGGAGAAACACGAAGAGACACATAGTAATCAAATTGGCAAAAATTAAAGACAAAGAAAAATTATTGAAAGCAGCAAGGGAAAGACGACAAATAACATACAAGGGAACTCCCATAAGGTTAACAGCTGATTTCTCAGCAGAAACTCTACAAGCCAGAAGGGAGTGGCATGATATACTTAAAGTGATGAAAGGGAAGAACTACAACCAAGATTACTCTACCCGGCAAGGATCTCATTCAGATTCGATGGAGAAATCAAAAGCTTTACAGAGAAGCAAAAACTAAGAGAATTCAGAACCACCAAACGAGCTCCACAACAAATGCTAAACGAACTTCTCTAAGTGGGAAACACAAGAGAAGAAAAGGACCTACAAAAACAAACCCAAAACAATTAAGAAAATGATCATAGGAACATACATATCAATAATTACCTTAAACGTGAATGGATTAAATGCTCCAACCAAAAGACACAGCCTTGCTGAATGGATACAAAAACAAGACCCATATATATGCTGTCTACAAGAGACCCACTTCAGACCCAGGGACACACACAGACTGAAAGTAAGGGGATGGAAAAAGATATTCCATGCAACTGGAAATCAGAAGAAAGCTGGAGTAGCCATACTCATATCAGATAAAATAGACTTTAAAGTAAAGAATGTTACAAGAGACAAGGAAGGACACTACATAATGATAAAGGGAGCAATCCACGAAGAAGATGTAACAATTCTAAATATATATGCACCCAACATAGGAGCACATCAATACATAAGGCAACTGCTAACAGCTATAAAAGAGGAAATTGACAGTACCACAATAATCGTGGGGGACTTTAACACCTCACTTACACCAATGGACAGATCATCCAAAATGAAAATAAATAAGGAAACAGAAGCTTTAAATGACACAATAGACCAGATAGATTTAATTGATATTTACAGGACAGTGCATCCAAAAACAGCAGATTACACTTTCTTCTCAAGTGCACACAGAACATTCTCCAGGATAGATCACATCTTGGGTCACAAATCAAGCCTCAGTAAATGTAAGAAAATTGAAATCATATCAAGCATCTTTTCTGACCACAACGCTATGAGCTTAGAAATGAATTACATGGAAAAAAACAAAAACACATGGAGGCTAAACAATATGTTACTAAATAACCAAGAGATCACTGAAGAAATCAAAGAGGAAATCAAAAAATACCTAGAGGCAAATGACAATGAAAACATGACGACCCAAAACCTATGAGATGCAGCAAAAGCAGTTCTAAGAGGGAAATTTATAGCTATACAAGCCTACCTCAAGAAACAAGAAAAATCTCAAATAAACAATATAACCTTACACTTAAAGGAACTAGAGAAAGAAGAACAAAACCCAAAGTTAGTAGAAGGAAAGAAATCATAAAGATCAGAGGAGAAATAAATGAAATAGAAACAAAGAAAACAATAGCAAACATCAATAAAACTAAAAGCTGGTTGAGAAGATAAACAAAATTGATAAACCATTAGCCAGACTCATCAAGAAAAAGAGGGAGAGGAATCAAAACAATAAAATTAGAAATGAAAAAGGAGAAGTTACAACAGACACCACAGAAATACAAAGCATCCTAAGAGACTACTACAAGCAACTCTATGCCAATAAAATGGACAACCTGGAAGAAATGGACAAATGCTTAGAAATGCATAACCTTCCAAGACTGAACCAGGAAGAAATAGAAAATATGAACAAACTAATCACAAGTAATGAAATTGAAACTGTGATTAAAAATCTTCCAACAAACAAAAGTCCAGGACCAGATGGCTTCACAGGTGAATTCTATCAAACATTTAGAGAAGAGCTACCACCCATCCTTCTCAAACTCTTCCAAAAAATTGCAGAGGAAGGAACACTCCCAAACTCATTCTATGAGGCCACCATCACCCTGATACCACAACCAGACAAAGACACTGCAAAAAAAGAAAATTACAGACCAATATCACTGATGAATATAGATGCAAAAATCCTCAACAAAATACTAGCAAACAGAATCCAACAACACATTAAAAGGATCATACACCACGATCAAGTGGGATTTATCCCAGGGATGCAAGGATTCTTCAATATACGCAAATCAATCAATGTGATACACCATATTAACAAATTGAAGAATAAAAACCATATGATCATCTCAATAGATGCAGAAAAAGCTTTTGACAAAATTCAACAGCCATTTATGATAAAAACTCTCCAGAAAGTGGGCATAGAGGGAACCTACCTCAACATAATAAAGGCCATATACAACAAACTCACAGCAAACATCATTCTCAATGGTGAAAAACTGAATGCATTTCCCCTAAGATCGGGAAGAAGACAAGGATGTCCACTCTCACCACTATTATTCAACATAGTTTTGGAAGTCCTAGCCACGGCAATCAAAGAAAAAGAAATAAAAGGAATACAAATTGGAAAAGAAGAAGTAAAACTGTCACTGTCTGCAGATGACATGATACTATACATAGAGAATCCTAAAGATGTCACCAGAAAACTACTAGAGCTAATCAATGAATTTGGTAACGTTGCAGGATACAAAATTAATGCACAGAAATCTCTTGCATTCCGATACACTAATGATGAAAAATCTGAAAGAGAAATTAAGGAAACACTCCCATTTACCACTGCAACAAAAAGAATAAAATATCTAGGAATAAAGGTACCTAGGGAGACAAAAGACCTGTATGCAGAAAACTATAAGACACTGATGAAAGAAGTTAAAGACGATACCAACAGATGGAGAGATATACCATGTTCTTGGATAGGAAGAATCAATATTGTGAAAATGACTATACTACCCAAAGCAATCTACAGATTCAATGCAATCCCTATCAAATTACCAATGGCATTTTTTACGGAACTAGAACAAAAAATCTTAAAATTTGTATGGAGACACAAAAGACCCTGAATAGCCAAAGCAATCTTGAGGAAAAATAACGGAGCTGGAGGAATCAGACTCCCTGACTTCAGACTATACTACAAAGCTACAGTAATCAAGACAGTATGGTACTGGCACAAAAACAGAAATATAGATCAATGGAACACGATAGAAAGCCCAGAGATAAACCCACGCACATATGGTCACCTTATCTTTGATAAAGGAGACAAGAATATACAATGGAGAAAAGACAGCCTCTTCAATAAGCGGTGCTGGGAAAACTGGACAGCTACATATAAAAGAATGAATTTAGAACACGCTCTAACACCATACACAAAAATAAACTCAAAATGGATTAGAGACCTAAATGTAAGACCGGACACTATAAAACTCTTAGAGGAAAACATAGGCAGAACACTCTTTGACATAAGTCAGAGCAAGATCTTTTTTGATCCACCTCCTAGAGTAATGGAAATAGAAATAGAAATTAACAAATGGGACCTAATGAAACTTAAAAGCTTTTGCACTGCAAAGGAAACCATAAACAAGACTAAAAGACAGCCCTCGGAATGGGAGAAAATATTTGCAAACGAATCAACGGACAAAGGATTAATCTCCAAAATATATAAACAGCTCATGCAGCTCAATATTAAAGAAACAAACAACCCAATCCAAAAATGGGCAGAAGACCTGAATAGACATTTCTCCAAAGAAGACATACAGATGGCCAAGAAGCACATGAAAAGCTGCTCAACATCACTAATTATTAGAGAAATACAAATCAAAACTACAATGAGGTAGCACCTCACACCGGTTAGAATGGGCGTCATCAGAAAATCTACAAACAACAAATGCTGGAGAGGGTGTGGAGAAAAGGGAACCCTCTTGCACTGTTGGTGGGAATGTAAATTGATATAGCCACTATGGAGAACAGTATGGAGGTTCCTTTAAAAACTAAAAATAGAATTACCATATGATCCAGCAATCCCACTACTGGGCATATAACCAGAGAAAACCATAATTCAAAAAGACACATGCACCCCAATGTTCATTGCAGCACTATTTACAATAGCCAGGTCATGGAAGCAACCTAAATGCCCATCGACAGACGAATGGATAAAGAAGATGTGGTACATGTATACAACGGAATATTACTCAGCTATAAAAAGGAACGAAATTGGATGGATCTAGAGACTGTCATACAGAGTGAAGTAAGTCAGAAAGAGAAAAACAAATATTGTACATTAATGCATATATGTGGAACCTAGAAAAATGGTACAGATGAACTGGTTTGCAGGGCGGATATTGAGACACAGATGTAGAGAACAAAGGTATTGACACCAAGGGGGGAAAGAGGCAGGGGTGGTGGGGGTGGTGATGGGATGAATTGGGTGATTGTGATTGACATATATACACTAATATGTGTAAAATTGATAACTAATAAGGACCTGCTGTATAAAAAAATAAATACAATAAAATTCAAAAAAAAAATATAACTGAAACTATCCATTGCACTTGGCAACATGAAGGTGACTAGTGAACTTAGCAAGAGTCAGATTGGAATAGGTTAAGGAGTGAGTGAGTTGAGAGTTGAGGAAATAGAAAACTGCAGGTAGGTCCAACTCCCCTGAGAGAGAGGCTGGGAAATGAAGGGGAAGTAAGGATGATAGTTAGGAGAGTATGTGGGATGAGATGGATGAAATGTGTTTTTTTAAGAGGTGAATGGACCTGAGAATAATTAATTGCTGCCAGTAAGTACACCGTTGAGGGACAAAGTGTTAATACTCAAGAAAGTGCAGTAAAACCAAAAGGGTAAGTTTCTTTGGAAGGCAGAGGGAAACAAACAAAATTGAAAGGAGAAACCTTAGATAGGAGGTAGAAAAGGGGAAAGCACTCGAATATTACCAAAGAGAAGAAAGAGGTGGAGATGGATGGAAGTGTGTTTGTTGGTTTGGTAACAAGAAGCAAGAGCTTTCTCAACTAATATTTTCTGTTTCACTGTGAAGAAGAAAGGACATCTGCTGAAAGTGGAGAGTGAGTGGGAAGTGATGGGGTTCAGTCTTGAGGAGAGTAAAGGTTCTCTCAGGCATAGACAGAAAGTCATAGTTTGGTTCATCCAGGTTAGGATTCTGCCATACAGTTACAAGGGAAAGATGGAAGCAAAGAAAATTATGGTCTGAGTAAAACAGCTATTGCAATGTCATATTAATGTAAGTTTGGTAGAGTTTCTGGTACCAGAAAAACTCTCCCAACAAAGTATATAATATAACTGTTTTCTGGTGTAAATAAATAGGTAATTTGGAATTGTGAACTGTGAAAAGAAGGACTATCCCTCTCGTGGAAGAATGACGGGAAACAGGTGGATAATGATGCCCAAAAGACCAGAAAATCTGGCTTCATTCCCGACACAGGCACCAAAAAGCTTTAATCCTTAATTACTAAGGGAACATCCTCACTGATCTCATTCAAAAATAGCTAATGTGTAACTAAGAACTAATCTCAGTGCCCACGCTTGAAAGTCCAGACATGCATAAAGAAAAACATAGTGGCCCATGAAGCAACATACGTTCTGGGCCTTCTCAACATTACTTTTTATTTTGGAGCTTATTAATTTTAGATTTCTGGGGTTGGGTATGAGCACAGTTGCAAGATATGGCTCAGAGTAACTAATTTCATTTTATCTACTTCTACTTAAAGTATTAGAACTAGAGGAGATTATAAAGGTTGAGAAATTCCTTCACTTTTACTTACAAAGAATTAAAGCTCAGAGAAGCTTTACCAATATCATGAGGCTAATTACTGGTAAAAGTATAAGAAATGTGATTGTGTATGAAAGTGCCTTAAAATGTTCAAGAACAATATATAGATGTAAAAGTGACATAAAAACACTAAGCCAAGCCAGTTTAACCCTCCTCATCTGCATCTTTATAAGATGCTGTGCCTGCCTCTATCACGATGCTTCCCTTGTGGATTATAGTTTCTTCTCCTGACACACTGACCCACCTTATACAAAGTTATACTTCCTTTGAAGGCAGGGACTGGTCTTGTTTCCACAATGTAGAATGCAGTAGGTGCTCAATAATTATTGGATAAATTTATTCATGACTAAAACCCAAGTTCCATGACTCTCAACCCCAATTCTCTTAGTATTTATATAATACTAGTTAAGGTCTTTTGTAAACATGCATATATGCTGAAAGAGGAAAATTAGCTGGTCTTCAGAGTGGCTGAAAACAAAACAAATTAAAAAATGATGTACTGAATATTTTGTAATTATCTATAAGGGAAAAGAATCTGAAAAAGAATAGATACATACATACATACATATATATATATATATATATATATATATATATATGTATATGTATAACTGAATCCCTTTGCTGTACACCTGAAACTAACAAAACATTGTAAGTCAAATATACTCTGATCAAAAAGAACTATGAAAAACGTTGTTAACTGTATCTTTTAAAATATCTTAAAAATTATAGATGATACAGCAGAACTCCTTCTCAAAGGACCATATATTTTGAGATTCTGATCCTCAGAAAACTGCATTTCCATTTGGTAGAAGCAAAAAAAAAAAAAAATGCTGACATTCTAGGCTGCTTTTATGTATAATTCCAATATCCCTTCTTTTCTTCATAAAGTCCTAAAATTAAGTTGTTCTCCACATGCTAGCACCAGAGACTACATCTGACCCATTAACAGTTTACAAAGACAAGACCAGACTGTCACAGACTCAGTGAGACAAGACTCTCTTTAATACATTACTACATTCTTAATTGAGCTTTTCAAGCTAACCCATTTAGTAGTGGTTTTCCACTTTTTTATCCTGCTATACCTCATACTTTGCTACACCCATTAAGTATACCACAATATACTCTGCACCTCACATTTTAGTTTCTCAAGAACTTTCACGGCAAGCAGAAAACACAAACTGACACCTACTCACTCCCCACCCTGTCCCCTCTACTCATATTACTGGATATGTGTCCTAGACCTTTAGATATGCTGGAAACACTAGAGGGACAAAGAACAAAATCTTTATGTTTTACATTCAGTTCTCCTCGCCTGGGAGATTGAGATACACAGGTGTGCGGAAAATGAGTTTTGAAAAAGGAGTAGATTTGTCCATGATCCAAAATCTTTTTTTTTTTAATTAATTAATTAATTTATTTATTTATTTATTTTTGGCTATGTTGGGTCTTCATTTCTGTGCGAGGGCTTTCTCTAGTTGCGGCAAGCGGGGGCCACTCTTCATCGCAGTGCACGGGCCTCTCACCATCGTGGCCTCTCTTGTTGCGGAGCACAGGCTCCAGTCGCGCAGGCTCAGTAGTTGTGGCTCACGGGTCTAGTTGCTACGCGGCATGTGGGATCTTCCCAGACCAGGGCTCGAACCCGTGTCCCCTGCATTGGCAGGCAGATTCTCAACCACTGCGCCACCAGGGAAGCCCCCAAAATCTTTTATCTAAGTAGCAATTCAACTTCCAAATCTACATTTACCCATGAGAGTACTTCACATGTAAGAACCTATATCACAGTAAATTCAAGGTGAAGAGCCATAATTATTAGGTAAATCTCAATTGCTTCCAAAATCTCTTCAAGTGTTCCACTAGGAAAAGTTGGCCCAACGGTAAAATGTTTCTCCCTCTTAGAAAATGTTGAATTGCAAGTGTATCACATAGGCTACCAACAACTGCCTGATGTCCCTGAGTTATATAATTCTTCTTTCAATTCCTCAAAAAATGAAGTTCATGGCTAGTGAGATAAGAGTGATCTCCCTTTCAAATGATAGTCCAGAATTTAGTGTGCCCTGTGAATCTATGAGGTGAGTATAGTGTGTGTCAACAAGATCTTCCTGGCCAGCGGTGGTGAGTAGAGGCCTATAGTCATCACCTGGCTTCAATGCCAAGCCAAGCAAATGTGGTAATCTAGTACCCACATTCTAGCTTCTTTGCTCTTGTCCCTGAAAACTCATTGAGACTCAGAAGACTAAGGAGGTGAATTACAGTTTAGCACAACTTGATCTTTTTTCCAGGCAGGTGGCCTGGTTTGGAATAAGAAATGACTTAAGGAATGGTCAGCGACCTAGCAGAGAACTAAACTGTTGTCAGTGGATTTAATATCATTTTCACTTGAATGATGCTGACTTCTGAGGCCAGTCCACCAGCATACCCCTTTTTTTCTCCTGAAATGAGGACATGCAAAGAGGAAATGTTGCCCCTGGCAGATTGTCCACACTACCTGGTCTTCATTTGATTCCCAGGGCCTTGGGATGTCTATATAATGACAGAGGCCTAAGAGCCAAGACCTGGGAATGCCCAACCTACATTCAATGGGGATAATTGGGGAAAAAAGCAGATGAAAATGTTCTCTGTGTGTAAAGAACATATAAAGGTTAATTCTCACTAGAAAACTAAAATAAGTAGCTGTCAATTCAAATTTCTCAATAGCATGGTCGCCTTGCTCTTCTGGTGTGTTTCATGAAAGCCTTAAAACCCAGAGAAATACCACCTTGTTTGTAATCCTTTCCCCAGTACCACCAGGAGACTCAGTCACCATTTACTCTGGACCCCCAAAATCATCACCCATCTTTCTAACATTTACTCCACTGTGATATACTTGTGTGATTCTCCACTTACCGATGTGCTTAAGTAGTCAGTGAGTTTGCAAACTTGTAAAAGATTTTGTAAGGAATGGGCAGTTGCTTAGGACCGTCTCAGTTTTAGAAGTGAACCATGAACCACAGCATCAGAGCCAAATGAGAGCCCTTTTGCTCAAGCTGTATCCTCATGGGACATATAAAAGGCAGTGCTTCTCTTTGATTTTTGGCTTACATTTTTCAGGTAGCAACAGTTTTCTCATCAGACTGACATTTATCAAATGACTGGTGTCAACTGCCATCTTGTAAATAAAACATAAGCTTCGATTTGAGCCATTTACAGGGCATATAATAACCTCATTTGTTCAGAAGAACTACCCAAGTCACAGTCAGTTCTTGGACTGGTCACTTTTAAGCTATTAAGTGCCAAATAATGAGCTTGTTAAATAGCAAATGTCAAAAACAGATTTTTATCTGACTAACAGGTGTTCACTGAAAGCAAAAAAAAGAACAAATATTTGAACCCAGTGGAATGCTAATCTAATATAAATGTGCTTATGCTAGTAAACACTAAATCGAGATGAAAAGCACAACATGTTTTTAAAAAGAGTAATATATAAATATGCTTATACTATAAAATGCTAAAATTCAGATGGATAGCATTTTTTAAATGGCAAGCTATGCATATTTTCACATACAATATATAAAATGTCATCTAATTTAAATTTATTTTAAATCAGTCTAATTTCAGAATTACAATGTTTCGATTTGTAACCATCAGACTGAACTGAATACAAACTAAGTCAGGAGAATTGGCTTAATTTCCAAGATGTACAGAGATTCCTGACAGATGTTTGGATTGAATTTTCCTAAGAGACAGTTAAAGGAAACAATGGATGCAGAAAAAGCAATCCAGTGACTAAAATAAAAGATGTGGAGTTAGATAGATATAGGTTAAAACTCTAGTAAAATAGATAGCTAGTGGGAGGCAGCTGCATAGCACAGGGAGATCAGCTCGGTGCTGTGTGACCACCTAAAGGGGTGGGATAGTGAGGATGGAAGGGAGACGCAAGAGGGAGGAGATATGGGGATATATGTATATGTATAGCTGATTCACTTTGTTATAAAGCAGAAACTAACACACCATTGTAAAGCAATTATACTCCAATAAAGATGTTAAAAAAAAATTCTAGTTCACCTTTTAGCTCTAAGGCTTCAGACATGTTACTTAACCTTTCTAAGCCTCCATTTCCTTTTTCTATAAAATAAGAGTAAAAACATCTGATTCACTAGATTGTCATAAGGATTAAGTTAGATATCATTTGTAAAATCCTAACCTGGAACTTGGTCCATAGCAAGTGCCAAGTAAATGAGAGTTTCTATTATAACTTCAATTGCTTTGCATACAGACTTTCCATGAACTCTTACTGGAAGATATTCCCAGATGCTTGTTGTAGTCTCTGCACTGTAATCCTAGAAAAGTAATTTATTCTCATTTACTGCAGTTTCTCCCATTCCCTTTAATAAGATTAATTTAATTCATCTTTTGCCATCATACTAAAATTTTCCAAATTTGAGTGTTTCTTCTGCATAGTTCTTATCTTTCTACCACTGAATAGTATTATAGTTCTTTATAAGTGAAGATACTTGATTCCATTCATTTCCTAAATTTCCTCTTTCAGGAAACTTCTTGTCCCCTAAATCTTTTAGGATTCGTAAAATATCTATTTACTAATTATACACTATCTATTATTAATTTATTCAAAGCTTTTCAGACAAAAGCTGCTTGAAGAAGTAAACTCATTTATTTCAGGACGATACTGGGTTATCTTGACCTTAGTTCAAATTCAAGTGGAAATTCTGTTCAATTTTTTGGAGCCAAAAAGAACTTCTTCACTCAGGAATCCCAAACATCACTAGGAAGCTTTATCATCAATCCATGTCCCATTAAGAATTGCTTTAAAAAAAAAAAAAAAAAAAAAGAATTGCTTTGATCCTCAGTCAGCCTGCTTAATCTAATGTTGTAGAAAAGAGATTTTGTTCTCTGTCTGGAAGCCTATCCTTATTTTCTTACATCTGATGAGGAAAAAAAATTGTCAAAGGCCTCAGAGGCTGAGAAAAATACTGAAAGAAGCCATAGGTTCACACAGCTTTTCTGATGTCTTTTACAATTTTTTTGTATGTGCATTGGTTTTCATGACTCTTCCCTCCATCTCACTCTTGGTTCACTGTCATTGGAAAAGCAGACAGAATCTCTCCCTGTATCATGAGGTAGGTTCAACTTTACGTTTTGACCCTTATGAAAGCATTTTGCTATCTAGTCTCTGATGTGCAACGGTCAACCACAAAAAAAAAAATCTAAATGGGAGTGAATATTTCTGGCTCTCGGGAGGAAAAAAGAAAAGCGTCAGATATCTTGGTAAGTGAGAACAAGCAACAAGCATGAGGATGAGGTCAAAGAGCACTGCCTCGCTGGACGGAGCACGAATTATCTCTGTAGTCCAGACGGGAAAGGCGGGATGGGGGGGGGGGGACAGCAAACATCTGAAAAACGTTCTTGCCACTGTCATACGGGCTCCTCCTGATAAATGGAGCTCTTTCTGCAGCAGCTAATGGTCTTCATTTGTACTCTTCAGTCTGATTCTCAGCCCTCTTTACTCCCTCATTTTTAAAAAGTGCTGGCAATGGTACAGCAGTGAGTGAAAGTCATGGAAATCCCATCGCAGATATAAACAGGAAGTGGCGGAAAGCTGTAGGATCTTAAACAAATCATTTCCCCTTTCTTGATATCATTTTCTTTTTTACCTTATGAGTGGCCGGTGGCAGGGGGAGAGGGGCGCGTGGGCAGAATTCTAAGGCCACTTTTCGGTCTGGCATTTTATCTTTATCTTCTTTTTTTTTTAATTCTACTGGTATTTTACACTAAAGACTTTCTCAAACACATTGTCATTTGTAATTGTTATTTTTAACTTTCATACATATACAGATACACACACAAATGTACACAAAGTTTAAATCTTTCCGTTAGCCAACTGTCCAACCACTGCTAAATGTGAAGACAGCCTTCACATTTGATGAAATGAACCTTCACCAATTCAGACCCCAGTTAATAGACCAAGGCCATAGATGTTGGAATGTAGTCCAAGAGCCTAACTTGGAGACTGCTGGACATTTGGCAGCTCCTATTTTATAACTTACCATATTCATGTGGTGTTCTCAAAAAGGCTCCCATTGTTACTTACTCTTTTGTATTTGATGTTAAACATCAAAAGAACCAAAACACCAAAATGTCAAGTCCAGGGAGCAAATGTTTCAAGAGAAGTTCTTTTTTGTACCAATTTAACTTTCTCTGAATTTGAACAAAGATGTGGGCCTGAGGTCAGGCCACTACATTAAATGGGATTCATCCAGTTCTAATTACTACTCCTTATTACAAGGCCCAAGGTTGCCATGCTACTTTTGGCACATGTAAGTTATTGTCTGGACAGATTGTACTAAACAAAGAAATCTCCCTAATTACAAATTATTTAAAAAAAAAAAAAGAAGAAAGAAAGAAAGAAAGAAAACAAAAACCCTGCACTACCACTCTGAAATCTCTATTAGCATATCTTGGGGTATAAAGGATTTGAGAGACAGCAAGGAGAGGAGACTCCAATTGTTTAAAACATTTCTCTGGTGTATTTCTTCTGAACTTAGAATGCCAGGAGCTTTGTCCTGTAGCAGTTACTTGTACACAGTTTTTTGTTTTGTTTTTTTTTATTTTCTTTTGCAATCTCATCTTTTCAATGAAAAACAGCCCAGGAATAGTTTTATTAGTTCTGAGTATATGGGTAGTAGTTTCTTGAGTGGCTGTTTTCACAACTTATTCCAAACAAATTGTCTTTTTTAAAGAGTCTTGCTTCTTTTCCGCTTGTTAATTACTATATTAGTCTTTCTCTGCCATCTGTTTTCTTATTTTCTTTGATTTGTTTTAGTCTCATGATTTGATTGTTTTAGTCTCACGATAGGGGAAAAAAGAACAACTGAAAATTCACAAACTTATCTTTATGAAGCCTAATGTGTGCAGACAGCTGGGCCAGCAAGCCTCCCATATGCAAAGAAACTAGAGTCAGACATTCAATAAGTGGCAAGGGCATTAGGGTCAAGAGGAGTTCAGGGAAAAGAAGAAACCTCACAATATCTGATCTATTATGCAGACACTGTTAAAGTCAAGGATACAGGTTCATCCAGGGGATTAAGTTTGCCCGGCGAAGTTAAGTAAGGAACAAGGACTTCAAAATATTAGTCCCGAAGTTATGAGAGCTGTGTGAAGCTCCCACAATAGATTAACCAGAACGTATAATTTCATCCGATTCTACTCCACTTATCTAAATGATATTGCATTTTCCCAGCTTAAAATACTTTTTCTCTTTCAGAGAGTGAGGGCTTTCAAATGTCAAAAGTTCTGCAATCTCTTAAGAGACTAGGAAAAAGCAGGTAATGTTAACCTGAAGAGCCTCAAAGTCCATGGAACTAAAACAAAGGTACACAAAGGTACGCAGCACCCATTACAACATTATACTAATGTGCTTTAAAACAGGTAGTGGGCAGGGGGTGGGCCATCTTTAATTTTTCCCAAAGCCATGAGATTTCTTTGGCATGGGATACTGAAGACAACTCTCTGAGGAAGGGAGTGAAACAAGGAAAAACATGATCAGGACAAATAACAAGGGATTAAAAGACTGCCCCTAGGAAAACGGTTGTAGGTCAAAAAGCATGAGTTCGAAAGCTAAGTGTAACACATAGGCCGCCTACTGAGTTTCAAATGAATCATAGTTTACAGCTGAGCACTCCATCATGGTTGACTGCTTTTAAAGCATCATAACACTTATAGAAGTGGTTATCGCATTTGCTTGGCTTACTAACCACTTGTGAAGTTTGGTACTTGGCTTGCAAACAAAGACACCATTTAATCTCTCAAAAAATATAAAATGCAGACTTTTTATCATATAATAGGGAACAAAGAAAAAGGGTCACATTCTCGACAGCAGTGGTTCACCAAGGGTGGTCCCTGGGTCAGCAATAGCAGCTGAACTTGTTAAAAATGAAAATTCTAACAGAATCAGAAGCAGAAACTCTGGGGAATGGGACCCAGCAATCTCTGAATAACAAACCCTTCAACTAAGGTTTGAGAACCACTTCTCGGTGGTAGGTAGAAAACAACATCACACTTAAAAGTTCAACTTCTAAGAGATCAAGATTCTAAATCAATTTGTAAGAAGTTGCTGTGTATTTACTCTGTTGCTGTGAAAGGCATAAACCCTGGCCCAAAGTAGCAGCTTCAGCAGTGCATAGAGAATGATGAAAGGACAGGTCAAAGGTCTGAGGAGTGCTGTGAAGAGGCAGGAAGGAGATAACCGGAGTATGTGCTGGAGGCTCACAAGGATGGGGTCCTTATAGGAGGCTTACCTAAGCAGCATTTCCTATTCATGACAGAATACTTATTCCAATTATCCAAAAAAAAGATTAAAAAAAAAAAAAAGACTCTACCCTCCTCATCACAGCTATAAGGGGCAGATGATGCCCTGCCGTATACACAAACTTACAACCATCTTCACCATCCACTTTGCCTCAGATGTAGTAGAGTTTACAGCCAGTCATGGAGTGAAAGCTGGACACCCTCCTGGCTGGGTGGCCTAAGACAACAACTTGCAAACCAAGTGGCCTCAAAAAAACTGCCAGGTCTGAGTAGGAAGGCGGAAAAGAGTGTGCTGTGTTTGCTTCTAGCCAGAGACCATTCAGAATTCCACAGCCAATCTTTTCTTTGGACTGTGTTTAGAGTTCACAAACAAAATAGATGGTGAGAAGTGCCCTGTCATGAACCAAAACTGACAAAGACATTTCTCCCTTGAATGGCATGACCCTGAGGCAGAAGCAAAAACTGGCCCAAGCAGTTCTGTTCAGTCTTCTCTCCCAGGCACTGGCAACAAGGCATGTGCTGGAAAATAGCATGTGGGCCCCTCTCAGCTTTTAATTCAGTGTTAAGGAAACAAGTATCCTTGTGTTGCCCATTGTGCATGGTTAAATGTAAATCTAACTAAATCCTTTTAATGTTACCTACATTTTCACAAAGGCCTGGGCATAGACATTACTTACTAGATTTTAATGGGCTTCTGGACTCACAACTCCATAACACAAATCTACATCAGTTTGTGATAGCAGACTAAGGGAGTCCTGCCTTATTTCAATGTTTGCCAAAGTGTGGATAGATGCCAATCTATGTAAGAATCTCTCAGTGGCTTGTTTAAAAAGTATGTTCCTAGGTCCCATTCCAGACCAATAAAATCAGAAATGTCTTAGGGTAGAGTTCAGGAATCCACATTTTTAACAAAATTCCCAAATGATTTGTATGTCCATCAAACTTTAAAACATGTTTAGTTTGGCTTAACAATCAAAACGACTTTGCAAAAGTCTAATCATAACCTTATGTAATAATTATCAGGCGGGACCTTCAAGATGGCAGAGGAGTAAGACGTGGAGATCACCTTCCTCCCCACAAATACATCAGAAATACATCTACATGTGGAACAAACCCTACAGAACACCTACTAAACGCTGGCAGAAGACCTCAGACCTCCCAAAAGACAAGAAACTCCCCACGTACCTGGGTAGGGCAAAAGAAAAAAGAAAAAACAGAGACAAAAGAATAGGGATGGGACCCACACCAGTGGGAGGGAGCTGTGAAGGAGGAAAGGTTTCCACACACTAGGAAGCCCCTTCACAGGTGGAGACTGCGGGTGGCAGAGGGGGGAGCTTCAGAGCCACGGAGGAGAGCGCAGCCACAGGGGTGCGGAGGGCAAAGCGGAGAGATTCCCGCACAGAGGATCGGTGCCGACCAGCACTCACCAGCCCGAGAGGCTTGTCTGCTCACCCACCGGGGCGGGCGGGGGCTGGGAGCTGAGGCTCGGGCTTCAGAGGTCGGATCCCAGGGAGAGGACTGGGGTTGGCGGCATGAA
Organism: Balaenoptera musculus; assembly: GCF_009873245.2. Taxonomy (NCBI): domain Eukaryota; kingdom Metazoa; phylum Chordata; class Mammalia; order Artiodactyla; family Balaenopteridae; genus Balaenoptera; species Balaenoptera musculus. The sequence continues at coordinate 32,250,190 of NC_045787.1, forward strand.
CACAGCCTGAAGGGGCTAGTGCACCACAGCTAGCCGGGAGGGAGTCCGGGAAAAAGTCTGGACCTACCAAAGAAACGAGAATTTTTCTTGCCTCTTTGTTTCCTGGTGCGCGAGGAGAGGGGATTAAGAGCGCCGCTTAAAGGAGCTCCAGAGACGGGCATGAGCCGCGGCTATCAGCGCGGACCCCAGAGACGGGCATGAGATGCTAAGGCTGCTGCTGCCGCCACCAAGAAGCCTGTGTGCGAGCACAGGTCACTATCCAACCTCCCCTCCCGGGAGCCTGTGCAGCCCACCACTGCCAGGGTCCCGTGATCCGGGGACAACTTCCCCGGGAGAACGCACGGCACGCCTCAGGCTGGTGCAATGTCACGCCGGCCTCTGCCGCTGCAGGCTCGCCCCGCATCCGTACCCCTCCCTCCCCCCGGCCTGAGTGAGCCAGAGCCCCTGAATCAGCTGCTCCTTTAACCCCGTCCTGTCTGAGGGAAGAACAGACGCCCTCAGGCGACCTACATACAGAGACAGGGCCAAATCCAAAGCTGAACACCAGGAGCTGTGTGAACAAAGAAGAGAAAGGGAAATCTCTCCCGGCAGGCTCAGGAGCAGCGGGTTAAATCTCCACAATCAACTCGATGTGCCTGCATCTGTGGAATACCTGAATAGACAATGAATCACCCCAAAACTGAGGAGGTGGACTTTGGGAGCAACTGTACACTTGGGGTTTGCTTTCTGCATCAAATTTGTTTCTAGTGTTATGTTTACTTAGTTTAGTATTTAGAGTTTATTATCAGCGGTAGATTTGTTTATTGACTTGGTTGCTCTCTTCCTTTTTTTATATATAGATATATATATTTCTTTCCTTTTTCTCTTTCTGAGAGTGTGTATGTGTATGCTTCTTTGTGTGATTTTGTCTGTATAACTTTGCTTTTACCATTTGTCCTAGGGTTCTGTCTGTGCCGATTCGTTTTTTTTTTTTTTAGTATAGTTTTTAGCGCTTGTTATCACTGGTAGATTTGTTTTTTGGTTCGGTTGTCTTTTCTTTCTTTCCCTTTTTTTATTACTTTTTAATTTTTAATAATTTTTTTTATTTTAATAACTTTATTTTATTTTATTTTATTCTTTCTTTTTTCTTTTCTCCCTTTTCTTCTGAGCTGTGTGGATGACAGGGTCTTCATGCTCCAGCCGGGTATCAGCCCTGTGCCTCTGAGGTGGGAGAGCCAAGTTCAGGACATTGGTCCACCAGAGACCTCCCAGATCCATGTAATATCAAATGGCAAAAGCTATCCCAGAGATCTGTTTCTCAACGCTAAGACCCAGCTCCAATAAAGGATCAGCAAGCTAAAGTACTGGACACCCTATGCCAAACAACTAGCAAGACAGGAACACAACCCCATCCATTAGCAGAGAGGTTGCCTAAAATCATAATAAGGTCACAGACACACCACCGGACGCAGTCCTGCCCACCAGAAAGACGATATCCAGCCTCATCCACCAGAACACAGGCACCAGTCCCCTCCACCATGAAGCCTACACAACCCACTGAACCAACCTTCGCCACTGGGGGCAGACACCAAAAACAATGGGAACTATGAACCTGCAGGCTGTGACAAGGAGATCCCAAACACAGTAAGTTAAGCAAAATGAGAACATAGAGAAATACACAGCAGATGAAGGAGCAAGGTAAAAACACACCAGACCAAACAAATGAAGAGGAAATAGGCAGTGTGCCTGAAAAACAATTCAGAGTAATGAGAGTAAAGATGATCCAAAATCTTGGAAATACAATGGAAAAAATACAAGAAACGTTTAACAAGGACCTAGAAGAACTAAAGAGCAAACAAACAATGATGAAAAACACAATAAATGAAATTAAAAATTCTCTAGAAGGAATCAATAGCAGAATAACTGAGGCAGAAGAATGGAGAAGTGACCTGGAAGAGAAAATAGTGGAAATAACTACCACAGAGCAGAATAAAGAAAACAGAATGAAAAGAATTGAGGACAGTCTCAGAGACTTCTGGGACAACAGTAAAGGCATCAACATTCAAATTACGGGGGTCCCAGAAGAAGAAGAGAAAAAGAAAGGGACTGAGAAAATATCTGAAGAGATTATAGTTGAAAACTTCCCTAATATGGGATAGGAAATAGTCAATCAAGTCCAGGAAACGCAGAGAGTCCCATACAGGATAAATCCAAGGAAAAACATGCCAAGACACATATTAATCAAACTCACAAAAATTAAATACAAAGAAAAAATATTAAAAGCAGCAAGGGAAAAACAACAAATAGCATACAAGGGAATCCCCATAAGGTTAATAGCTGATCTTTCAGCGGAAACTCTGCAAGCCAGAAGGCAGTGGCAGGACATATTTAAAGTGATGAAAGGGAAAAACCTACAACCAACATTACTCTACCCAGCAAGGATCTCATTCAGATTCTACAGAGAAATTAAAACCTTTACAGACAAGCAAAAGGTAAGAGAATTCAGCACCACCAAACCAGCTTTACAACAAATGCTAAAGAAACTTCTCTAGGCAGGAAACACAAGAGAAGGAAAAGACGTACAATAACAAACCCAAAACAATTAAGAAAATGGTAATAATGACATAGATATCGATAACTACCTTAAATGTAAATAGATTAAATGCTCTGAACAAAAGACGTAGACTGGCTGAATGGATACAAAAACAAGACCCGTATATATGCTGTCTACAACAGACCCACTTCAGACCTATGGACACATATAGACTGAAAGTGAGGGGATGGAAAAAGATATTCCATGCAAATGGAAATCAAAAGAAAGCTGGAGGAGTAATTCTCATATCAGACAAAATAAACTTTAAAATAAGGACTATTACAAGAGACAAAGAAGGACACTATATAATGATCAAGGGATCAATCCAAGAAGAAGATAAAACAACTGTAAATATTTATGCACCCAACATAGGAGCACCTCAATACATAAGGCAAATGCTAACAGCCATGAAAGGGGAAATCAACAATAACACAATCGTAGTAGGGGACTTTAACACCCCAATTTCACCATGGACAGAGCATCCAAAATGAAAATAAATAAGGAAACACTAGTTTTAAATGATACATTAAACAAGATGGACTTAATCGATAGTTATAGGACATTCCATCCAAAAACAACAGAATACACTCTCTTCTCAAGTGCTCATGGAACATTCTCCAGAATAGATCATATCTTGGGACACAAATCAAGCCTTGGTAAATTTCAGAAAATGGAAATCATATCAAGTATCTTTTCCGACCACAATGTTTTGAGACTAGATATCAATCACAGGAAAAAATCTATAAAATTACAAATACCTGGAGGCTAAACAATACACTTCTAACTAACCAAGAGATCACTGAAGAAAACAAAGAGGAAATCAAAAAATACCTAGAAACAAATGACAATGGAAACACGATGACCCAAAACCTTTGGGATGCAGAAAAAGCAGTTCTCAGAGGAAAGTTAATAGGAATACAATCCTACCTCAAGAAACAACAAAAATCTCAAATAAAAAACCTAACCTTACACCTAAAGCAATTAGAGAAAGAAGAACAAAAAAACCCCAAAGTTAGCAGAAGAAAAGACATCATAAAGATCAGATCAGAAATAAATGAGAAAGAAATGAAGGAAACAATTGCAAAGATCAATAAAAGTAAAAGCTGGTTCTTTGAGAAGATAAACAAAATTGATAAACCCTTAGCCAGACGCATCAAGAAAAACAGAGAGAAGACTCAAATCAATAGAATTAGAAATGAAAAAGGAGAAGTACCAACTGCCACTGCAGAATTACAAAGGATCATGAGAGATTACTACAAGCAACTATATGTCAATTAAATGGACAACCTGGAAGAAATGGACAAATTCTGAGAAAAGCACAACCTTCTGTGACTGAACCAGGAAGAAATAGAAAATATAAACAGACCAATCACAAGCAATGAAATTGAGACTGTGATTAAAAATCTTCCAACAAACAGAAGTCCAGGACCAGATGGCTTCACAGGCGAATTCTATCAAACATTTAGAGAAGAGCTAACAGCTATCCTTCTCAAACTCTTCCAAAATACAGCAGAGGGAGGAACACTCCCAAACTCATTCTACAAGGACACCATCACCCTGATACCAAAACCAGACAAAGATGTCACAAAGAAAGAAAACTACAGGCCAATATCACTGATGAACATAGATGCAAAACTCCTCAACAAAATACTAGCAAACAGAATCCAACAGCACATTAAAAGAAGCATACACCATGATCAAGTGGGGTTTATCCCAGAAATGCAAGGATTCTTCAATACATGCAAATCCATCAATGTGATAAATTACATTAACAAATTGAAGGAGTAAACCATATGATCACGTCAATAGATGAAGTAAAAGTTTCAACAAAATTCTATACCGATTTATGATAAAAAACCCTCCAGAAAGTAGGCATAGAGGGAACTTACCTCAACATAATAAAGGCCATACATGACAAACCCACAGCCAACATCGTTCTCAATGGTGAAAAACTGAAACCATTTCCACTAAGATCAGGAACAAGACAAGGTTGCCCACTCTCACCACTATTATTCAACATAGTTTTGGAAGTGTTAGCCACAGCAATCAGAGAAGAAAAAGAAATACAAGGAATACAAATCGGAAAAGAAGAAGTAAAGCTGTCACTGTTTGCAGATGACATGATACTATACATACAGAATCCTAAAGATGCTACCAGAAAACTCCTAGAGCTAATCAATGAATTTGGTAAAGTAGCAGGATACAAAATTAATGCACAGAAATCTCTTGCATTCCTTAACACTAATGATGAAAAATCTGAAAGAGAAATTAAGGAAACCCTCCTATTTACCATTGCAACAAAAAGAATAAAATACCTAGGAATAAACCTACCTAAGGAGACAAAAGACTTGTATGCAGAAAACTATAAGACACTGATGAAAGAAATTAGAGATGATACAAACAGATGGAGAGATATACCATGTTCTTGGATTGGAAGAATCAACATTGTGAAAATGACTATACTACCCAAAGCAATCTACAGATTCAATGCAATCCTTCTCAAACTACCACTGGCATTCTTCACAGAACTACAACAAAAAATTTCACAATTTGTATGGAAACACAAACGACCCTGAATAGCCAAAGCAATCTTGAGAAAGAAAAACGGAGCTGGAGGAATCAGGCTCCCTGAATTCAGACTATACTACGAAGCTACAGTAATCAAGACAGTATGGTAATGGCACAAAAACAGAAATATAGATCAATGGAACAGGATAGAAAGCCCAGAGGTAAACCCACGCACATATGGTCACCTTATCTTTGATAAAGGAGGCAAAAATAAACAATGGAGAGAAGACAGCCTCTTCAATAAGTGGTGCTGGGAAAACTGGACAGCTACATATAAAAGAATGAAATTAGAACACTCCCTAACACCGTACACAAAAATAAACTCAAAATGGATTAAAGACCTAAATGTAAGTCCAGACACTATAAAACTCTTAGAGGAAAACATAGGCAGAACACTCTATGACATAAATCACAGCAAGATCCTTTTTGACCTACCTCTGACAGAAAGGGGAAATAAAAACAAAAATAAACAAATGGGACCTAATGAAACTTAAAAGCTTTTGCTCAGCAATGGAAACCATAAACAATATGAAAGGACAACCCTCAGAATGGGAGAAAATATTTGCTAATGAAGTCACTGACAAAGGGTTAATCTCTGAAATTTACAAGGAGCTCATGCAGCTCAGTATCAAAAAAACAAACAACCCAATCCAAAAATGGGGAGAAGACCTAAACAGACATTTCTCCATAGAAGATACACAGATTGCCAACAAACACATGAAAGGATGCTCAGCATCATTAATCATTAGAGAAATGCAAATCAAAACTACAATGAGATATCATCTGACACCAGTCAGAATGGCCATCATCAAAAAATCTACAAACAATAAATGCTCGAGAGGGTGTGGAGAAAAGGGAACCCTCTTGCACTGTTGGTGGGAATGTAAAGTGATACAGCCACTATGGAGAACAGTATGGAGGTTCCTTAAAAAACTAAAAGTAGAACTACCATATGACCCAGCAATCCCACTACTGGGCATATACCCTGAGAAAACCATAATTCAAAAAGAGTCATGTACCAAAATGTTCATTGCAGCTCTATTTACAATAGCCAGGACACGGAAGCAACCTAAGTGTCCATCGACAGATGAATGGATAAAGAAGATGTGGCACATATATACAATGGAATATTACTCAGCCATTAAAAGAAATGAAATTGAGTGATTTGTAGTGAGGTGGATGGACCTAGAGTCTGTCATACAGAGTGCAGTAAGGCAGAAAGAGAAAAACAAATACCGTATGCTAACACATATATATGGCATTTAAAAATAAATAAATAAATAAATGGTTCTGAAGAACCTAGGGGCAGGACAGCAATAAAGATGCAGACGTAAAGAATGGACTTGAGGACACAGGGAGGGGGAAGGGTAAGCTGGGATGAAGTGAGAGAGTGGCATGGACATATATACACTACCAAATGTAAAACAGATAGCTAGTGGGAAGCAGCTGCATAGCACAGGGAGATCAGCTCGGTGCTTTTTGACCACTTAGAGGGGTGGGATAGGGAGGATTGGAGGGAGACGCAAGAGGGAGGAGATATGGGCATACATGTATATGTATAGTTGATTCACTTTGTTAGCAGAAACTAACACACCATTGTAAAGCAATTAAACCCCAATAAAGATGTTAAAAAGAAAAAAAGAAGAAGAAAGCCATTTGGAGAGATAGTAAAAATAATAAGAATAATAATAATTATCAGTACATGATTTGTCTTGGCAGTAATGTGACAATGAGAGAAAGAGAGACAGAGAGACACACAGAGACAGATTATTTTGATGGAAAGCATAAGTGGGCAAGTGCACAAAAGGACAGAGGAATTAAAATGGGGCAAAAGAGAAAGTAATAAGGAAGCTATATGCAGCAGTATCTTGTGGCCTGTATAACAAATTACCACAAAGTGGGTGGCTTAAAATGACAGATATTTATTCTCGCACAGTTCTGGAAGCCAGAAGACTGAAATCAAGGCATCAGCAGGGCCACGCTCCCTCCAAAGGCTCTCGGGAAGAACTCCTCCTGGCCTCTTCGAGCTTCTGGTGGCTCTTGGCAGTCACTGGTTTACGGCTACATCACTCCAGTCTCTGCCTTGTGGCCACATTGCCTCCTTCTTTTCTCTGTGTGTCTTCCCCTCACTGCCTCTTCTCTTCTAAGGATACTTGTGATTGTATTTTGGGTTCACCTGAATAATCCAAGATAATCCAAGCTCCTCCCCTCAAGATGCTTAATTTAATTACATCTGCAAAGACCCTTTTCCCAAATAAGGTCATATACAAAAGTTCTGGGGATTAGGACGTGAACATATCTTTTGTGGAGGCTACGATTTCAGCCCACCATACAGACAAAGAAGGGAACGAAGTGAGAAAGGAGTAAGGAGAGAAGCTTCCCTGTCCTATGCACATTCATCCAGGAAGGTGGGGGTGTCTTGGATTGTAGATGAGACCCTGGTGCCAACAGACTGAAATTTAAATTAGTAAAAAAGATCTCTATGTCCTGCCTCTTCATTGGCATGCTTCTTTGTTCCACATGAAACTGAGGAAATTCAACTCTTTTTGAGGTCAGTAATGATTTGGTCAAAGGGAAATTACAAGCTGAAAAAGCTAAAAGTACAACTAATCAGATGCAATGGTTTAGGCTGAGTAAGAAGCGCTCTGGAAATGTGATGTCCACATAGTGACAAAACATCTGTCAGTACCAACCATTTCCCTCATCCTTGGAGAGGGGGTACCTAAAATGAAAGCTTCACCCCCTCATATTTGCCAAATCCTCTAGTCTTGAAAACTTACTCCACATGTTAAAATCATGTGAGCCAGGCAGTAAAATCTCATTGTGCAAATCATATGTCCTATTTGCAATGAGTCAGTAACACTTGGCACAAATTATTTTTAAGTAGGATAAATTGCTTTAGGGGTATAGGAAGCCACAGTCTAATTTACGCCTAAGATACAAGGAACTTCAGAAACTGCCACTTAAATATTCTGGTTCCAAAAACCTTCCAATGCACAGGAAGTCACTACAGATACAAATGGAAAGTCACGTATTGTCATTGCATTGTCACATGTGACTCACCCATACTGAACAGTGCATGGCCCAAAATATAGTTCTTCAGAATTCTGCTGCTTCAAATTAAACAAGTCACAAAACAGAATTTCCTATGTATCGGAAATTAGATCATATTTTGGACTTCATGAATGCATGTAAAGGGGGAGAGAATCCTACGCCCAAGGGATCCTGGCAAGATGGCAAAATGTCTTCCAGATCTTTCTGGAAATTCTTAGGCCCTGGGCCCTTACCAGGAATTCTCTGTGCCTGAACACTGGACACTGGCAAAAATTGCTGCTGGCTCACCTCTTCCAGTGGCAAGAGGCAAGAAGAACAAACTGCAATTAGCAAAGCCAATCCTGGGAGTTAGTCTCTTGCTAACCTAGAATATTTGGGAAGAATTTTTAATTATTTCACCAATTTGATGTGTCCACCTAAGGACAGAGTTTTACTGCTAATGATACTACTAACAAATCTTTACTGAGGAAGAGTGATGTCTCCTTTTCACACATTGTTTCACTTCATACCCAACTCTAAAAGGTAGATGGTGACCCCAGTTTTACAGAGAATGAAACAGACACAGAGGTTAAGCAACCTGCCCAAATGCACACAGTTAGGAGGGAGAGAGTCAAGTTTCACTTCCAGTCTATCTAATACCAGAAGTAGCCTCTTCTGTTTGACTCCCACTGAAGCGATTTCTTCCCCTGCCAAAATATCACTTAAAATTGTTCCTCATTTTCTGGTTCTGCTGGCACCACTGCTGTACGATACGCTTATCTGTCTTGATTAATTTTTTTCTTTTCAGCCCCTTTGATGTGGATTCAGATTTCAAAACTGTGAAACGAAGAGTAAGCATCTTTGCTTCCTTCCTTGATTGGGTTTGTAGCATACACCTCTAAATCCTCACCTACTTTCTTCTACGATAATATAACCCTTCCAGGAAGTAAGATAAACCATGTGGAAACTGATTGTTGTAACTTTGAAGTGAGTCATCTAAGCCCTACCAACATTTTGGACCCTTCAGAGAAAGAGCCATTTTCTTCCAGCATCAGACAGCTTTTTTAAAAAAAAACATAAAGTGAGTTTGGCCTGGAGCTGCCCCATCTTTCAGCCTCTACACCTTCCTCAGCATCTAAAACCCCGAGGCCCAGGTTATTATGACCCAAGTTATTATGTTCAGTGGCTTTTGATGAACATACACAATTTTGTCAATTCCTCCTAAATTGTGCCAAGTTAGCAACTATTTATTCCTACCTTAGATCTGCCACCTTTGATAAGTATTCAAATATCTTATCTAAAATTGATGTCTTCTCAGTTTTTTCACAGTACTAAGAATCAAACAAGCATTCAAACAAGACAGTCTTTCCATGGGAGCTTTCGGGGAGTCTTATTTCAACATTAAAAAATAAAATCCATATAAGCACAAGATGGAAACTTATGATCTCTCTGTGTTTTCTTTTGTTAAGATAGAAGGCTTCCTGAACACAGATCAAGTCATTTTAAAAGCCAAATACAATGGCCCAATTCAGGCTCTGTTCATAGAGCCAGGCCAGCTGTATGGCTGCTATTGTTCTATGTGGTCTGTATTTGGTCTGTATTAATGCCTCACACTTTGTGGGGTGGCTTTCATCTGTCATCAGGTAGCAGGGAGAACACTGACATAACCTCACTCTGTTGGCATTCTTGCTGACCAACTCCCAAATGTCCCCCAAAGTCTTTTACAAGACTTTCCCAGTAAGTGATGAATGATGCAAGGGAAAACCCAGGACACTGAAGAGGGGAAACTGGTAAGAATTTCGAGTCAGAATTAAGGGCTGGAAAAGAAAATCCTAGAAATAGACAGAGATGAGGGCTAGGCAGGCAGTAGAGAAAACCAGAGATCGTGTGAGCATACCTGGATTCAACTATTTAAGTGAAGAAACAGGAAGGCCTAATGATACTTTTATGGAAGGGGTGGCTGACGGAGCTAAAGGGACTGGGTGACATGCCTCAAACCTGCAGCTCTGCTGTTCTTGGTCAGACCAGAGGAACGTAGCAGCATGTTTCCTCCACAGTCCTTCTCCCCACCTCTCTTCTTTATCCACTTCCCATCCATAATCACAGAGAAAGAAGAGGCTCCACTTGGATAACTTTTTCCCTTCTTACAGGACTAAACAAAGAGTAGTTGACTATTTAAGCATACTCTCTGGGGTTGCTTATTTTAACACACTCTCTGGAGGGGAGATTAGCTCTAGATTAGGGCAAGAGGAAAGGTCATCCCTTTAACAATTCCCTCTGTGTCCCCTCCCTTAAGAGACTGCTCAATGCCTCAACTAATGGATACTTGTAGATTGGGAAAGAATAAGGACTTACTAAGAAAACCCACTGAACACCAACACACTAAATTCCCTACTCTATTTGCCTTATCCACCCCAATTTCCTCCTCTTTTATAAAAGTAAAGGAGAGCAAGACATATTTCTTGAAAAAGACTGAATTTGAGGGATGACTGAAGTTGAACTTATATTCTGATCTCTTTTACATTCATCACATAATTTATTATAGCCATGTTAATGTAATCATTTACCCTTGGAATCAAACCAAAAAAAAAATAAGTTATCATAGATCCAGAAATGATGCTAATAGTTCTGATGCAAAGTTTGCTTAAATAACCTGGTGATGCATCTGAAGCTATCCCCAACGAAGTTTAAAGAATCTTTTGTGATGAATGCTACCCAAAGTCCTAACTACCATCTGGGATTTTCTCAGTGCCACTTACTACACCTAATTTACTGTGGTTAGCTTTACTTAAACAAGCTGAAAGTGCTCAGAACCATTATGGGAAAATAAAATAATTTACAGGGCTGTGCAGTCAAAGTTTGGTTTGGTTCTAAAATAATTTGAATTCTGTTGTTGATAATACATATGAAAAAACAAGAAATTAACAAATATGCAACTTTTTTAAAACTTCCTATAAAATCTAATCAGTCAGTTGCTATATACACAGAGAATGATAGAAAAAGCAAACAGAAACTTGAAAATTGGAAGATACCCCAAAAATCCTTATAAAAAATGAGTCGGCCTCACCCAGAATGAGTCTTTCAGACAAACTCTTCATCTTGGTATAACAGGCCTGGAGTCATATCAAAGGACACTGGTAAGAAAACACTGTCTTTTTTTTTTTTTTTTTTTTTTGATAAAACTGAAATTCATCAAAGGATCATTTGATGATCCATGGGAACCATTTAAAAATAACACATACCAAAAGAAATATTTAGAGCCTTTGTTCTATTAATGATTTGAAACATATGTGGTAATACCAAAATACCAAACTCAAATGTGGCAGCTCCACATGTGTTCTATCAAGGTCAGCTTTGTGAGGTAGACGCTGGATCACACATGACTTTAGCAGAAGAACAGAGTTATCTGCTTCAGTCAAATCTATGTAAGTATTAAAAATCAACAATTCGGGCTTCCCTGGTGGCGCAGTGGTTGAGAATCTGCCTGCCAATGCAGGGGACACGGGTTCGAGCCCTGGTCTGGGAAGATCCCACATGCCGCGGAACAACTCGGCCCGTGAGCCACAATTACTGAGCCTGCGCGTCTGGAGCCTGTGCTCCGCCAACAAGAGAGGCCGCGATAGTGAGAGGCCCGCGCACCGCGATGAAGAGTGGTCCCCACTTGCCGCAACTAGAGAAAGCCCTCGCACAGAAACGAAGACCCAACAAAGCCATACATACATACATAAAAAGAATGTAAGCAGAGAAGAATAGCATTAAAATAAATAAATAAATAAATAAAATTAAAAAAAAAAAAAAATCAACAATTCATGGTGTTGTGGTAATCTCTGAACCCATCTGAGACTCTGGATCTTCTGGAAAAAAAATGGGCCTTCACATGCACTGTTGCACACAGTTCTGAGGGCTATGAATTCCTGAAGTTAATTTATAAAATTCACGCTAAGAACACCTGATGCTAACTTAAACTTCTAGTGGAAAGAAACAGAGGTTAAGGAAGCATTTAGGTAGTATTCTGTAACAACCATTCATCCATCAGCCCAGAACCAAGTGAGGGCTTGGTGGCTCCTCTAACTGCACTAGGATTCCAAGAGAGCTGCAGGAGGTCATGAATGAATGGCCCCTGCAAGACTGACAGAGTGGCCTGGGTTGCTGGTGATGATCAAAGGAATGGGATGTTTTTCAGATGCCCAGAAAATTGGCTGACTTGGAGGTTGTGGGCAGGTGCTGGAAGTTGTCCACTGAGCAGTGACGATAGGGTGATGGTCATTTTCCCTCCACCTCTCAACCTCCCCCAGGTCTCTTAGAAATAGGTGGCTTAGAAGCAAACTATTATATATAGGATGTATAAACAACAAGGTCCTACGATTTAGCACAGGGAACTATATTCAATATCCTATGATAAACCATAGTGGAAAATAATATGAAAAAGAATATATACATGTATAACTGAATCACTTTGCTGTACAGCAGAAATTAACCCAACATTATAAATCAACTATACTTCAATAAATTTTTTTTAAAAAAGAAAGAAATAGGTGGTTTACACTTGGCTTGCCTTCTTGCTAAGAAATAGGTGGTTTCTTTGGACCTGGAAAGATGTGGGACTAGCTTTTTCCAGTTACACATCTGAGAAAGAAGGCAGGAGTAATCCCAATAGTGGGAAAGAGAAGTTCTGTGACACCGGAGTCTTCATTTTAAGTACATCTTCCACTAATATACTCGGGGTGGATTTTGCCCTCTGCCACAGGCAGGAAGAAATAAAAGAACCCAACATCACCTCTCCAGCAGATAAGAGACAAGACCAGAGATTTCACAAAAGGAAGAAGCAACAGCCAACATCAATATTTCCCAGAGTGAGTCTGGCCACAGCACATAGTGGGACACGGTGGCAATGTAACCTCTAGCAACGTGGCAGGCATCAAGGATGAACAGGCACCGCTCTAATTCCTAGGATAGGGTGTGCACAAGGTAGGTGCTTTCCAAACATAGCTGGAAGGAAGGGATAGAAGGAGGAAGTCAGGAAGAAAGGGAGGGGTGGAAGAAGGGAGAAATCTATGAAGTAATGGAGATACACAGGGAATGAGATCAGAGGGTGTATTTATTCACTAGCGCTGTCATAACAAAATACCACAATCTGGGTGGTTTAAACAACAGAAATTTATTTCCTCACAATTCTGGAGGCTGGAAGCCCAAGATTAAGGTGTTAGCAGGTTTAGATTCTTCTGGGGTCTCTCTCCTTGGCTTGCCTTCTTGCTATGTCCTCACATGGCCTTTTCTCTGTGCATGCACCCCCGACCTGGTGTCTCCCTGTGTCCAAATTTCCTCTTCTTATAAGGGTACCAGTCAGATTGGATTAGGTCCCACACGAATGGCCTCATTCATCTCTTTAGGAGCCCCATCTCCAAATACAGTCACATGCTGAGGTAGTGGGGGTTAGAGCTTCAACACAAGATTTGGGGGGAGACATAATTCAGCCCATAACAGAGGAGAGTATCAGGTTTTCTGCACTTTAGCCCCACCTCTTCTCCCCCTTACACCCAAAATCTTGACTGGGAGAAAAGATTCCCAGAGGTGAGGCACAGAGAACCTGGGCCTTCAGGTGACACAAGCACTGATGGCATGAACGCTCTCCAGCTCTCCCTGTAGGATACCCTACTGACTCAGCAGACGGTCACAACTACCAGGAATGGCTATGGGCAAATACAGAGACAAAGAACAGAGGACCAACCTCAGAAGGTGCCTAAGACTTTTTTCTAACTTAAGAGGGCAAAAGGGTCAAATGACCCTTTTCACCCTTTCATAAGGGTGAAAGGGTCAAATGGTTTACTGATGGCTGAGAATCTCACTATCTCTGGGAGTATCTTTATTCCCCAACCAGAGAAGAAGCCAAAACGACAGAAATTTAATCTCCATTCAAGGGTAAACAGAGGAAACTTGTCAGGACCATGATCATGTGATTGTCTAGACATACTGGGAAACAAAGCATCTCACACTGCTAGATGGAGCTTGACTGATGCCATTGTAAAGGCAATGGAAATACGAGACCCTTAAAAAATTCTGCCCTTCTCCTAGAGTTCCTACAGGATGTGTTTTCATTATGCTTATCTAAATGAAGACATCTAGTAGGAAATCCCCTGTCTTGTGGACTTCAGGGCTTCCTATTTTGGGTTGCACTCTGGCACAGTATGCAGTGGATGAGAGTCACGAGCTCCAGCGATGACCCCACCACACAGACCGTACGTGCAACTGCTACCAGTCCCTTAACCTTTCCGATCTTTCATTTCCACATCCATAATTGTGGGCAGTTAATAACCTCAGTCCTGGAGCTGCCATGCCGTTAATGCAAGCAGTAAAAATCTCCCAAAGTGAAGTCATATAGTACAGAATTCAGTAGATGCCACACCCACCCACTCTCTTATAATTATTTAATTTCTCTGTGGAAATCTTTGACCCTTAGGGATCATTTGGTACAGTATTTATTTTAAAACTTGCTCCCCTCACCCTATGAGAGGTTAACTGAGGTTATTACCATTACTAAAGGGTTACTTGTACCTTAGAATTTTCAGACTAAAAACAAGAAATGTTCTTTAGAGTCAACTAGAGGCTGCTGAGAGTGGAGACAGAAACAGCAGAACATAAGAAGGTTCTATTCTGCTACCTCTATTTCTTTCCCAGCTTCCCTTCAAAATTTGTAAGATCTGTTTTACTAAGATAGTTATAGTGGCACTAATAATTGTAATAATAGTAATAATAAAAAAACACATTTCTGGAACTTCACTGGTCTTCTACTTCTTGTAATGCTGTTCTTTTCTGGATGGAGTTATACTGTAACGAAAAAGATTTTTTAAATAATCAATCTAATTTTTATATCAATATCCAAATATCAGTAATGGATTAAAGAAGGAAAACCATCCCACTAGTTACAGAAAAAAAAATTGATAAAATTTCACATGCATTCATGATTTTAAAAAAAATTAAACTATTAGTAAACAAGAAATAGAGAACTTTACTAATCTGGTACAGAGTATTGCAAAAGAACCTATAGCTAACATCATAATTAGTGAATAAATACTTAAATGCTTTTCTTCTAAAATTGGGAAGTTCATAATAATGTACTGGAGTTCATAATTAGTGAAAAAAATAAAATACATAAATTAATAAAAAGCATAAATAATGGAAAATAAGAAATAAAACTATCAAATCTGAAGATAGCATGGTTGTATATGTAGAAAATCCAAAAAATATTACAGTAAATCATCAGAATTAATAATCGAAACTTTGAAGGCTGATAGATACAAAATAAATCAACTATAATTCTATATACCAGCGACAGTTAGAAAATAATTTAAAATTTGTATTAAAATTACATAAAATTACCATATACCAAGTAATATATCTAACAAAATATGTGTAAAACCTTGACTTAATATGTGCTTGTGAAATCAAACTCATACAGATCATAACTTTTGCCCTTTATTAGGCTTTACTAGTAATATCAAGCATACAAGCAATCAACAGGCACTAGCATGGGCTTCCCTGGTGGTGCAGTGGTTAAGAATCCACCTGCCAATGCAGGGGACATGGGTTCGAGCCCTGGACCGGGAAGATCCCACATGCCGCGGAGCAGCTAAGCCCGTGTGCCACAACTACTGAGCCTGCGCTCTACAGCCCGCGAACCACAACTACTGAAGCCCACAAGCATAGAGCCTGTGCTCCACAACAAGGGAAGCCACCGCAGTGAGAAGCCTGAGCACCTCAACGAAGAGTAGCCCCCGCTCGTTGCAACTACAGAAAGCCAGTGTGCAGCAACAAAGAGCCAACTCAACCAAATAAATAAATAAATAAGAGGCGCCAGCAAAGCTGGAAAAGGTCTGAAATATTCTATGTGACTCCCTAAGTTCCTCCTTCTTGCATCAGACAGGAGTTCTCTAGTCTTAAATAATAGATATCTCTAATGAGATTTATAGGTCACTTCATACATGGGGACATTTTAAGTCATGAAACATCTCATTTTATAACCAGGGGAGATTTGTAACTTAGGTGACATTCTCCAAGGAGCCAGAGCCATGCCTCATAAATCCATAAACTGTAGGTCTGTGTACAAGAGGCAATCCTAAACCAGTGATATCCTGCTCTAATCATTCCATAGATAAGGACTCTTCTCCTAGCAATTGCCATTATTCTATTTGTCTGGAGATCTAGTTATTATGTTTATAAGACTAGACCAACTAGGGCTTCCCTGGTGGCGCAGTGGTTGAGAATCCGCCTGCCAATGCAGGGGACACGGGTTCGAGCCCTGGTCTGGGAAGATCCCACATGCCGCGGAGCAACTAGGCCCGTGCGCCACAATTACTGAGCCTGCGGGTCTGGAGCCTGTGGGTCTGGAGCCTGTGCTCCTCAACAAGAGAGGCCACGATAGTGAGAGGCTCGCACACCGCGGTGAAGAGTGGCCCCCACTCGCCACAACTAGAGAAAGCCCTCGCACAGAAACGAAGACCCAACACAGCCATAAATAAATAAATAAATAAATAATTAAATAATTAAAAAAAAAAAGAATAGACCAATTAGTAATCAGAGGGAAGTCTGCTTTAAATCCTTCCTAGATCTCTAATCAGAAAACTAGAAAACAATGACAGACATCAAATAAACAGATTTGTTATTCTTATGGATAAAATTACACAAAATTCAGAAATATCAATTATTTTAATTGGATTTATAGGTTTATTGTCATGTTAATCAAATTCCCGACAGTTTTTTTCTGCAAAGCTTGACAAAGCACATCCTAAAATTTATATGGAAATGCAATAACCAAAAGTAGCCAAGTCTTTCGTCTTTTTTTTTTTTTAAACATCTTTATTGGAGTATAATTGCTTAACAATGGTTAGTTTCTGCTTTATAACAAAGTGAATCAGCTATACATATACATATATCCCTATATCCCCTCCCTCTTGCATCTCCCTCCCACCCTCCATATCCCACCCCTCTAAATGGTCACAAAGCACCGAGCTGATCTCCCTGTGCTAGGTGGCTGCTTTCCAATAGCTATCTATTTTACATTTGGTAGTGTATATATGTCCACACCAGCTTACCCTCACTTCATCCCGGCTTACCCTTCCTCCTCCCCGTGTGCCCAAGTCCATTCTCTACCTCTGCGTCTTTATTCCTGTCCTGCCCCTAGGTTCTTCAGAACTTTTTTTTTTTTGTAGATTCCATATATATGTGTTAGCATATGGTATTTGTTTTTCTCTTTCTGACTTACTTCACTCTGTATGACAGACTCTAGGTCCATCCACCGCACAACAAATAATTCAATTTCGTTTCTTTTTATGGCTGAGTAATACCCCTTTGTATATATGTGCCACATCTTCTTTATCCATTCATCTACCGATGGACACTTAGGTTGCTTCCATGTCCTGGCTATTGTAAATAGAACTGTAATGAACATTGTGGTACATGACTCTTTGAATTATGGTTTTCTCAGGGTATATGCCCAGTAGTGGGATTGCTGGGTCATATGGTAGTTCTATTTTTAGTTTTCTAAGGAACCTCCACACTGTTCTCCATAGTAGCTGTATCAATTTACATCCCCACCAACAGTGCAAGAGGGTTCCCTTTTCTCCACACCCTCTCCAGCATTTATTGTTTCTAGATTTTTTGATGATGGCCATTCTGACTGGTGTGAGATGATATCTCATTGTAGTTTTGATTTGCATTTCTCTGATGATTAGTGATGTTGAGCATCCTTTCATGTGTTTTTTGGCAATCTGTATCTCTTCTTTCGAGAAATGTCTATTTAGGTCTTCTGCCCATTTTTGGATTGGGTTGTTTGTTTTTTTGATATTGAGTTGCATGAGCTGCTTGTAAATTTCGGAGATTAACCCTTTGTCAGTGGCTTCATTTGCAAATATTTTCAACATTCTGAGGGTTGTCTTTTCGGCTTGTTTATGGTTTCTTTTGCTATGCAAAAGCTTTTAAGTTTCATTAGGTCCCATTTGTTTATCTTTATTTACATTTCTCTAGGAGGTGGGTCAAAAAGGATCTTGCTGTGATTTATGTCATAGAGTGTTCTGCCTATGTTTTCCTCTAAGAGTTTGATAGTGTCTGGCTTTACATTTAGGTCTTTAATTCATTTTGAGTTTATTTTTGTGTATGGTGTTAGAGAGTGTTCTAATTTCATTCTTTTACATGTAGCTGTCCAGTTTTCCCAGCACCACTTATTGAAGAGTCTGTCTTTTCTCCACTGTATATGCTTGCCTCCTTTATCAAAGATAAGGTGACCATATGTGTGTGGGTTTATCTTTGGGTTCCCTATCCTGTTCCATTGATCTATATTTCTGTTTTTGTGCCAGTACCATACTGTCTTGATTACTGTAGCTTCGTAGTATAGTCTGAAGTCAGGGAGCCTGATCCCTCCAGCTCCGTTCTTCTTTCTCAAGACTGCTTTGGCTATTCGGGGTCTTTTGTGTTTCCATACAAATTGTGAAATTTTTTGTTCTAGTTCTGTGAAAAATGCCAGTGGTAGTTTGAGAAGGACTGCACTGAATCTGTAGATTGCTTTGGGTAGTGTAGTCATTTTCACAATGTTGATTCTTCCAATCCAGGAACATGGTATATCTCTCCAGCTGTCTGTATCATCTTTAATTTCTTTCATCAGTGTCATATAGTTTTCTGCATACAGGTCTTTTGTCTCCTTAGGTAGGTTTATTCCTAGGTGTTTTATTCTTTTTGTTGCAATGGTAAATTGGAGTGTTTCCTTAATTTCTCTTTCACATTTTTCATCATTAGTGTATAGGAATGCAAGAGATTTCTGTGCATTAATTTTGTATCCTGTTACTTTACCAAATTCATTGATTAGCCCTAGTAGTTTTCTGGTAGCATCTTTAGGATTCTCCATGTATAGTATCATGTCATGTGCAAACAATGACAGCTTTACTTCTTTTCTGATTAGGATTCCTTTTATTTCTTTTTCTTCTCTGATTGCTGTGGCTAAAACTGCCAAAACTATGTTGTTGGCAATAATAGTGATGAGAGTGGACAGCCTTGTCTAGCCGAGTCATTCTTGAAGAATAGGGTGAGTGGCTTGCTCTACCAGATGTCAATCTAATTGTAAAGCTACAGTTATTAAGACTGTGTGCTCTTGGCCAAAGCTTGATAGTAGTCTTAGGGAACAGAATACAATATGCAGAAATAGCAGTCACACATTTATTGATACTTGAATTAAAATAAAGATGTTTTTCAGAGTACTGGGGAAAAGGCCATCTTTCCAACACCTGCTAGGTAAATTGGATATCCACAGGAAACAAATTAAATTTTTACCCCTTTCTCACACCATACACAAAAATCAGCTTCAGGTGGAATAGGGAAAGTTGTAAATGTGAATAAAGCTTCTAAAAATCATTATAAGAAAATATCTTTGTGACTTTGGAATAGACAAATATTCCTGAAATAGGACACAGACAGTACTGTTCTTAAGGGAGAATAATATAACTACACTAAATTTTAGAACTTCTGTTCCTGGAAAGACAGTGTAAGAGACTAAAAAGGCAAACTACAGAGTGGGAAGTGATGTTTCAATTCAATAACCAACAAAGGTCTTGTATCCAGAATATATAAATTACTACTTCAGTAAGAAAAACATAGTCATTAAGAAAAATGAGGAAGATATTTCAATGGGTCCTTCAAAAAAAAAAAACAAATCCAAATGGGTAATAAATACATGAAAAGATACTCAAAGAAATGCAAATAATAACCACTTTCAGATACCAGTACAAATCTTCCTAAATGGCTAAAAAAAAAAAGACTATCAACGTCAAATTTTGGCAATGACATGGAGCAACAAGAATGTGCTTTTCTAGGAGGTGGAAGTGTAAACTGGCACAATTATTCTGAAAAACTGTAACTTTCAGCTATTAATTTAAAAATAAATAGGGGCTTCCCTTGTGGCACAGTGGTTGAGAATCTGCCTGCTAATGAAGGGGACACGGGTTCGAGCCCTGGTCTGGGAAGATCCCACGTGCCGCAGAGCAACTAGGCCCATGAGCCACAACTACTGAGCCTGCGCATCTGGAGCCTGTGCTCTGCAACAAGAGAGGCCACGATAGTGAGAGGCCCGCGCACCGCGATGAAGAGTGGCTCCCGCTTGCCGCAGCTAGAGGAAGCCCTCGCACAGAAACGAAGACCCAACACAGCAAAAATAATTAATTAATTAATTTAAAAAAAATAAATAAATAAATAAATAAATACAGAAAATAGTATTTTGAAATAGTCATCCCCCCTTATCCACAGGGGATAGATCCACAGGGGGTACATTCCCCCTTATCCACAGGCACCCCCAAAGGTGCCTGAAACCATAGATAGTACCAAACCCTGTATATACTCTGTTTTCCTATACTATCTGGTGGGTAGTGTATACAGCATGGACAGGATGGACAAAGGGATGATTCACACCCAGGCAGGACAGGGTGGGACTGTGCAAGATTCCATCATGCTGCTCAGGATGGCATGCAGCTTAAAACTTATTGTCTATTTTTGGAATTTTCCATTTAATATTTATGTGCCACAGTTGACTGGGTAACTGAAACTGCAGAAAACAAAACCAAGGATAAGGAGGGACTACTGTAGTATATCTTGTAGGGGGAGAGATGTGTCATTTGTTTGTTTGTTTTTTAACATCTTTATTGGAGTATAATTGCTTTACAATGTTGTGTTAGTTTCTGCCATATAGCAAAGTGAATCAGCTATATGTATACATATATCCCCAAACCCCCTCCCTCTTGCATCTCCCTCCCACCCTCCCTCCCTATCCCACCCCTCTAGGTGGTCACAAAGCACCAAGCTGATCTCCCTGTGCTATGTGGTTGCTTCCCACTAACTATCTATTTTACATTTGGTAGTGTATATATGTCAATGCCACTCTCTCACTTGGTCCCAGCTTACCTTCCCCCTCCCTGTGTCCTCAAGTCCATTCTCTACCTCTGCGTCTTTATTCCTGTACTGCCCTTAGGTTCTTCATAACCATTTATTTTTTAATTTTTTAATTTTTTTAGATTCCACATATATGTGTTAGCATATAGTATTTGTTTTTCTCTTTCTGACTTACTGCACTCTGTATGACAGGCTCTAGGTCCCTCCACCTCACTACAAATAACTCAATTTCATTTCTTTTTATGGCTAATATTCCATTGTATATATGTGCCACATCTTCTTTATCCATTCATCTGTCGATGGACACTTAGGTTGCTTCCATGTCCTGGCTATTGTAAATAGAGCTGCAGTGAACATGTGGTACAAGACTCTTTTTGAATTATGGTTTTCTCAAGGTATATGCCCAGTAGTGGGATTGCTGGGTCGTATGGTAGTTCTATTTTTAGTTTTTTAAGGAATCTCCATACTGTTTTCCATAGTGGCTGTACAAATTTACATTCCCATCAACAGTGCAAGAGGGTTCCCTTTTCTCCACACCCTCTCCCACATTTATTGTTTGTACACTCTTTGATGATGGCCATTCTGACCGGTGTGAGGTGATACCTATTGCAGTTTTGATTTGCATTTCTCTAATGTTTAGTGATGTTGAGCATCCTTTCATGTATTTGTTGGCAATCTATATATCTTCTTTGGAGAAATGTCTATTGAGGTCTTCTGCCCATTTTTGGATTGGGTTGTTTGTTTTTTTGATATTGAGCTGCATGAGCTGCTTGTATATTTTGCAGATTAATCCTTTGTCAGTGGTTTCATTTGCAAATATTTTCTCCCATTCTGAGGGTTGTCTTTTTGTATTGTTTATGGTTTCCTTTGCTGTGCAAAAGCTTTTAAGTTTCATTAGGTCCCATTTGTTTATTTTTGTTTTTATTTCCATTTTTCTAGGAGGTGGGTGTGTCATTTGGTTTTGGTATTCAATATAAAGTTATATATGAGTGTCATTATACTAACACAAGTTGTGTGGTTACATTTTAATGGTACATTCTGTATGTTAGACCAGAAAGCTGAGATCCTGCCTTTTTCACATATTTCTTCAATTTCTATTTCTTGAGAACACTCAGAGCAAGCCTAATGTCTCTTTTACGTGACAATCCCTCAGAAATTAGAAATCTCCCCCGAGCGTTCTTTTCCCTGAGTGGTTCCTTCACCTATATTTTCCTTCACCAATTTCCTTCACCAATTCTGATCACCATCCTATGAATGTATTCTAATTTGGTTCATGACTTGAAGTGCTGGGGTCCAGAATTAAACGCATCATTGTATGTATGTTTTGACAAAGCAGATTCGAGTGGTACAAACATTTCTCTTTTATTAGATACTATATTTCCCGTTAACTTTTTGATAGTCACTTCAGACTTTTATATTTTTGAATATACACTGGTTCCTATGAACTAAAACTTTTAAGTCTTTTCTACACATATTATTGCAAAGCCCTCTCTCTAGTGCATTTTAACACATTTGCAGACATTTATATTTATGAACTCTTAAATGCACTTTGTTAAACAGCACAATACTACAATCTCCCTTTGGGATTCTATTTTTGCCATAGAAAATATTCATCAACTGACAAAACATGACATGATCTCTGTGTGTTTGGGGCTGGGATGGAGGGAGGAGAGTGTGTTGTGTGTGTGTATACAGATGGATATAAATAAATAGAGATAGGCATAGACAAAGACATAGATATATAGTACCACAAAGATATATGGCAAGTTTTGATTAGAGTCATTTTGAGGGGGTAGGATTATGTGTGATTCATATTTTCTCATATTTGATTTTGATATTCTTTTGTCATAAGTATCTAGTAAGGTAGACTTCTCAAAATTAATGACACCTTCTATGCTTAAAGGTAGAGAAGGCAAGTCACATTGGGACAGGTTAGCCCCAGCTAATATTTGTGTTACAAATACTTGAGATGAATCTTGAAAATGAATAGGTTGCTCCAGGTAAATAAACTACCATCAGCAAAGAATATAGATTTGTGGAGAGATTAAATAGAAAGTGTGTTGTGGCTCCATCATCAATGACTTTGACACCACATGAAAGAGTATTATATAGGTATTTTATGCTGGAGACACTGGGGAAAATTTAATGGTTTTCAAAAGGAAAGTAACATAATCTTACCTATACACTGGAGAGAGACCAATAGTGAAAAAGGCCAACGTTAGAGATAAGAGATTGGAGAGGACAGCTGTTAAACCTCCATTACAGGACTCCTGAGCAAGGTGATTGGATCTGAATAGAAAAATGTCAAGGAAATCAAGAGAGTGGATTCAAGCAGTATTTCCCAAACTACAGCACTAGTATTGACTAATGAACATCTTCGAATATTCATTAGTATCAATGTTATTATTAATATTTATATAATTGGTGAACTGGAGGAATTGTTTTTTGTCAAATAAACTTTAGAAATGTCACATGTTGCATTCCACTTTTGAACATATGAAATGCACACAAATATATAAAAGATATGAGAAGTCTTGCCATAAAGAAACATGTTAACTTTTCCTAATACATCATTTCCTAAACTCATCTGATCCCATGGAAATCCTATAAATACCTAACAATGTGCAAGTATTCCGTGCACTCAATTTGGGAAATACAGCATTAGAGAAACACTGAAAGGCAGAAACAACAAAACATAGTATTTGGTTACCTAAGGAGGAAGAGAGGTGAGGAGAATTAAAAGATGTTGTTTGGTTTTTAGTTCCCGGACTAGGAAAACAGTGCTATATGGTTAACAGGTTTATGAGAGCCGGTTTGGTTGGGAATTATCAGTGCAAGTTTGCATTATTTAGGTGTCAGGTGTCAGCATACCAACATTTGAAGATATTCATGTAATAAATCTACATATCTGCAAAAGACATGTCAAAAGCAGCATTAGAAATTCTGATGAGCTATTCACAGAACTTTGCTACTAATCAAAATGCATTGCCTCACAGCGTTCCAGCATGACTGCTAAAGAAGTCAACAGTAAATGGTTCTCATAAATGTGGAAGCTGAAATGCATATATATGGAATCTAAAAAAGCGGTACTGATGAACCTAGTAGCAGGGCAAGAATAAAGACGCAGATGTAGAGAATGGACTTGAGGACACAGCGAGGGAAGGGGAAGCTGGGATGAAGTGAGAAAGTAGCATTGACATATATACACTACCAAACGTAAAATGGATGGCTAATGGGAAGCTGCTGCATAGCACAGGGAGATCAGCTCGGTGCATTGTGACCACCTAGAGGGGTGGGATAGGGAGGGTGGGAGGGAGGCTCAAGAGGGAGGGGATATGGGGACATATGTATACATATAGCTGATTCAGTTTGTTGTACAGCAGAAACTAACACAACATTGTAAAGCAGTTATACTCCAATATAGATGTGAAAAAAAAAAGAAAATGATGACAAAAAAAATGTGGAAGCTGAAATTATTTCCATGGGATATTCTTTTCCTAGATACCGTAACTAAGGGATTTGGAGCCTCTTGCCCACTGGCATGTGAGATTCTGGGAAATACTTTTAATCTGTATTGCCGTTTCCTGTTATTTAAGAGCTTAATTGGTGTGACTGTGCTAAGATAAACCCAAGAAAGTAAAATAAGATGTGAACTGCTGGGGGCTAAAATCACAGAACATGAAGCAAATTATCAGAAAGAATATTAACACTTAGTAGCCGTCAATATATTTCACACCTGGGAGAGGCAGGGAGATTTACCATCTTCTGGCCTGCCCAGTCAGACTGAGCTCTGAAAATGTGTAAGAAATCTACTTCCCTTCTAAAAGGAGAAAGTGAGAAGGCAAGGACAGCTTGTTCCCATTCCAGGTGTTTTGCTGATCTGCTTTGTGAGCTGAAGCAATTCCAGGAATTCATCTTCCTCAATCCCACATCTGCAGAAGGAAAAGAACAGCAATAGCAATGTGCCTTGGCTGTCCACTCCGCAGGTTTGCCAAAAATTACCAGACCACCAATAATTATGGTGGCTGGAAAAGGCTTCAGGGTTAGGAGAAGGTTTAAATCCCACAACTCCTTTAACAAATTTTAAAAAGAAATGAAAAAAAGAATGAAATTCTGCCATTTGCAGCAACATGGATGGACTTGGAGGGCATTATGCTAAGTGAAATGTCAGACAGAGAAAGACAAATATTGTATGATATCACTTACATGTGGAATCTTAAAACTGTAACAAAATAATAAATATAACAAAAAAGAAGCACACTCACAGATTTAGAGAACTAGTGATTACCAGTGGGGAGAGGGAAGTGGGGGCCATATAGGGGTAGGGGAAAAAGGGGTTATTATGGGATTATATGAAATCACGTGTATAAACTTCTGAAAATTGTAAAGCACTATAGAATTTAAAGAATCTTTCATTCAATAAAAAAAAGTGACTTTGGGTAAATGTTAGCTTTTTGGTCCTCTACTTTTCTCATGTGTAAAATAAGAATAATAATTCTAAAATATGGGAAGCTGTAGAACTAAATAATATTTATACATATATTTTTTAAATCATCAAATTATAAAAAGCAAAACATAAAATCATAAAAATCAAACTATGTGCTGAATAAATTATTGTGGTGATTTTTCCTATTTATATTTTCTATTCTATACAAGTAATTGTAATGAAAATACACCTGAGGTTTCTCTGTTCCATAGTTTCCAATACTAAATGCTAAACCATTTAGCTCCAAGGTTGAATGCCTTTCCTCATGCTTAACTCAATGGTTTTCAAAAGTCCATTTCATAAGTAAAGTACTTGTCTATGCTTCCTTGTCCCACATTCTCTGCTTCTAAGTGATATTTTATTCAACCTGACTTTAAGTCATTCATCCAAAGAAGAAATACTTTTTCCCTTACGAAGGGTATTTCTTCAGCACTTTCTGTTAGATACAAAGTTGTTCCTAAAGAAAGAGCTCTTTCAAAGATCCCTTTGCCCCTCTTATAGATCTGATTAATAATCTTTACCAAGAATCCTGAGGGTGCAGACTTTTCTTGTTAATCAGATTTTCTAGTTAATAAGAGAATAAATCAGAAAACATTTTCTCTCATCCATTTATGTTTACATTAAGTTTTTCTCCCTCTCTTGTAAACATAATTGATTCAATCTTACTACCTGAAGCTTTTACCTGAGTCAGGCCTATCATTTTAAATGATATTTTAAAATATTTTAATTATAAAATATATTTAAATATATTTTTATTTAAAATATAAAATCTATTGACAGAGATTTTATCTCCCAGGAGTCAGGGAGCAACTATAAACTCAGTACATTTTACAGCATTAACCATGTGGATGCAAATTCTTCAAAGACGTTGCAGTGAATATAGACAAGCCCCAAGATAAAGTGAGAAATTTGTATTTTTTTAATTGAGCAAATTTCTTAATAGTTTATTTTGCTACTTTTTCTTACTTCTTTCTAAAAGTGATGTACCCAAAAAACTATGTTGATTAGTTAAGGTTCTGTGTTAAATTCAAGTCCCTTCTCAGATCTAAAATAGTTCACAAAAGGACTTTTATTCATCAAAATTTTATTCCCTACCCACAGTGAACAATGCACTATGGGGGTCTAATTTCAAGTAAAAAGACTTTCCAAAGTGTTTATATCCTGTGGAAACATATGCCTCCTCCTCACCTCTAACCTTTCCTAAAAGTTTACCTGGCACTGTATGCCAACGAAAGTCCCCACGATAAATATTCCCATTTACTAAAACCAAAAAATGGTCAAGAGAAATGGAAGCTTGGGAAGTGCAATTTTAACCCTCTATCTAGAACCACTAATCAAAGCATCCTGCCCACAGATCGATTTCCCACTTGTACCAGCTGAAGCCACCTACTTCCCTAATAACAAGCTGGAACAAAATAGCAGAAATTACTTCCATTCATACATATTTACAGTCCCTTTCCCCTCAAGTGAGCTTGTAACCAGCTGCAGCCTGGCAAAAACACCCTCCCCCTACCCTAGTGTAGGGGGGACACCTGCTTTAATAAAATACAGAGACACCATCCTTCCTGCTTTGGCACTACTTTTCATCCTCCTAAAAAACAGGTTGGACTTCCTTGGTGGTGCAGTGGTTAAGAATCTGCCTGCCAATGCAGGGGACATGGGTCTGAGCCCTGGTCCGCGAAGATCCCACATGCCATGGAGCAACTAAACCCGTGCACCACAACTACTGAGCCTGCGCTCTAGAGCCCACGAGCCACAACTACTGAAGCCCGCGTGCCTACAATACGTGCTCCACAAGAGAAGCCACCGCAACGAGAGGCCTATGCACCACAACGAAGAGTAGCCCCCGCTCACCGCAACTAGAGAAAGCCCGCAAGTAGTAACAAAGACCCACCGCAGCCAAAAATAAATAAATAAATAAATTTATTTAACAAAAAAGCAGGTTGACTTTTTAAACATATTTTCCTATGTACAGCATTGCCCAACATGCAAATAGATGATGATATTGGACAATACATTTCAGCTAACAGGAAAAAGGCAAATATTTATGTTCCAGGTTCAGTTTCCTGGAAAGCAGACTAAGATAAAGTTTTGCATGCAAGATGTTTATTTAGGAGTACCCTTGGGATCAATATTTGGGGGAGAGAGGGAGTGGAAGCAAAAATGGATGAAACAGAAAGTCAAACTATGTGACAGCCCAAAAAGAGACTTGGCCAATGCCATGGGGAACGCTGGAAATAGAATGGACCTTCAGAGTTGTCCTGAATTCAACCAAGATAATTAAACTTTTATGCTCCATTAGACATTGTACATGGGTCCTCTTGGAAAGGGTATGATCTTGGGCAAGACAGCTGTCTATAACTGAGGTAATCTCTGGAGGGGTTGACACTGAAGGATGTCTGCTGACAGCACTCCTAACAAGTCCTTCATTAAAGAGGATCAGGGCTGTGCATGACAACGTCCCCTCCAAACTTGACAGTGCTTAAATTTGATATGAGATAGCCCTTTTCAAGTTCATCAGGTCATATTATGGGATCACTGCCAGCTCTGGCTATAGTGTCCACATGATAGAATTGAATGTGCTAAAGTTTCTGAAGTACCTATTTTGTGGACTATTCCATGAGGTCTATTGAGCTGGAAACAGCTATCACGCATCTGAAAGCATGTTTTAATGCATCCTTCATGGGTCCTGGTGCTTCCTTGAAGAAGACTGCAGGAGTACACTGAATTAAGCTGGACGTATCAGACAATTCTCCATCATCCCATTATCAATGGCCCACACATAGGACTGGGCACCACCACTTATAACAGTAGTTGTAAAAACAGCAGACTCAGCTCAGAAATTTAAACTATGAAATGTTACTAATCTTGATCAAAATATAAAATTAGTCAAGAATAATTCTAATAAACTAAATAAAGTTAATGTTATTTCAGCAGTTTGCTTTGCTTCATAAACTTTCAAGAGCCAGGATGATACGGTGCAGCTGTTCCATGGCGTTTATAAAGAACAGGGTCTCCTTAGCTGCTGTGAACTATGTTCACATCCCAATTATGAAGAGACAATGCACACAGTCACAAGAAGTATTAATCACATTATTTATGCAAACCCCTACTTAACCTTATAGCTGCAAACATTGAATAATAAAGCCATTCTAGTCATTTTAAATCAGAGTCTGGCTGTGCTCCCTTAGATGTTTAAGAAGGGATAATCGCAGACCAGTGTAGCAAGGAGAGAATATTTCTGGGCTGAGAATTGGTACAAGTTCCTGATATGCCTCCAACTGAGTGACCTTGGGCAATTCAGCTTTATTTTCTTCATCTGTAAAGGGAGAGGATTAAAATTTTAGGTAGTCTCTAAGGGTCCTTCTGATATAAAAGCCTATAATCCTCTTCATCTTTCAGATTAGTTAGTAGTTGAGTAGAAGCAGATTTAGATTCAATAACACAAGAAGAAATTTTTTTAACTATGTATAGTGACTGATAGTAATCATTACTGTGATGATCATTTCACAATATATACATGATGTATCACATCATTATGCTGTACACCTGGAACTAATATAATGTTATATGCCAATTATACCTCAATTTTAAAAGATGCAATAAGAGTAACTTCAAGATTTCCCCTTAGAGAGATGAATTATAAAAATCCCGTATGTGAAATATTCAGGATATGGGCTGATATCATCCTTCTGATCACCCATCAGGAGTAAAAACATTTTCTTTCATTATCAAAGATGTTTAATAAGATAGTCTTAAATTGGGAGACTGTTCTGTGAGTTGAATATCATAATTTTGCATGATGACCAGCTCTAGTTTTTCATTAGAACTGAAAAAGATGGTTAATGAACGATCTTTTCTTTTTCCTATTACAATAATCTCATTTCAAAGTGTTAATATTGCTGTAATATATCTCTTACAAATGTTGACCCAGACAACAGAATCACCCAAGTCAATATTATTCATGTACTTCATATTTAAGAATATCTTTTTAAATGCCTTTTTTGTTGTTTACTAACTCATCAGTTTCAAAGTTAGATCTCACCAGAAAAGTAAGGTTAACTTCCAAATAATAGATTCTAGGACCTGGATCCTGTAACCCACTTATAGACTTATAGCTGGGTTATGTTCCCACAGGTGCCTTATATGGCTTTTTAAAAATAACAGTACCAACACAATTTGGGAAACTACTCTCACATGTATGAATTCAGGCTTTGTTTCCATCACATTGCTACTAATTTGGACCAATCCTATGAAGAGGGAAATCCCAAGCTATGATTCCTCAGATCTGAGCTTCATGTCTACCCTTGTGCCAACACGCAGGCAGAACACTGGGATTATTAGCTACTTTGGAACTATACGGGCTAGCTGGGGGGTGGTTCCCACAGAGAGAGAGCTTTGATGAGCAGGCAATACAACGGATTATCATCTACATGGTAAACAGTCTATTTCTCTTGAAACTCTCCCCTTCTATGGCTTCTGTAAGGCTGCCCTCCCCTGGTTTTCTCTTACCTCTCTAGTAACTTTTCCTCAACATTCTTCCAAGGTTCTCTTCTTCCACTTTGCTTTCAAAAGTGGGTGTTCCCCTGAGCTCCATCTTCAGCCCTCTCCTCAATCTGTACACATCTCTTGGATAAACTCAGATAAACTCATGGCTTCAACAGCCACTTTTGTTGCTAAATCTTATCACTAACCTAGACTTTTCTACAAGCTACAAACCCATACTCTCAATTGTCTGCTATCTATTCTATAAACACTTAAGATTCAACATATTTGAAACCTGAGTTTATCAATTTCCTCAAAAATCTGATCATCCCACTTTTAGTCAGTAGCACCATCATTTCCATCATAGGCCAAGTATGAAGAGGTAATGCTACAATCCTCTCTTCCCCTCCTGCTCTATATTTGAATAATATAGATAGAAAACAAGTCAAAGCAAGAGCACTCCTCAAGAGAGCACTGGCCTGAGGTCACGCCACAGACAGCCAGGGGATCATATGGATATGCCGGTAGCAGGGACCACTGGGCAGGGTTTGGGTTGAGAAATGGCTATTACGGGATTAAGAAGAAAGAGAGAAGTACAAGAAGGATGGACAGCCTCAAAGACAAATGTCTTTGACAAATGTCAAAAACAAATGGAGATATGAGAGAAGATATTAAAGATGTTGTGGTGAAATCAACAGACAATAGATAAGAAAAGCAGGAAAAGAAAAGAAGTTGAGATAATACCACGATTTCTGATTTGAATGGTAAGGTAGATTTGGGTGTTTTTTTTTGTCTCTGTCTCCAAGACTACCACCCTTTCTAAACAAGAGTAATGAAAAATAATACTATCATCTCTCACTTAGAGCACTGAAATCTCCTCCTCATTGGTTTCCCTGAATCTATTCTTTCCCCCTCCAATTCAGTCTTCAAAAAGCAGCCAGAGTAATATTTCCAAGCATAAGTTTTATTCTTTCACTACAGTGACTAAGCCCCTGTAATGGCTTTTCATTGGTCACAGGAAGAGAGGAGAATACTTAGTACATACTAGAAGGCCCTACATGGTCCTGTCCTTCCTTGCCTAGTTTACACCTGCAACTTTTACTACTCCTCCAGATACACCAATCTTCTTTTGCAAACCCTCTAATATGCTATGCTTTCCCCATCACCCCACCTCAGGGCTTTTGCAGATGTTGTAATTTCTTCCTGGAAGTCGCTCTCTGCCTAGTTAACTACTACTCATCCTCCTGATCTCTGCTGAATTAGCAATCTGTCAGGGAAACCTTTCTTGCCCTCCTTCTGCTCCTCAAAGAAGGCACCTTTCCTGTTAGATGCTCCCACAGCATTTTGCATCTGCCCCTCTTAGCACTTCTCCCAGCTTATAATTAATTCTCCATCTGCATAATAATGTGATTAATGAGTCTCCCCTTTTAACTTTTTTAAATTTCTTTCTTCCTTCCTTCCTTCCTTTCTTTCTTTCTGGCTGTGTTGGGTCTTCGTTGCTGCGCATGGGCTTTCTCTAGTTGCAGCGAGCGGGGGTTACTCTTCGTTATGGTGCACGGGCTTCTCATTGTGGTGGCTTCTCTTGTTGCAGAGCATGGGCTCTAGGCAAGCAGGCTTCAGTAGTTATGGCAATGCAGGCTCAGTAGTTGTGGCTCGCAGGCTCAGTAGTTGTGGCGCATGGGCTTAGTTGCTCCGCGGCATGTGGGATCTTCCTGGACTAGGGCTCAAACCCATGTCCCCTGCATTGGCAGGTGGATTCTTAAGCGCTGTGCCACCAGGGAAGTCCTGAGTCTCCCCTCTTTAAATAATAAACTCTGTAAATACAGGGAACACTATTGTTCAGTTCAACATTTTATCCTTTATGCATAGGCAGTGGTCTGGCTCTCAGTGATGCGTGATAAATTCCTTATTGGTTGAATGAATGCATGAGTTAATTGCCAAAAGGGAAGCAGATTTGTATACTGGCTTTGAGAGGCCTGTAGAAGATTCAAAGGAAGATGCTTAGCATGTGGTTGACAGGCAGGTCTCTGTGGTTGAAAAAGCACTCACTGTAGAATCAAACCGTCAGGGTTTAAAACCCAGCTTAGTCATTTACTATCTGTGCAACCATAAGCAAATTTTGTTATATGGCTAAACTTTAGTTTCCTCCTCTGTAAAATGAAGATGATAATAGCATCTACCTCACTGGTGGTGGTTGTAAGAGTTAATGAAATCATGAACATACACTAGTTAACCCAGTACCTTGCACATAGTAGGGACACATGAATATTGTCATTGCTGTTGTTATCATTCTGGATGTCTGAACTACAAGGAAATGTTGGAACTAACTACAGTTTTCAAATCATTCAGGATGGTTGAAGTGACGAGAGTGGTTGAGATTGCCTAGAGAGAGAACACAGAGAGGAAAAAAGGCCAAAAGAGAGAATACCAAAAGATTCAGAGGGAAAGAAAACAATCTACAAGGGGTTAATCAGAGAATCAGAAAAAAGGCAAGGAAAGTTTGGCATGAAAGAAGACAAGAGATCTGATTCTTTCCTATTTGTTATTACTTTAAAATAAATCTATGCTTTGGCAGCTAGACCTTAAAATGACTGGGAAGCAACGTCACCATAAACAGTCAAAGTACTTATTGAGTTCTCTAGAAATTATGTACTTTGGCTTAAGAACATCCTTACCATAAGAAACCAGGAAGTCAATGTTCTTCCTCATTATTATACTGGAGAATATCTTCCTTGGTTCTTAGTTGATCTAAAAGACTGGGATGAAACAACACATTGACGGAAGAGGGAAATGGCTTAAAGAGTTTTCCAGCAAGCAGTGCACAGACCTACATCAACACCAGGGTCCTTTGTGTACCAAAGAATTTGCTGCAGGAAACCAAATGACTGAGTATATGTCATTTTTTAATGATTGAAAAAACAGCAGCCTGCTGACATGTTTCATATCCAATTCAATGCACTGGATTTTCACTCCTAACTACTCTCTATTACCTCTGACATTTCCAGAGTCAATGGAAAATCAGAAATTGCACACTTTGTTTATGGTATTGTCTACTTTTTCTTCAGGAAAATAAATGACTGTTCAAAAAGATTTTATGAGAAATTCATTTGCAAGGGCTGCTACTCTACCAAGTGACTATGCCCTGTTGTAACCACAGCATACAGGGGATGATCTGGCAATCAGGAGCACACACACACACACACACACACACACACACAAAATGACTCCTCACAGTGCTTGCTTCCAGATGGTAAACAAAATAATCAAGTCTCAGAATCAGAATACACTTTCAGTTAGATTTTAAAATGGTACTTGGGTTATGTTATGGCCTTTTCTACAAATAAATAAAAGCTCTTATAATTTTACAAATTTGGATATGACAAGAGCAAAACCAGAGTGGTTCCAATTCTCTTACCAGATTGAAAGTGCTGAATCAGAGTTCCAAAGTGTGCCCAGCCATCTATTCCCCGTGAATAATTCAGAGAACTATGGCTATATATTATTCTGATCCAACTCTGGTTCAAAATTTACAGTTGCTATGCAGGACTTCTATGGACTGTGGACTGTTCTCTTGACTAGCTATTTCCGGAATTTGTATCTTTGTATATGCAAATTCCAGAAAGAATGTAAGCAAAGAGATAACAGATTTGCCTCCATTCATGAAAACTTCCAGTTTCATTAAAGAGACCACATCAACAAATATAGTCTGTATGGGACAAGACACAAAGATCATGCTCTGTCAATATTCGCTGTACTAATTTAGAGAATTTATCACTGAAAGGAATATCTACACAATGTCATCAGTCTAATGATATTATATCCAGTGGAAAAGAATCCCCTTTTTGAGCTGCCTTGTATTTTATAGAGTTATTGCAAGAGTCACAGTCGCTCTAGAATATATTTTGAAGTCGTAGTGAACAGAAGTACTGGCTTTGATTTGGAAGTTGCAAATATTATTTCTCTGGGTTCTCACGTACCTCAGTCAGAGGTAGTCTTACTACTGGAATCAGTTTTACCCATTAGAGTCGCACATAAAACCCAGAACAGGAATGGTGGGTAGGGAAAGAAAAACAATAATTATGAGTGTCAAATACCGTACTTGAGCAGTCAGCAAGCTTGTCAATTGTATTATGACCAATGGCTTTAAAACCATCATCATCATCCTCTGAATGATAGATGACAAAGTAGAAATTTATCTCCAGTGTTACAACAGCCCATTTGGGCTTATCCAGTGCATATCACTTTCCACACAGGAAACACATTCTGGGAAGCAGTAAGTGAATTCAGAGAAGACAGAAAATGGGCGGGGGTGGGGGGGGTGGGGGTGGGAAGCAGTTCATATTGGAATTTGCTTATCTTTATACAGTCAACAAATGTGAGAACCTGCTACAGACAAGGTGCTGAAGGCAGTACTGAGACCATGGTCTCTGCCTTCCAGAAGCCTAGAATCTAGGCTAGTTAAATTCATGGAGCTACACTCTCCTCATAAATCTACATTCTGCGTGATCTCTTATTTCACTAGCAGCAAGCTTTTGTCCCTGTGCGGTTTCCTGGAACTATAATTTGAGGACCAATTTATTCCTTTTTAGTAGATTTCTGTTCTCTTCCTTTGAATTCTCAGCAATAATAATCTGATTAGCAAGAAGGCCAGGACCAAATATTAATGAGATAATTATGATGTTTTCTTACACCAGGCAACCAGGGACTTCTGGCAAGGACGAGTAGGATGGAAAGCAAGAGGACAAGGATAAAATGCTGGTTTCCAGAAATGACTTAGGCTCTCTGATATCCTCACTGAAGAAGCAAAATCTAATAATAAACATCAAAAAGACAATAGCATACACCAGTGAGGGGGAAAACAGGGAGTAGAAGGCTCTGCGAAGAAAAAGTACTTGTTGAAAGTTCACCTGTAGCATGGGGACCTAGCTTATGGAACTTCTCTGCACATACTCTTGTAAATATATCTCCTAAAACTAAAGTATGTTTTCTAAAATATTTTTTTTCTTATGGGCATGTAACAAAGTCACAAAATTTAAGTCATGCTACCATTTAGATATACATAGAAAATTTAATTTCTTAATTTCTCTTTAGACAATGCCTTTCTCTTGAGCCCCATATATTGCCTAGCATAAAAAGAGACAAAATATCTGAGCTAATTTAATACTTAATTAAATCCAATAATTTACACATCTTTCCCTAAAATAGTGAGTGGATGCTGGTGAAAGAAGTGTGTGGCTTACACTTCCTTTGGTGTGAGTCCTCAGGGAATGTTCTGGCACCCATTGGTAGCCAACAAAATACCACTTATTCTCTTAGTCAGTAGGCAGTGCTAAAGTCAGCCCCTGGCTATTCAAGGTCTACGTTGTGCCTAGAGAAACTGCTCCCAAGGAGCATCTGCAGTTTCCTCTCTTTCTGACTCAACTCTAAGCTTTATAGACCCAAATAGATCCCTTCCTCATTCCTCATGGTCCTAAGACCTTGCAGGTCACCTCCAACTTTGGCTATGGGATCACCTCATCCCACTATCATCGCCCTGTGTGTTTTATTAGTCCATCCTTTGACAAAGGTTTTACTGACAACTCCCCATACAGTTAGTCAAAAAAATTTTTTAAAAATACATAACACAACAGACAGTATCTGTACACTAGACATCAATATAACAGGAGTCCCTTCTCATGACTGTGAAAACAAAGCAAAACCTAAAAACTTAGTCTGGTGGTGGACAGGACCTCTGGTTCCCCAACAAATGAAAATATCCCAGCAGAGAATTAAAACCAAGGTGTAAGACAGGGAAGGGATAAGATTTTAAAATAACTGCTTTTGTGACACCCAAAAAAAAAGGAATTGGAAAAGACAGGTTTGGGCTAGGCAGTATCTCTGACTGTAACTATTACTCTATGTTCTTCCTCTAGTTTGCCCAGTGTCCTTAGCGCTGATTGGAAGTACTGCTGTGGAAGGTTGCAGGGCAGGAATACATATAAGGCAGCATGTTTGTGCTTCATTTCCCCCTCCCCCATGGACCCACTCACTGGCAGGCTGATCACCCCTACAGCCTGCTTCTGTTTCAAGTAGGAGACCAGATTCCTGAGGTAGGCCTTGCTCCATCGTGGGCATCTCCTCACCGCCAGGCCCACTGGGGTCACCTGGTAAATAGGAGCACCACATGGCCGTTGGAGTTCCCCTGCTTGATGCATTGCATGCCTTTGTCGAGCCTGAGTTGATCCAGTTGAAGGGACTGGACAATCTTCAGCTGGGTCAGCTTACTCTCATGCGTATGATCTCTGAGGAAATCACTAATAACCCCCAATCTTCTCCTAGGATGTGCACTGATTTGAGAAGCAGCTGTTTTTTTTAACACAAGAAGCCCATTTCTACCCTATCATGGCACCTAGCTCTCAACTCAGTGTCCATGACATGCAGCAACTAAAGAAGGTTTAGGGGAGTTTTCTAGACCCAGTGGCACTCCATTCTCCTCACTCTGCTAGAATGGTCTCCACCATGCATACAGTGGTCTGCTCCCAAAGCCCCAAGCTGGGGAAACTAACTCAACATGGGGAGCATAAGAGAAGATCACCTGAGCTTAGTTTTAAAAGATAAGGATGAGTTAGGCAAAATCAGAGGGCAATGGAGAAAACTGTACCAGGTGAAGATGGAGATAAGTAAAAGAGCAAGGAAGTACACATAAGACATTTTCAAGGGAGCTACACATGGTTCAGTAGGAATAGATAACAGAAGTTGATATGAGAATGTCAAACTATAGTTGGGCATGTACGCAAAGCCTGGGTACTGAGAGTACTGTCTGCCATGCTTCACATTTAAGACCTGAAGGAGGTATTGAAGGATTGTAAGCAGAAGACAAAAAATTGGCATTTTAGAAAGATCACTCTAGAACCATATGAAAACATAATTGGAGGTGATTTAGAAGACTGTTATAATGAAGTCATAAACAAATACAGTAGCAAAAAGATAGAATGGGGAGACAGATTTGAAAATTGTTAATGTGGCAGAATGGAGGTCTTGGTACCTAAAGGATTATGTGCAATTAGTGGGGAGAAAAAATGGCTTGAGGGAGAATATACAAGAAGATGAGCAGTTTGGGGAGGAGAAGAAGATTATTATTCCCAATGTGTTACTAATTTATTAAATATGATCAGCATCTGAGTAAAACCAGCCTCAATGAGATAGAACTTTGATAGGAAGGAAAGGAAGAAGAGAGAAAACACATTGAAAGGGATCCAAAACACGATAATGTGTTTCAAGAGACCCTTGAATCCTCAATTTTACACTCTCATTTATTATGCATACCCACCAAATCCTATTGCTCTCCCAATCAGAAGCTTAGAATGCTTTTTACTCCTCTACATTTCAACTGAGCATTTCATTCATATCAATTAATACTAGAAGGGAATAAGTCTTATCCTGTACCCAAAGAAGCCACATAACAGCAAAATATCTTGAGCATATCACTCAATCTCTACCCCAAGCCTCCATAAATGTCTTTACACAATCGACCTTTAAAGAGTTTGACTTTCACCAAGAGCCAATTTTAAAATGGAATACATGTGAATTTTTAGTTAAAAAGAATGGTATTTAGTGCATAATTTTGTCTTTTAATATATTTAAAGACTATGTCAGCATATAGGTTGAGACTCATAATTTTGTTCAAAGCTTTCTGTATAAAGACCACATGATACTTTCACCTCAGATCAAAGTGACAGGAAAAAATTTCTTTTAATAAGTTAATATATGGTATGTCCTATTGTCAGACAATGAGAACTACATCATCATCTGATTTCCCTCTTGCCTGGGCTACTAAGAACCTGAGTATAAAGTTTGAGTATAAATAATATTATTCTCAATCTGAGATTTGTTTTATTTTTGCTTCTCTTCTTCATGCCCCTGCTCCCCAAATTTACTATTTAAAATTTGACTTTTGTTCCATGTTACAGGTCTCATCCATCTGTGCCATATTCTTATGATGAGCAAACTTACACCCTTTTAAGAACTCCCAATCCTGTTCTACTAGGGATCCTATAATCCTGCTTATTACTGAGGGCTTCCTAGAGTTTTCAAGCTATGTAAATATTTTGGTGCGATCCTTTTGTCCCTTCAAAAGCAACATCAAATCTCCAGCTGCTGGGAAATGGTGCTTTTCCCTATCACTGGAATCAATGAGTCAAGGCATACGTCCTTAATGGAGGTTTTGGCAAGCATGATATTAGAGTTATTATTAGATAGAAGTAAACCGAATAGTTTGTTTTCTGTGCTGCATATACAAATCGATGGTCTAAATCAAACACTGCAGTTTATAATGTGGTAGAAATACTTACATGGGAAAAAAGCACTAATCAATGTACAGCATTAAGAAAATGTAAGTTTTACAAATTCCAGAAGCCAAAATATTTTACACACCACAAGAAAAGGAAGAACAAAGAAAACCCAAAGAAAGTATATAAACCCATGCTAGGAAATGGACTCTATCCTCAAAGAGTTTGGTTCAGTTAGTATCTTCTGGTTGCGAGGAAAAGGAGATTCACTTTAGTTATCCAAGAAACAAAGTGATGTTGGCGATAGTGAGGCAGTGCTGTATGAACATAAGTGCACAGGAATCTAGGAAAAGTCAAACAACTAGAGTGGGATCCATAGTACAGCCCAGGCTGCAGAATCTCCACCTACAGCCTGGACACCAAGTCTGTAAAAATAACCAAATACATAATAAATGGTTTATTGGTATTCCATTTCAATGCATGATGAAATAATATTATCAGTTTTCAGACTTTATGCCTACCCTGAAGTAATATGTCACTAATATCTCTGCTTGCCCTTCTCTATCCCATCACCAATTTCTCAATCCTTTTTTTTCCACCTTCATACATTTTCTTATGTTTCTCCTTTAATAATCTATTTTCTTCTAACTCCAGCTTGACCTTGACTTATGATTTCAACCACATAGTTTAATTCTCTACATATGTCCTTTGATATGCCTTCCACTTCTCTCTGCATTTCCTAATTTGGTCCAAACAAGACAAAGTCAGATTGGCCTATATATCTTTTTACACCAGGCCACAAAATAGGTCATTGGCCAGTCTCTGAATTTGGGTAAGGAAGACTATGTGGTTACCTGGTACTCCTAGACCTGCCTTATTAGCTATGAGCAAAAAAGTTTCAGTTAAGAAGGACCAAGGGCATGGCACAAAGACTGGTGGATTGAACATGCAGCCCTATAATTCACTCATGTGATGAGAAAGTAACAGAATTCTACCACCTTGCTCCTTCCAAAAAAATTATTCTTTTCATCTTGAGTTTTTGGCAGATTTCCCTGGTACTAAACATGGACTTCCAGAATGTATACATGTAGCCTAATCAAAATAATCAATGAAAAAAATAATAATAATCAATGAATTAAGGCATGTGTCTCTAATGAAAACAAGCTGCTACCTTTTATTTTAAAAAGTGTCCTATGCATTCCAAAGATAAATGCAAGTGAATTTCTGATTATTGGGTGTTGTTCTTTATCCTCATCACCCTCCCTGTGGATGCCATAGTTTCCTGCTGCAACCGATCACCGCTATGGGCATTCCTGCTCAAAACCTAATGTAGTCACTGCAACGAACTCAATCTGCATGTCTTGCATCTTGAAGGTTTCAAGTACTTTTGAAACAAAATAGTCTTGTTTCAAAATACGAAAGACATTAAAGCTATATGTACTTAATAAATGTGGATTAATAGAATATATATAATTATAACTGGACTTAAAGCTCATTGAAATAAAGGACTATCTCTCTTGTTCATTTCTCTGCCCCAGACACTGGTACAATTTCTGACATGTAGTATGTGCTCAATATATTTTTCAAAATAAATAATCATTCAATAAATAAATGAACACCACACCTACTTGCCCACAACTTCCAAACAATGGAAGAACAGAGATTAGAATCTAGTGAGGACCATTTTTTGAATAGTATCAATATGTGTCTCTAGGTCCCATAGAATCACTGAGTAGACAATTAAACTAGAAATGAAACAGGTTTAGAATCAGGTCTCCTAATTTTAAATGAGTTTTTAGAGAAAGAGAGAAGTACAACAGAAATACTGCAGAGACTCTATCTAATAGGGAAAAAAAAGGTGCTTAATTATTCTTAGCCTAGATGGATGGATGGATGGATGGATGGATAGATAGATGGATAGATAGATCTATGTATATCTTTATTCCTGAAAGTAGCTTCCACTAGACAAAGTTTGATGTTTACTGTTTGGTGCTCTCAGATAAAGAGTCTCAGATAAAGAGACAGGATTCCTTGCCTCTTTCTGAGAAGGTAAGATTCTTAAAAACACCCGTGAAACCCCTCATAACCCAGGGCACCACCCACCCTCCAGCAGAGGAGTTAGATTCCCTTTGCCATCTTGGAGCTGAGTTTGTACAGTCCTTGCTCTCGTCTCACTTGGCAACAGTCATTAGATTTCTAAATTCATCTTAATTCTCTAAACAGGAAGAACAAAGGGCAGAAATCCCAAAGAATGTTATGTGTGACTCATTTTCAACTTTGTGTGAATAATTTGGCAGCACTTGATAAGGACAAAGGCATGATTTTGCTATTAACGAGGAATATTTACATTTGTTTTTCTCCCTTACAGTTAAGCACCCAAATGAGAGACTTACTGCTGTGAACAACGCTGCCACCTTCCTCCCAGTGCTGGTTGTCATTCATTAAAATCATAGAAAGGGGCTAATTCACTGAAGGGAAGCACTCACGTAATGGCCAAATTTCTAGAAGCTTGTGCCCTGGGGGCAAGGAACTGGATTCTTTCTGCTTCTGATTTGGACAGCTCTGAAGCCAGCTCAGTTGGTAAGGGTTGCAGAAACTCTTTACTGTCTTTAAATTAAAAAGCAATATACCTGTTGAAATTACTTGAACCATGGTTCTGAAGCTAACTGAGAAAAAATAATGTAATAATAGCTCAGTGTTATGGAATTAATGTTTGTATTCCTCGCCTCCCCCCCCCCCAAAAAAATTCATATGTTGAAGTCCTAACCCCTTTGGGAGGTAATTAGGTTTGGTGAGGTCATGAAAATGGTGCTCTCATGATGGAACTAGTGCCCTTATAAGAAGAGGAAGAGACACTAGAGCTCTCTTTCCCTCAGCGCTAGGACACGGACGAGGGCATGTGAGCACACAGAGAAACGGTGGCCATCTGCAAGCCAGGAGGAGGACTCGCACCGAGAACTGAATCTTCCAGCACCTTGACCTTGGACTTCCCAGCACCCGCAACTGTGAGAAATAAACATTTATTGTTTAAGCCACCCAGTCTAACGTATTTTCTTATAGCAGCCCAAGCAGACTAAGGCATGCAGGTAAGACAATTACGATTTGACTAGTTACAAAACTGACACAAACAGCGTTCTAAATTTCTACCTAAAAATTTACTTGAAAACTCCAGTCAAGATGCTGCATTAACTTCATAGTTTGATATACCCTTTTCCTTCAAAAAAATAATTGAAAAATCTAAAAGGAGAAAATCCAAAATATATAACCGGGTTTCAAAACGTAATAAATATTGTTATGGACTAGAATAGGAACAGAAATGCAAAGCAAAGAATATGGCTAAAGCCCAGAATCTGCAGGGTTTGTAGTCTAGAAACAGGCAGGGCAGTTGAGATTCCAGTGAGCGAGAGGAAGAACTTAAAATCCTACAGCAGATGTGGGATAGGATTCAGGCTCACTGCCTGAAGCCAGGCGCTGCCATGGAAGTACTGCCCTCTGCCCACCCTCCCCTCTTCACTGCTCATAGAAGGAAGCTGAGAAAACTGCTTTCATCCAGGGCCCAAGACTTGATAAACCGTAGGCTCCGCGAGGCTGCTTGACAAAGCATAACCCGAAGCTCAGGAACCGGCTCCCAGTCTGGATCTACACTGTACCAAACATCACAGCAAAGCAGGAGCCCCAACCGATCAAAACACCTGATTCTAGACTGGAGGCTCAGAGGGCTAGATGGAGAGGACAGAGAAAACCACTGTTCAAGGAGGAGGTGAGCACAAAAGAGAAAAGAGAGAAGATAAAATCATCCCACTCAAAAAACTATCCTGCATGCCACAGGAAGTAACTTACTGCTAAGAAAGGCAGTCAACAAAACCTACAATGGGAAAACATCATTTAGGTAATGAATAATCAAAGAATGTTCCACCTAAGAATTTTAAAAAGAATTTTGAATGTTCATAGCAATAAAGAAAGGGAGAACATTTGTTTAAAGAGAATTATAAATTATCATAGAGAAACAGGAAAATAAAATAATAATAGATATACATTAAAAATAGGATATTTTTTAAATAATGAAAAATAACAACAAAAACCTAAATGAACTCAGGATTTTATAAAGAAGGAATTAATAAGTAAAAATGTTGTTCTAAGGAATTTCTCATACGCAGCACAGAGGGACAAGGATAAAAATTTTGAAAGAGCAGCTAGGACACAAAGAGGATAGGCCAAGAGACCCCAGCATATGCCTAAAAGGGCAGTGAGAATAATAACCAAGAGACATGCCATTTAAAATCCAGATGACATGTAGGCAGTCACTAAGGTCTGATGGGATGAGGACATGATGATTTAAGAGGGAGGTGCCAGGCTTGACTTCACTGTTGGTTCACAGCAGAGATTTGCAATGCCATCAGGCAGGCAGCAGCCCCTGGGCAGCTCAAGGGATTGGGGGTAGTTCTTAACAAGCACCAGTTTCCTAAAGATTTCTAGAAACCAAGAACAGTCTAACCTCCTTAGGGAGTTGTCAAGGGTCCCCTCAGGCAGAAGCAGGCAAAGGTTATGGCCACATCCAGTTGGTAAATAAAAGGAGATTATTGATAGACTGCCAGCTCGCTTCTCAGTAGTTTCAGGGCAGACGAAGCATGTCTAGGAATCTGGAGCAAACAGCTGGTACAGGTGCAGGAATTATTAATACACAGCGATGACTGGAAAGCTAGAAACAAAGCAGGGACTGACAAAAAAAACTTTTATTTTTAAAAACATAAAAAAATAGAAGAAATGTAAATAGAAGAAAATCAAAAGAACAGTGAAGGAAAAGTAATGAATGCCCCTCCTCCACTCAGACCACTTCACAACTTTCCATGTCACTCAGAATGAAATATCAAAGTCCTTAAAATGACGTTCAAAGCTCTACAAACTCCCCACCCAATCTCACCTGCCACTTTCCCAACCTCACCTCCTCCTGATTTTCTTTCTTTTTTCTTTTATTTTCTGATTTTCATTTTGCTGTTTTCTAGCCACATTATCTTCGCTGCTCTTCTTTGGACTTCTCAGCCATGTTTCCAGCATCAGAACTTCTGCACTTGCTGTCCCCTCCACTGGGAGATCTCCTCCTCCAGAATGCCACTTGGCCTTCTCCCT
This sequence comes from Balaenoptera musculus, assembly GCF_009873245.2. NCBI lineage: Eukaryota > Metazoa > Chordata > Mammalia > Artiodactyla > Balaenopteridae > Balaenoptera > Balaenoptera musculus. The sequence goes on from NC_045787.1 coordinate 32,293,652, forward strand.
CACCTCCTTCGATTCTTTGCTCACGTGTCGCCTTCCTCAGGAGGATCTTCCCTGACCACCCTGTTTAAGCTTGCCTCCACCCCCGCCCTCCCTGTCCTCCTTCCCTGCCTTACAGTGCCCCTCAGTACCCAGCACTATCTCATATCCTACATGCTTTATGCATTTACTGTGTCTCTCTTCCCCTGCTAGGCTGTAACTTTTTGAGGACAGTGGTGTTTATGTCTTGTAATTCAGTGCTGGCCTGACACACTGTAGGCACTCAGTAATGATTTGTTGATAGAATCAATAAATGATCCCGGGCATATGGGAAGCACTCAATGAAGGCCAAGTATTGTATTTAAGCACAGCCATTCAACTACCAATAACTCGCTACTTAGTCTGCTAATCACTCTGCTCCAGGAGGGTCAGTCAGATCATCAACATAATAATAACTGTCTATGATGTGCCAAGTTCCCTTTTGACATTTTATATTTCTTATATCACTTTAACATTAATTCAAAAGGGGGGAAATTATTATTCCCATCGTATTGTTGAGTATGAGACTGAGGCACAACAAAGTTAACTGATTTCCCCACATTAAAATAACTGGAGGGTGACAGAGCTGATTTGGAAACTGAGTCTGTCTTCCTCTTAAAATCATTCTGTCCTCTCCACTGACGGATTGCTGCTCTGACCCAGGACCCTCCATGGTCACCCCCCTCCTGCACCCACGATGCCGCTCTTTATTACAGTCGTCTCCCACAGTGACTCTAGTGAGCACTGCTGTCCATTCCTCCTTGCTAAGCTTGATTTATCCGGATTCTCTCTCTTCTAAAAATAACTTTATGCATCTCCAACTCCAATGGTAAATCTTAATCAACCTAAGCTAATCAGAAATCTAAGGTGACATCACCAAAACTGGCAGAGTAGGGAAATTCAGGACTCTGTCTCTTCAAAAGCAACTAATAAACGGGCAAAAACTGTCAGAATCTAAGCCAGTCATGGCAATCCACTCTCCTTGTCAGTGATTGGCTTATAGATAGATATTTAGTATAATTTAATACAATTCCAACCAATAAGACATGAGGAGAGTGAGCTGGGGCACTTCTGGGAATAAACTCCTTACTCCTAAGTGGAGACAAGGCCGGAGGAAATGGATTCTCCCTCCATACATGTTCATATTTAAGTGGGATGCCTGAACTACTGCCACTATCTGTCACTCAACCAGAAGATGAAGCTAACATGGGAAAGAGAACGGAGCCAATAGAATCTCAGAGAAGTAAAGTTAGAGAACTTGTGTACCTAATGCTTACCTTACCCATGGAAGGGTAAGTTATGTGAAACTTTTTAAAAGGGCTTGTATGGTAGAAGCCAGGTTGAGTTAGTGTTTCATTACTTTAAGTGAAAGCATCCTGATACCACAGCACCCTCTTTCCACTTAAGAAGTAGCTCAACATCGAAAACTAACTAAAATGGACTTGTCTTCAGTTCTACTACTTGAACATGGACAATCATTTGGGTCTCATTATTTCTAAGATTGAGTTGGTTGCAGGGCTGCCACTAAAAGTAACTCAGAACTCTTTGGTTTCTTACTGAACAGTTAAAAGGAGGAGCGGGAGAGCTGAGGTCAAAGACCAGGCTCGGGCTTCCCTGGTGGCTCAGTGGTTGAGAGTCTGCCTGCCAACACAGGGGACACGGGTTCGAGCCCTGGTCTGGGAAGATCCCACATGCCGCGGAGCAACTAGGCCCGTGAGCCACAACTACTGAGCCTGCGTGACTGTAGCCTGTGCTCCGCAACAAGAGAGGCCACGACAGTGAGAGGCCCGCACACCACGATGAAGAGTGGCCCCCGCTCGCCGCAACTAAAGAAAGCCCTCACACAGAAACGAAGACCCAACACAGCCAAAAATAAATAAATAAATAAAAGACCAGGCTCTAGTCTGATAATGGAGGGCTACACAGTGAGGAGCACATTAAGGTGCAAAGAACTTAAGTAATTTGGTCAAGCTCACCAGGTTAGTTGACAGGCAAGCTGAGACTACAGGCCAAGTTTCTCAACTTCTGTTAGAGGACATTATCCACACCCAGGTTAACCTAGCTATATTCATACTTGCATGTACATTATGTAGCTGATCTAAGGCAAAAAAAAGGGGGAGGGGGCTAAGATTTAATGTATTTCAATTATACCTAGGAAACGCAAACTTGAAATTTTGCTCACCCTGATTATTCCTCATAGTGAGGAAAGAAGCTATCATAGAAAATATGATTCCAACAGAACTGTTGAAAGTTAGCTAAGCAAACAATTGGGGATAAACGTGCTACAGGCATGGAAATAAGGCTTCCTGTTTCTCTAGCCCTGTAATAACTAAAAACAGCTCCCCTGATGGCCCACCCTCATCACTGAACACATTCGAAGTGTCTTAGATGCCTGTCATCGACCAGGTGGAGATGTGGTCCATTCTCCTTCCTCTGCCATGTGAACACATACCCTAGTAAGTTTCAATCAACTCTAATTCAGGTTCACAGTGGCAGAATTCAACTGTACTGAATTTCGGAAAGGGTTGAAATCAAGTACTTTTCACCTCTAGTCTATTTAATTCCTCCCAAAGCACTGTACACAAGCATGGAGATCACTACTCAGCCCTTCTAGGGATTCCCACATGGATGCTTCCTAGGTTAGTAGAGTCTATACATCCCCACCTTTCATTCTGCTACCCCCTTCCCACAATGCCTCACTCCTTTTAGCATCTTCTCCTAGCCCAAAGTCCCCCACACTTCCCTCCCTTCAGACAGAGCTGTGTTCATCAACCTACTGGTTAGCAAGCTCCAAGTTTTCCTGTTTCTTAGAAATTTTCCTAGCTTCCTGTGCTAATTATATGAAACTTCAGATAACTATTCTTCTACAGCTATTCTTTCTCTCATTCTGGTGTGGGATAGAGGATGGGGAAGCTTCCCATTCTCAGAGTAGACAGGAGAAGACAGAGCATTGGGAGTCATTTTGTTTCTGATATTCTTGTCTTTGGTTGCCTGAAAATAATAACAGCAGCAACAACAATAGCAATCAAAGACATGTTACAGTAAGAGAGTTAATTTCCTTCTGAGAGTGCGTCCCAGTACTATGCATCCTTCTCGCCTCACCCCAACTCTAAGAGCGTAGGTTTTAGGTCTTATTTTGCTAAAGAGAATGCTGTCTCCTTTCAAATCAAATTACAATATCTCCTCCTATTAATTTAACCCTGAAGCGTTTTCCCCAATTCCTGGATATCTGCCACACTCCTTTTCCTCCATCCCCACAGCTGAATAAGCAAGAGATAGAAAAGTCTTAATAAATGAAAAAGTGTGTATACGAACAGTAGCAGTAGCAATTTCTTAATAGTAGAATTCTGGGTGACTTAGTGTTTATTCATTGGATTTTTTCTTTATTTTTTACCTAACAACATTTCTATATAATTTTGGCAATATCAGGAGAAACACTATGCTTTTAAATGAATGGTCTTCAACCTCAAGTGACACATAAGAAAAATGTAAGAACTTCTACTTATAGATCGTGGACACACACAATGTCTCATCTCCCTCAGCTCTGATCATCTTGGGTTTCTGAAAATTATAGAAAATCATCTTTTCCTTTTCAATTCATAACTACATTCAAAATCAAGAGAAGAAAACTCAGTGGACCAGAAATCATGGGGAATCTCTGGGAGAGGGATAAGAAAAAAGAAGCCATCATCAAGGCTAAGAAGTAAAGTCAGGCTAGTAGAAAAAATAATAAATATCATGGGAAAATGGTGTTGAAATTAAAATTCAAACCGTTAAATAAAATGAATAGTAGAAAAGACACAGCTAAAGTTGAACCAGTAAGACAGAAGACTGAGCTGTTGAAGTTCCATAACATATCATAAAGGGATAAAAATTGGAAGCTATGAAAGAACAGTCAAGAAATATGAAAGATAAATTCAGAACTTTTAACATCTACCTTCTAGGAATACCGAGAAGGAGAAACTAAAGAGATCTGTAGAGAGGGAACATTCAAAGGAAAAAAAATGTGGTTCTGGTTATTCCTAAACTTTTTTTTTTTTTTTTACTAATGAGGGGACCATTTTTAGAATTCTTATTTCATTTGTAATTCACTCACCTAATATTTATTCAGATTCAACAATGTGCCAGGCACTGTGCAAGGTAATGGGAATCTAATAATAGTAATAAATCCTCTCCCTAGAAAATGTATATATGCACAGATCACAATTTTCCACATTATTTTAGAGGTTAAGAGTTCGCTGACCCATAATCTTTCATATTTTTATTGCAGTTCACCTGTTTTGACTGGAATGACTTGGCAAAAACCACACTATTTTTTCCCCTACTGAATTGCTGAATTGTTTAACAAAGAGTATCTTAGCAACTGATTGTTTGAAGGCATGAAATCATACAGAGACTCAGTCTATAATAAAACTGGAATTGGTAAACTCACAGTCTGAGGGTTATTTCACAATAGTTATGGAATGGTCATCTTTCATGAGGTAAACTGGAGTATTTTTCAAATTTCAGATGAAGTAAACTGAAGTCTTTGAAGAATTATGAACTACAGTGAGTAATAAAAATCACTAGTTTCCTACTCAGGGTTAGTAGACTGTCTCACAGATCATCTCAGCCACAGAGAAAATCAGCAACCAAAAAAAGAGGACAATCTCCTTACAGGATATTTAGTGAAGAGAAATTTGTTGTCCACTAGCGAAATTAAAAACAAGGAGTTTGTCTGAGATAATCACATGTAAATAAAGAGTTGTCTTTTGTATTAATTTCTAGAAAATTAAATGTATTTAGAATATCACAAACTCATTTTGGGATATTTGGTGAATTTTAAGTCAGATACTGATTGACACAGAGAAGGGCTAAAGAAAAATAGGAAAGAACTATTGGAAAACAGAAGAAAACAGAAAGGACTTTGATAGTAACTGAAGATGGAAGACGAGCTTTATAAGTAAGTAAACAAACTTGAGGACAAAAAGGTCAGTCAAAAGACTGGATCTGCAACTGATAGAAGGAAATCACATGTTACACAATGGAACATAAGTGTATGATATAAAAAAGAAGAAAAGCTGACTCTACTTATGTAAGATATGAATGCATATGTGAAGAATTTAAATAGCTGAGATGAAGTTGACGTCTGGCTATGTGTCTATCTTGCCCTGACTTCTATACCCAGTGGCCATGAACATTTTACCAGAGGTATTATTTTCACAATGTCCGCTGATTGAATATGACATACCAGGTGAAAGGCATGGTGTTTTATCATCAGTTCCATAGTACGCCATGAAAGCAAAGATTATAATCTCTTAATTTTAGATATCAGGACAGGTGCTCTGAAGCAACACAAAGACAGAAGTACCAATAGAATGCCATCAGATCTATATTTTTAGTTAACAACTCATACCTCTGCAAACTCTAGCAATTATTTTTACTCATTTAGCTTTTTCTCTTTTCTCAGCCTTCCCTGAGTGTTTATGGTTCTTTCTGAGCTGTTGATAAATTTTCACAACTTGTCATATGTGGTCTGACCAAAACACTGCAGAGAGGTGCTAAACTGAATTAAATCTGTGTGAAAGGAGCTTACAAAGTTGGCCACCAAAGGTATTTTATGTATTTAAAATAGCATGTTCAGGTCTTCAGAGTTTGTCAGAGTTTCAATTGGGCTTTTTTTTTTTCTTTTTTTTGAGGACGATGACTAACTATACCTTTGTGCTCATTCTTTGCTTGGTTTCTTTGTTATATGCAATATTTGATAGCCATCTACCCTCTCTTGCATTGCCACCAAATTATTCATTCAGCATAAGCAGCTGACTGAGTGATTTTCCTGAAACATAAGAAACTTCATCACCTAGAAATTAACTATCATGTTGTAGAAGTTGTCAATTTTTTTAATCTGATAATGTTCAACATTATATCTTGCTCTGAAATAAATGTTAATTGTTAAAAGTTGGATTTTTAAGGACAACAAAGTGAATCTGATTTATCAGGAACAAATTTATGATGAAAAAAGTCCTTATCAGGAAAAGGATAATGGCTCATGAGACCCAGTAACAACCTGGCGAACTCTGAATGCTATTATAGACCTCTTGTTCTTATGATCTACTAGTTTTGCAACAAAGGAATGTTGGGGGCCTTTTCTAAGTAACAATAATACTAATTACAACTAAACAATCAAGTCCCTTACAAACCATGGGAAGGCCAGAACAAGCTCAGAATAAGCAGGAAGACGATAGGGGGGCCAAGACGGCAAGGAGGAATAGTAGGAGGTAAAACAAAATGACCCCCTGCAGCTGTCTGGGCACATCTCTTGTAGGAGTGTTGCACTGGGTTCTGAGTTAATGGTTTTGGATAGGCCTGCCACGGGTGAAGGCAGGTCTTCAGAAAGAAAACCTGCACTAATAAAGCCACACTATAGGTAGGAGACACAGTGTGGTCAGTGAGCCCTGCACTGGCTATCAGAAGACCTGGGTTCAAGTCTTAGGTTTATAGGTTCTTGTTTGCCTCACCTTGGATACAGTACAACCTGAGTCACAACTTCTCATCTGTGTAGACTGTATCCTCATATGATTATCATGCGAATTAGCTGATCTATGTATTTAAATTATCAAGTTTCTCTCATATGAAAATTTCTTATTTTTAATAATAAAACAGAAATTATTACTAACACTAGTAGTAATACCTACTAGAACGCAGCTACTGTAATAAGGGCAAAAGTTAAAAGCAAGAAACAAAGAGGTTGACATAAGGTGGAAGCTGTATAATATAGAAGAGGCATATAGTAAAACTGTTAAGAGTTTAGACTTTGAACCCAGCCTACCTGGATTCAAATCCTGACTCTGGGACTGTGTGACTATGGCAAAGTCACTTACACTCTTTGTGCTTCAGTTGCCACGTCTATAAAATGTAGACAATGGTGTCAACATCATGGGTTTGTTGTGAGGCTTAAGTGAGTATCTAGGTATTAGTGTTTAGCACAGTGTCAGGCACATAGGAGATATTAAACAAGTGTTTGCTAGTATTATAATGCTGAGCAAAGGCACTACACCACTTAAATCCTTCCTCATTGGGAACTGAGCTGATCAAAAACTCTAGAATTAAGCTGTGTGACCCCAGACATATAGAATTACAGGGACCTTGAGCAGGCCTCTTAAGCAGGTCACTACATAAGCTATCAAAAAGCCACCCTCATTGACCACAGTTCAGATTTTAATTCACAAGTGAGAAGAGGACAGGAAAAGTTCACTTTTCCATCATATCACAACTTTTTGGCTGTCCATTTGCATGTTAAGAAAACCAGTTAACTTGTTCAGGACACTAGTTGGGCCTTGGTCGTTATCTGTATTGACCAAGTAAGAAAAAGTATGGAGCTTCATTTAATCACCTCCACTACTCTTATTTTACTTAACTTCATGATTGTTAAGGGGCAAGGTATGTATTTTCCTTTATACAATATATACCAGTAGCATAAGACCCTTGGCTTTCTTTTTTTTAATAGATCTTGATTGGAGTATAATTGCTTCAAAATACCATGTTAGTTTCTGTTGCACAACAAAGTGAATCAGCCATATGCATACACATGTCCCCATGTCCCCTCCCTCTTCAGCCTCCCTCACATCCTCCCTATCCCTCTCCTGAGGTCATCGCAAAGCACCAAGCCGATCTCCTGGTGCTATGCTGTTGCTTCGCACCAGCCAGCTATTTTACGTTCGGTAGTGTATATAAGCCCATGCTACTCTCACTTCACCCCATATTCGCGCTCCCACCCCATGTCATCAAGTCTATTCTCTATGTCTACCTCTTTATTCCTGCCCTGAAACTAGGTTCATCAGTACCATTTTTTTTTAAGATTCCATATATATGCATTAGCATACGATATTTCTTTTTCCTTTTTTTTTTAACATCTTTACTGGAGTATAATTGCTTTACAATGGTGTGTTAGTTGCTGCTGTATAACAAAGTGAATCAGCTATACATATACATATATCCCCATATCTCCTCCCTCTTGTGTCTCCCTCCCATCCTCCCTATCCCACCCCTCTAGGTGGTCACAAAGCACAGAGCTGATCTCCCTGTGCTATGCGGCTGCTTCCCACTAGCTATCTATTTTACATTTGGTAGTGTATATATGTCCATGCCACTCTCTCACTTCGTCCCAGCTTACCCTTCCCCCTCCTCGTGTCCTCAAGTCCATTCTCTACCTCTGCGCCTTTATTCCTGTCCTGCCCTTAGGTTCTTCAGAACCTTTTTTTTTTTGGATTCTACATATATGTGTTAGCATAAGGTACTTGTTTTGCTCTTTCTGACTTACTTCACTCTGTATGGCAGACTCTAGGTCCATCCACCTCACTACAAACAACTCAATTTCGTTTCTTTTTATGGCTGACTAATATTCCATTGTATATATGTGCCACATCTTCTTTATCCATTCATCTGTTGATGGACACTTAGGTTGCTTCCATGTCCTGGCTATTGTAAATAGTGCTGCAATGAACACTGTGGAACATGACCCTTTTTGAATTATGGTTTTCTCAGGGTATATGCCCAGTAGTGGGATTGCTGGGTCATATGGTAGTTCTATTTTTAGTTTTCTAAGGAACCTCCATAGTGTTCTCCACAGTGGCTGTATCAATTTACATTCCCACCAACAGTGCAAGAGGGTTCCCTTTTCTCCACACCCTCTCCAGCATTTATTGTTTGTAGATGTTTTGATGATAGCCATTCTGACCGGTGTGAGATGATATCTCCTTGTAGTTTTGATTTGCATTTCTCTAATGATTAATGATCTTGAGCATTCTTTCATGTGTTTGTTGGCAATCTGTATCTCTTCTTTGGAGAAATGTCTATGTAGGTGTTCTGCCCATTTTTGGATTGGGTTGTTTGTTTTTTTGATATTGAGTCTGCATGAGCTGCTTGTATGTTTTAGAGATTAATCCTTTGTCAGCTGCTTCATTTGCAAATATTTTCTCCCATTCTGAGGGTTGTCTTTTCATCTTGTTTATGGTTTCCTTTGCTGTGCAAAAGCTTTTAAGTTTCACTAGGGCCCATTTGTTTATTCTTGTTTTTATTTCCATTTCTCTAGGAGGTGGGTCAAAAAGGATCTTGCTGTGATTTATGTCATAGAGTGTTCTGCCTATGTTTTCATCTAAGAGTTTGATAGTGTATGGCCTTACATTTAGCTCTTTAATCCATTTTGAGTTTATGTTTGTGTATGGTGTTAGGGAGTGTTCTAATTTCATTCTTTTACATGTAGCTGTCCAGTTTTCCCAGCACCACTTATTGAAGATGCTGTCTTTTCTCAATTGTATACTCTTGCCTCTTTTATCAAAAATAAGGTGACCATATGTGCATGGGTTTATCTCTGGGCTTTCTAACCTGTTCCATTGATCTATTTCTGTTTTTGTGCCAGTACCATACTATCTTGGTTACTGTAGCTTTGTAGTATAGTCTGAAGTCAGGGAGCCTGATTCTTCCAGCTCTGTTTTTCTTTCTCAAGATTGCTTTGGCTATTCAGGGTCTTTTGTGTTTCCATACAGATTGTGAAATTTTTTGTTCTAGTTCTGTGGAAAATGCCATTGGTACTTTGATAGGGATTGCATTGAATCTGTAGATTGCTTTGGGCAGTACAGTCATTTTCACAATGTTGATTCTTCCAATCCAAGAACATGGTATATCTCTCCATCTGTCTGTATCATCTTTAATTGCTTTCATCAGCGTCTTATACTTTTCTGCATACAGGTCTCTTGTCTCCCTAGGTAGGTTTATTCCTAGGCACTTTATTCTTTTTGATGCAGTGGTAAAGGGGAGGCTTTCCTTAATTTCTCTTTCAGATTCTTCATTATTAGTGTATAGGAATGCAAGAGATTTCTGTGCATTAATTTTGTATCCTGCAACATTACCAAATTCATTGATTAGCTCTAGTAGTTTTCTGGTGACATCTTTAGGATTCTCTATGTATAGTATCATGTCATCTGCAAACAGTGACAGCTTTACTTCTTCTTTCCCAATTTGGATTTCTTTTTCTTCTCTGATTGCTGTGGCTAAAACTTCCAAAACTATGTTGAATAACAGTGGTGAGAGTGGGCAACCTTGTCTTGTTCCTGATCTTAGTGGAAATGGTTTCAGTTTTTCACCATTGAGAATGATGTTGCCTGTGGATTTGTCCAGTATGGCCTTCACTATGTTGAGGTAAGCTCCCTCTATGCCTACTTTCTGGAGTGTTTTTATCATAAATGGGTGTTGAATTTTGTCAAAAGCTTTTTCTGCATCTACTGAGATGATCATATGGTTTTTATTCCTAAATTTGTTAATGTGGTGCATCACATTGATTGATCTGCGTATACTGAAGAATCCTTGCATCCCTGGGATAAATCCCACTTGATCATGGTGTATGATCCTTTTAATATGATGTTGGATTCTGTTTGCTAGTATTCTGTTCAGGATTTTTGCATGTATGTTCATCTGTGATACTGGTCTATAATTTTCTTTTTTTGTGATATCTTTTTCTGGTTTTGGTATCAGGGTGATGGTGGCTTCACAGAATGAATTCGTGAGTGTTTCTCCCTCTGCAATTCTTTGGAAGAGTTTGAGAAGGATCGGTGTTAGCTCTTCTCTAAATGTTTGACAGAATTCGCCTGTGACCCCATCTGGTCCTGGACTTTTGTTTGTTAGAAGATTTTTAATTAAGGTTTCAATTTCATTACTCGTGATAGGTCTGTTTATATTCTCTAATTCTTCCTGGTTCCGTCTTGGAAAATTGTACCTTTCCAAGAATTTGTCCATTTCTTCGTGGTTGTCCATTTTATTGGCATATAGTTGTTTATAGTAGTCTCTTATAACCCTTTGTACTTCTGCAGTGTCAGTTGTGATTTCTCCTTTTACATTTCTTATTTTATTGATTTGTGTCCTTTCCCTTTTTTTCTTAATGAGTCTGGCTAAGGGTTTATCAATTTTCTTTACCTTCTCAAAGAACCAGCTTTTAGTTTTATTGATATTTCCTATTGTTTTTTCATTTCTATTTCATTTATTTCTGCTCTGAGCTTTATGATTTCTTTCCTTCTACTGACTTTGGGTTTTCTTTGTTCTTCTTTCTCTAGTTGTTTTAAGTGTAGGGTTAGATTGTTTATTTGAGATTTTTCTTGTTTCTTGAGGTGAGACTGAATTGCAATAAACTTCCCTCTTAGAACTGCTTTTGCTTCATCCCATAGGTTTTGGGTCATCGTGTTTTCATTGTCATTTGTTTCTATGTTTTTTTTTTTATTTCTTCTTTGATTTCTTCAGTGATCTCTTGGTTATTTAGTAGTTCACTCTTTAGCCTCCATATATTTGTGGTTTTTACAGTTTTTTTCCTATAATTGATTTCCAATCTCATAGCATTGTGGTCAGAAAAGACACTTGATATGATTTACATTTTCTTAAAATTTTCCAAGGCTTGATTTGTGACCCAAGATGTGATCTATCCTGGAGAATGTTCCATATGCACTTGAGAAGAAAGTGTATTCTGCCACTTTGGGGTGGAATGGTCTATAAATATCAATTAGATTTATCTGGTCTATAGTGTCATTTAAAGCTTGTGTTTCCTTATTTATTTTCTGTTTGGATGATCTGTCCATTGGTGTAAGTGGGGTGTTAAGAGTCCCCTACTATTATTGTGTTACTGTCAATTTCTCCTTTCATGGTTGTTAGCATGTGCCTTATGTATTTGGGTACTCTTATGTTGGGTACATAAACTTTTATAATTGTTATATCTTCATTTTGGATTGATCCTTTGACCATTATCTAGTGTCCCTCCTTATCTCTTGTAACACTCTTTATTTTAAAGCCTATTTTATCTGATACGAGTATTGCTACTCTGGCTTCTTTTGATTTCCATTTGCATGGAATATCTTTTTCCATTCTTTCACTTTCAGTCTGTATGTGTCCCTAGGTCTGAAGTGGGTCTTTTGTAGACAGAACATATATGGATCTTGATTTTGTATCCATTCAGCCAGTCTGTGTCTTTTGCTTGGGGCATTTAATCCATTTACATTCAAGGTTATTATGAATATGTATGCTCCTATTACTGTTTTCTTAATTGTTCTGGGTTTGTTTTTGTGGGTCTTTTTCTTCTCTTGTGTTTTCCACTTAGAGAAGTTACTTTAGCATTTGTTGTAAAGCTGGTTTGGTGGTGCTGAATTCTCTTAGCTTTTGCTTGTCTGAAAAGCTTCTGACTTCTCCATCAAATCTGAATGAGATCCTTGCTGGGTAGAGCAATCTTGGCTGTAGGTTTTTCTCCTTCTTCACTTTAAGTATATACTGCCACTCCCTTCAGCTTGCAGAGTTTCTGCTGAAAGATCAGCTGTTAACTTTATGGGGATTCCCTTGTATGTTATCTGTTGCTTTTCCCTTGCTGCTTTTAATATTTTTTCTTTGAATTTAATTTTTGTTAGTTTGTTATGTGTCTTGGTGTGTTTTTCCTAAGGTTTATCCTGTATGGGACTCTCTGTGCTTCCTGGACTTGGGTGACCATTTCCTTTCCCATGTTAGGGAAGTTTTCCACTATAATCTGTTCAAATATTTTCTCAGACCCTTTCTTTTTCTCTTCTTCTTCTGGGACCCCTGTAATCTGAATGTTGGTGCATTTAGTGTTGTCCTAGTGGTCTCTGAGATCGTCTTCAATTCTTTTCATTCTTTTTTCTTTATTCTGCTCCTCAGCAGTTATTTCCACCATTTTGTCTTCCAGCTCATGCACTGGTTCTTCTGCCTCAGTTTTTCTGTTATTGATTCCTTCTAGTGTATTTTTCATTTCAGTTATTGTGCTGTTCACCTCTGTTTGTTTGTTCTTTAGCTCTTGTAGATCTTTGTTAAACATTTCTTGTATTTTCTCAATCCATGCTTCCATTATATTTCTGGGATTCTGGATCATCTCTACTATCATTATTCTGAATTCTTTTTCAGGTAGATTGCCTATTTCCTCTTCACTTATTTGGTCTTGTAGGTTTTTACCTTGCTTCTTTATCTGTGACATATTTTTTTGCCATCTCATTTTCTTTTCTTTTTTATGACTGGAATTGTGTTCCTGTTTTACTGGTTGTTTGGCCTGAGGCTTCCAACACTGGAGTTTGTAAGCTATTGGGTAGAGCTGGGTCATGGTGCTGAGACGAGGAGACCTCTGTGAGACCTCACTCTGATGAATATTCCCTGGGGTCTGAGGTTCTCTGTTAGTCTAGTGGTTCAGACTCAGAGCTCCCACCATGGGAGCTTCCGCCCGACCCCAGGCTCGTGAACCAAGATCCACAAGCTGCATGGGGTGGCCAAAAACAAAAGAGGATAACAAAGTAAAAGATAAAATTAGACTAGGAAACTAACAGATATGTTTGAAAGAATGTAAAAATAAAAATACAGATGAATCAACAACCGGAAGGTACATCAGTACCACAATAGTAAAAATGAGGAGGAGGAAAAGAAAAAAAAAGGGGGGGGGGGGTGGGGGAAGGCCTTGGCTGTGGAGAGTGGGTCCTAAGCAAGGGTGAGGTTTGGGTGGTGGGCAGGGCCAATGCTTAGGACCCACAGGGCTTGAAAAGGACCTGGGGGCTGTGGGGGGTGGGGCTTAGGCTCAAGGAACAGAAGCGGCCCAGGCATGCTCCCCACTCCTGGTCTCAGAGGTCAGGGGACCTCACCCAGGAGCCCAGCAGGCTTCCTGGGCTCGAGTGGGTGAGGCAAACACCCTCCTCTCCTCTCCCCCTCCTCCTGAATGGCCCCTCCCGCCTGCCACTCCAGATCTCCTGGCCTCCCACCTATGCCCCTAGGACCCACGTGGCCTGGAGGGGGCTTTGGAGGGGGGTAACTGACTTGGGAGCTCAGCAGGCTCCCCAGGCCCGAGTGGGCCAGGTGATCACCCTCCGCTCCTCTCCTGCTCTTCCCAGAGAGTCCCTCCCACCTGCCTCTCCTGATCTCCCCAGCCACAGGGGCGCCAATCTTGTCTGGCCTCCACTTCTCCTCCCCCCTCAGTCCCCCTACGTCCTACCAGTTCATTCTGGGGTCTCTCCTGTCTCCTTGGGCATCAGAGTCCCCCACCAGAGGCCAGCAGATGCCCTAGTTGTGGGGCGATGTTAACTCCGCATGTTCCCACACCGCCATCTTGACTCCTCCCTCCAGCTTTCTTTTTTTTAAGATCTACTCTCTTAACAACTTTTGAGTATGCAGTGCAGTATTATTAAAAATAGACCTTGGTTCTCTTATTTTGTTTTTACTGATTTCCATATAGATAATAGATTTCTATAGTCTATTTTATAGTCATTTGTCCTTTATAACATCTAGAATCATGCAAATCACCACAAAATAAACAAGAAAAATTGGATCAATGGATAAATAAGATGGATGGATGAACGGCTTGAAAGATAAAAACAGAGATTTTTTTCTTTTCTCTTTTTTTTTTTTGGTGCTTTTTAGCAAGAAAAGAAAGGCTCAGAAATTGCCTAACTAGAATTATATCAACCCCCTCAGTTTTTAAAAAAATTATTAATAGTGGAAAAATTAGAAAGAATCAGAAGTAGGATAGCTGGTAAGCAGATTAATTCATTTGTTAAATATCTGCTTAGAAAAAGTTAGAATTTATCAAAATACAAAATAAACTCATCCTTATTTTGTCCCTTTTAGTAGAACAGGTAAATAATAATACATAGTGAGTAACAGTAGTAAAATATATATATATATAGATGGAGTCAATAAAATATAAAACCTTTGCCACATATAACAATTGAAATTACATATGCAGCAGCAGCTTTGCCTTTAAATGTGAGTGTAACTCTAAAATAATAAAAATTTTTTTGTGTGGTTTGTAAAGTAGACTTATTGTTGAATGAGAGAAATATAATGTTCAATCCATTTTGAGGAAAATAAAATGTAAGGTATCTTATATAAAAATCTTTCCAAGGAAGCTGTTCAACATTTAATGATAACAGCCACTAGTGATAGAATATGATATTTTTCATATAATTCACAGGAAAGTAACAAGATCTTCAGTCAGAATTTTCTAATTTCTAACACAACCCAGAAACAATGTATGTCAAAAATCACAAGTGAAGACAAAATGGGTTCAGTTTTGGAATATGAATGGTATTGGTCATATGAAATTAATTTCACAAAATAAAATATCCAATGGAACTATTCATTTTGGTTGGCATTCTTAACAATAAATCTCTAGGTCTCAGTTTCTTTTTAAAAAATAAGCTGGTTATTCATACAAAGACAACATAAAGGAAGGCACACTATAAAAGAGCTATAAAGCAAAGCACAAATGGAAGTTCTAAATGTAAAACACTGCACAGCCGTTGCACATATTAAATGTTCAATAAGTACCTGAGTTAATGATTGAGGCATTGCAGGTAGTGAAGGGTGAGGCACTTGGCCTGAACACTTGGCCTGAACTGCCACACAAGGACTGTTTTTTTCACTATGACAATGGTTTGGTTGACAATATATTTTTTGTGTGAATGTTTTCAATCTAAACAGTATTACCTATTATGACAATCTATCTTATTCACCATTATTTAGTATTATTTCCAGTATTCAAATTCATTTTCAATAGATACTCATCATAATCAAACCTATTCAATGAAAAAAAACCACAAGCTCCAGTACAAATCCAAGATAAGAGTATACACCAGTACTGAGAAAGAGACATCATAAAAAACAGTACATAATATGTGAAAGTGATTACACTGAAGATATCAGCAGTCATAGAATGAAGAATTCTGGGCATCTACTTCATTCATCTTTCTACCACCTATAGCAGATACTGTGAGAGATAGGTATTGCAGAATAACTGTCTCAAAAAGCTTTTAACCCTTTCAGATGTACCTTCCTATAACGCAAAAACGGGAAACTAAAATGACGCTTCTCAGACTCCCCTGCAGCTAAATTTCCAAATGTAATTTAGACCCAGATGTAATTTAGACTTGGACAGCAGAATGAGATAGAGACCACTCTTCCACTGCTTCAAGTGTTCTGGCTGGCAAGCCTGGTGGTAGAGGTATTTGGATTTCTACTACAACAGTAACAGAAGTTGTAGTGATTGATTGGTCCCTCGTTTCCTGGCTATTAAGAGAGTGAATCCACTCTGTTGGCATGGATGACAGAGGGTGTGATTTTAGAACCAACAATTGTGGTGGTGGCTTTCTGATCCTTGGACTGCTGCTGAGGCTGTGTGTACTGGCGACAACTGTTAGGCTGATTCCCAAGCTGAAAGAGAAGTCCCCCACGTGCCGGTCATGGCACAGGATGCAACCCCCTTGACAAGCCAGCTCTATGGTCTTTGTCAGAGACTCATTCCTGGAAGCTTGGCCCAAAGCCTGTATTCCAGCTCTTCTAATAAAATGGAAAGCATCCAGTTTCCTGTGTTAAATCTTGTTCTATTTAAACTAACTCAGATGGTTTCTGGTTTTTGCAACTGAAACTTGACCAATACAGCAGTCATGGTCCATGTATATGCAGACAGAATTGCTCTGACTTTATGAAGAATTACAGGCACATTGCCTGAACATACCAAACTTATATTTGTGGTTTGGTGGAAATGCATTCTCTGCCAAGCCTGATCTACCTTCCTCAGGCCGATTTTGCACTTTCTGGTCTTTCCTCCCCCAGCACATGTTCCTACCTTCACTATAATAATTATTATACTGTATTCCGTTTCTGTCTGCATGTCTGCTTCCCAAATAGACTTTTAAAAGGCATGGCGTCTTTAAATCTCTGTATTCCCTATGGCTGGCTTATTTAGAGTAGGTCCTCAATAGCATTGGTGGAAAAAAGAGAGGAAAAGAAGGATCGTAAATCAAAAAACTGGATTGAATTCATTATTTTAAAAATCCTCTCAGGATGAAAGCAACCTAAGTGATCATCAACTGATGAATGGATAAAGATGTGTGTGTGTGTGTGTGTATATATGTGTATATATATATATATATCTATATATCTATATATCTATAGATATATAGATATATATATACATACACACACACACACACATACACATATATATATATATATATTTATAATGGACTATTACTCAGCCATAAAAAGAATGAAATCTTGCCATTTGTGACAACATGGATGGATCTAGAGGGTATTAAGCTAAGTGATATAAGTCAGACTGAGAAAGACAAATGCATATGATTTTACTTATATGTGAAATCTAAAAAGGAAAACAAACGAACAAGCAAAACAAAACAGAAACAGACTCATAGTTACAGAGAACAAACCAGTGGTCATCCATGGGGAGGGAAGTGGGGGGATAAGTGAAATAGGTGAGGGACATTAAGAGGTATAAACTTCCAGCTATAAAATAAATAAGTCACAAGGATGTAATGTACAGCATAGAGAATATAGTCAATAATATTGCAATAACTCTTGTGTGGTGACAGATGGCAACTAGAATTATGGTGATCATTTTGTAATGTATAAAAATATAGAATCACTATGTTGTACACCTGAAACTAGTAGAATACTGTATGTCAATTATAATTCAATAAAAAAGTAAAAATAAATAAAAAATTATCTCAGGGACAACCAGAAACTAACAAATCATAACCATCACATTTTAGTCTATCCACTGTCCAAAAAACTGTGGCAAAGTTTCACCTTTTATTTTTTCTTCAATTTGTTTTCATAGACAAGGGATCCCAAAGAGACCTCTCTCTGGGCTACTGGAAAATAGAATTCCAGTATTTCTTTTTTTTTTTTAATTTATTTTATTTATTTATTTTTGGCTGCATTGGGTCTTCGTTGCTGCGCATGGGCTTTCTCTAGTTGCGGCGAGCGGGGGCTACTCTTCGTTGTGGTGCTCAGGCTTCTCATTGCAGTGGCTTCTCTTGTTGTGGAGCATGGGCTCTAGGCATGCAGGCTTCAGTAGTTGTGGCACGTGGGCTCAGTAGTTGTGGCTTGCAGGCTCTAGAGCACAGGCTCAGTAGTTGTGGCGCACGGGCTTAGTTGCTCCACAGCATGTGGAATCTTCCTGGACCAGGGCTCAAACCCAGGCCCCCTGCATTGTCAGGCAGATTCTTAACCACTGTGCCACAATGGAAGCCCTAGAATTCCAGTATTTCTTCTAATCATTTCTCAAGGTTAACTTTTAGGAATCTTACTTATATTTCCAATATATCACACCGCAAAAAAAGTCTTCTGTATTGGATGTAAAATTGACTTCTACATCTAATAATGACTTACTAAAGCTTACATTTTATTTAAGTCCATAAATTTTATAGATACAAACAGAGCAGAATTTGAGTATGTTTTGGTGGATAATTTATTACACAATAGGCTTGAAAAAATCTTAAGTATAAGCTATTTTTTTAAACCTCATGGAAATTTTAGAAGAAAAATATAAAACCAAAATAAAAACTCACTGGATGAACTTAATAGAGAATGACAGTGATAGAGGAACAAAATTAGTAAACTGAAAGATGGATCAACTAAAATTATCTTATCTGAAGAATAGAGAATTTAAAAGATTTTTCTTTTAGTGAACAGACTCTCAAGGACCTATGGCACAATATAAACAAAAAAGCTAACAGTCATGTCATCAGAGTCCCAGAAAGAAAAGGAGAGTTTGGTGCAGAAAAATATTTGAAGAGATAATGAATGAAACTTTCCCAAATTGGGCAAAAGACATAAACATACAAATTCAAGGTAATCTGTAAGTTAAATAAATGGGAATAATTAATTAAATTATTGCACATTGATTTGATGAAATGGAATAAAACCATCATAAAATAGTGTGCAATTATGCATGTAAATATGGAATAGATTTTTTAATGTAAACATGAAATTTGTTTTATTAGAATAGTGAGATCATAGGTATTATTTGGGAGGCAATCTTTCTTCAATTTTGTGACATTATTTTTACAATAAAAAAAAACGAAGGAATGTGCCAGTACATTGGCATTTATTTATTGAGGTATCACATCAAAGTATTCTGTTTCCCACACTACAGAGAAAAAATAAAACATCAGTTAATGACTGGAGGAACATAGCTTCTACACTCAACTGTACATCCGTATGGATGACATCATTGGCCCAATGACACCCAGATTGCAGTGAAGACAGAAGCTTATAACACCCAGACATTATAGGGTTGGTTATGACAAAATACCCCTTAGAGTTCCCAAAATAGTTTCAGGAGTATTGACAGCTTTACTGGAAAATATGTTTCCTTAAGATGCACAGTCATGAAGCTAGCCAACTCCAGATTACTACCGTTTGTTGTTAAACATCTGCTTTCTCTTTATCTATGGCTTTCTCTCTACGTTCACGGAAGAGGGAAAATAATATGCTTAGACTTTGCCTAAAAGTGTTGATTATTGTATTAATAACTAGAAACATTTCAATACATAAAATCATTCAAGTTTCATATCATATCCTTTTTCATTAACCATATTCCCAATATGCTTATGGAATTAAAAGTAGTGTGAGGCCAAGCCGTAATGTCTACAAACTCATGGAACAATTGTCCAAATTTCTTCCTCTTAAAGTTTTATCTTCTGAGTTGGAAAACAGGACTTACCGAGCCAACCTTTCATTAAATACTAAATTCTTCTCAGCCAACTCCCGGGGGGAGGTAATTTTATTGCAGTATATCAATAGCAATGCACATGGAATTTGCAGAAATTCGTGGGCAAGTCGCACAACTATCTCATAGTTCACTGTACCAATTTTTTATCTCACCAGCCAAATTTACATATCCCTCCACATCCAGACTAGAGTTCCCCTCCAGAGGCTGACAGGAAAAAAGGAAGAAATATTGTATAGCACACCTAAACCTAAAAACTCAAAGCATGTTAAAACACATTATTTTTCACAGCGATTCACTTTGAGTAGATGAGAAACTAATACCATGCCTCCAATTTTCAAAATTTAATCACAAGAATAATACAGTCCTATCAGAGCAATTTGATAACTCATCTATATACCTAACATTCATACTTATTTACTGATTCATCCATTCAACCACTGTTTTTTGAGTGCTATGAGTAAAGCACCTTTCTAGGCAATGGAGATATATTGCTGAATCAAAAGAAGATGGTCCCTATCCTTGTAGAGGTGAATAGGAACATCAAACACTCAATTACACAATTATGTATATCAATACATGTTGCGAAGACCATGGAGAAGTCTACTTCTATGAAAAAGACTAACACTACGTAGTGTTAATAGCATAAAACAGACGGAGTTCTGAAGGACAAATAAACATTAGCAAAGCCAAATGGGAATGAGGAGATAGAGAAAGGAGAACAAAGGACATTACAGACAAGGGAACAGCATGTGCAAAGGATCTGAGACAGAGAGTGTAATCTGAAAGATGGTCAGGGTTGCCAGAGAGGACAGGACGTGAAAGGAGGCTTAAGAATGGGTTCAGCAGAAACTAGCACAGCATTGTAAAGCAATTATACTCCAATAAAAAATATATATATAAAAAAAAAAGAATGGGTAGAGCCAGATTGAGTCATGCCTTACAAGTCATATCAGGATTTGGCTTTTATTCGAAGAACAATGCAACAACACTGACGTTCTGAGAGCAGAGGAATGATGTAAACAGATTTATGGGTTATCAGGTTTTTTAAATCACTGTAGCAATAGATGAAAAATGATTCAAAGGAATCACATACGGAGACTAGGAAATCAGTTAGCCTATAACAGATCAAGGAAGAAATGATGGTGGCTTAGACAAAGCAGTGGTTCTCAAATGAGGACAATTTTACACCACAATCCCTCTCCCTCCCAAGAGTACACGCTGCAATGTCTGGAGACATTTCTGGTTGTCCTAAGTAGGGATAGTGGTACCACTGGCATACAGTGGGTAGAGGCCAGGGATACGTTCAACACCCTACAGTGCACAGGACAGCCCCCACACAACAAAGAATTACCCAGTTCCCTAATGTCAACAGCGCCAAATCTGAGAACCTTGGACTAGAGTGATGGCAACAGAAATGAAGAGAAATAAACACATATTTAGAAATTAGAAATGACAAGTCTACAGTGACTGAACACAGGGTGAGTGTGATAAAAGGAATAAAAAATGACAAGAATAAACCGCAGGTTTCTGACTTGTGCAACTGAGTGAATTTGAGCCATTCACTGAAGACCCTTTAAGTTTGGAGGAAGATGATCAAGAATTTGGGTTTAGATGAAGTGAGTTTGAGACGCACGCCTTAAAGGCATCAAGTTAAGTAAGCAGTCATACATACTGATTAGAATTTCAAAGTAGCAAGCACAGAATGTGCTGACAAGTCAAATAAAATGGGAGTCATGTCATTTGACAAAGTGGTTTGTTGCAAGTGAGGTCAAAAGAAGACTGGTAAGTGTAGCTGTGACTAAGAATTAAGAAAAATGGAAACAGTGAATACAATGACTTCTGGAAATTTGACTATGAGGTGAGGCAATGGCTAAGAGAAATATGATGTGAAAGAGTTCTTTTTTTAGGGTGTTTGTGTTTGTAAACTGGGAAAGTCTTGGGAATGTTTAAAAAGCTGATAAGGAAAGATCCAAAAGAAAGTGAGTGGAGGACACAAGTAGAAGAAGGAATAAGAAAAATGACAATATTTTTCCTCTCTAAAATCCAAATTCTTCTTGACATCTGCATTCGGATGTCTCAAAAACATTTCAAATGTAATATATTAAAAACTGAGTTTTTCTCTCTCCCCTGCAGTGGTTTCCTTCTCAAAAGACATCACCATCCAGCCATTCAGACAATCCAGTAACAGAGGAGTCAGGCTGGACACCTCTCTCTCAGCCGCCCCTACACTCAATCCATCATAAGAATCTCTCGGATTATTTCATTTCTCTCTACAACCCCATGAGACTCTAGTCAAGGCAATCACTCATTCATCTAGACTACATAGCAGCTTCCTGTTATCTTGCCCTTTATGAGCTGTTCTCCCACTCTGTAACCACAAAATCCAATTTTGTCACCTCACAGCTTAAGACCCTTCAGTGACTTTTCATTGTTTGCAGATTAAAAGCCAAATCATTAATATTGCCTACAAAGCCCTTTTTCTGTTTCAAGCCTCAGGTGACAGCAAGTTGCTCCTCACTCTTTCTGCTGTAGCCTCATATATCCGACTGGCCTTTGTACCTGCTGTTCCTTCTACTGGGACCTCTCTTCATTCCTTACTCCCTATTCATCCTTTAAACTGAAGCTCATAACTGTTTCCTCAATGAAGCCTTAGCAAACTTGACAAGTCAATCCAGCTCCAGAACCATATTTTTCTCCCTTGTGGAAACTCCTTTAGAAGTGATTCTACATGTATTCTTGTGTGTATCTGAGTGTGTGCCTATCTGTCTCTCAAGCTCTAGGAGAGCACAGATCCAGCCTGATTTTGTTCACTGCCATGTGGAAAATGTCCAGCGACACTTAGGAAGCACGCAATAACCACCTGCTAAATAAATAAATATATTTTTATAATAACCCTATGAAATGTGTTCAGTTGGTATTTTGCTGTTACTGCTGTGTTTTTGTTTCTTACTGATGATGAATCTAAGGCTTAAGGATTTAAGTTACTTGCACAAGGACAGCAGTCCTCACTGGCGGACCAGTATTTGGATCCATCTCTCCTTAGTTCCTGAACTAATGCCTTTTCCACTCTGCCACAATGCCTCGTAAATTCAGTAAATTTCCAATCGAATGTACAGCTCAGTGACTCTTTAGACTAATTCAAAGTTTGGGTGTACCTCCCTCATGGTTCCACCTGCATTTTGCTTTATATCACCAACTTCAACTCATGATCTACCCCTGAGAACTGTGGTTTTTCTGTCAGAGCTTTCCAATAGCACTTAACAGTGAAACATTTCACTATAGCTTGATCATTTGTGTTCCCTTAAAATCCTAATTATCAAGAGTGCAGTATCAATTTGTAAAAGATTCAGAAATAACTTGTTTTGAGAATTAATGAGTCTAAATTAGAGATTATCTTTAATAAAACTGCTACTTCACATTAACTGTGTCACACTGAGTCCGTTAAATTCTACATGTACCAAAGATAAATCAGTCTTAGCCAGAAATTTCTGAGAAAGCAATTTAGAATATGCTTAAATTGAAATAAATAAACTATGTCATTTGTCCACTTTAACAACACAAAGCACTCAGAGCACACTGAAATGCCAAGTATTCTGGAACCATAAGATTTGACATATTCATTATTACCATTTTTCAAAGATGTAAAGTGCTATAAAATACACTGAATATTGAAGCTATAATAAATACCCTTCCTCCCAACATCAGCTCCACCAAACTGCCAGATCATGTCTCATTATAAACTGATTATGGCATCCAAGGACCTCTACTTCATTAGGGTCTCCTCTGCTTTTATTTTCTGCACCAGACATTAGACACTTAAGCAATTTATACCGTGTCTTATTCATGACTGTATGTCATTCTGTTGAAATTTCCAACATTGTCTTGGACTCAGAGTCAAGGGAAAATGGAAACCTCATTACTGAGTTCAGTTGTGAGCACTGTGTAGGAACTCTAAATATATCGTTTTATTTGATCCTCACAAAAGCCCATGAGATCAATATCTCCATATTATGGAAGAGAGAGGGTCAGGAATGATCCCTGATCAACAAGAGTCCAAATGTACGTATTTCTAGTAAATTGAGAGTTTGGGGACTTTTCCAGCAAGAGTGAAGAAGTGTTCAAACTCTGCATATATGACTAGTTTGGCTTCTTCCAGACCAAATAAGTCCAGTTCTTAATCAGTGCCATCTGATGAAAAGAGCAGTTTGACCTTCTTTATCAGTTTTATATTGCTTCTTACAAAGTCTCCCTTGCTGGGGGATATAAGAAAGACAGAGAAATATTAATACTATGATTTCTTTAGGAAAATGGTATCACAAGACAAATGTTAGTTCAGCAAAAAGCGTCTAGTATCTATTTTTCATAGTAAAATCATCAACAAATGTCTATTTGCAAGGAAACACATCCAGTGGCTATCTGACTTTCAAACACTCTTCAGGAAGATGATCTTAAAACATACGCTAGGAGACCTGCAAGATGGTGGAGGAGTAAGATGTAGAGATCACCTTCCTCCCCACAAATGCATCCGAAATACATCTACATGTGGAACAACTCCTACAGAACACCTACTGAATGCTGGCAGAAGACCTCAGACTTCCCAAAAGGCAAGAAACTCCCCACGTACCTGGGTAGGGCAAAAAAAAAAAACAGAGACAAAAGAATAGGGACAGGACCTGCACCACTGGGAGGGAGCTGTCAAGGAGGAAAGGTTTAAACACACTAGGAAGCTCCTTCACTGGTGGAGACAGGGGCTGGGCGGGAGGGGGAAGCTTCAGAGCCACGGAGGAGAGCGCAGCAACAGGGGTGCAGAGGGCAAAGTGGAGAGATTCCCGCACAGAGGATCGGTGCCAACCAGCACTCACCAGCCCGAGAGGCTTGTCGGCTCACCCACCGGGGCAGGCGGGGGCTGGGAGCTGAGGCTCGGGCTTCAGTCGGATCCCAGGGAGAGGACTGGGGTTGGCTGCGTGAACACAGTCTGAAGGGGGCTAGTGCACCACAGCTAGCCGGGAGGGAGTCCGGGAGAAAGTCTGGACCTGCCTAAGAGGCAAGAGACCATTGTTCCAGGGTGCGTGAGGAGAGGGGATTCAGAGCGCCGCCTAAACAAGCTCCAGAGATGGGCACGAGCCATGGCTATCAGCGTGGACACGAGAGACGGTCATGAGATGCTAAGGCTGCTACTGCAGCCACCAGGAAGCCTGTGTGCGAGCACAGGTCACTCTCCACACCGCCCCTCTCGGGAGCCTGTGCAGCCCGCCACTGCCAGGGTCCTGTGATCCAGGGACAACTTCCCCATGAGAACACACGGCGCGCCTCAGGCTGTTGCAACATCACACTGGCCTCTGTCGCCGAGGCTCACCCCACATTCTGTACCCATCCTTCCCCCCGGCCTGAGTGAGCCAGAGCCCCCGAATCAGCTGATCCTTGAACCCTGTCCTGTCTGGGAAGGAATAGATGTCCTCAGGCGACCTACATGCAGAGGCAGGGCCAAATCCAAAGCTGAACCCCAGGAGCTGTGCGAAGAAAGAAGAGGAAGGGAAATTTGTCCCAGCAGCCTCAGGAGCAGCAGATTAAATCTCCGCAGTCAACTCAATGTACCCTGCATCTGTGGAATACCTGAATAGACAACGAATTACCCCAAAACTGAGGTGGTGGACTTTGGGAGCAACTGAAGATTTGGGGTGTGCTTTCTGCATCTCATTTGTTCCTGGCTTTATGTTTACCTTAGTTTAGTATTTAGAGTTTATTATCATTGGTAGATTTTTTTACTGATTTGGTTGCTCTCTTCCTCCTTTTATTGTTTTATATATAGATATACATTTTTTTCCTTTTTCTTTTCTTATGAGTGTGTATGCGTATGCTTCTCTGTATGATTTTGTCTCTATAGCTTTGCTTGTACCATTTGTCCTGGGTTCTGTCTGTCTGTATTTGTTTTTGTTTTTTTGGTATAGTTTTTACCACTTGTTATCATTGGTGGATTTGTTTTTTGGTTTGGTTGCTCTCTTCTGTCTTTCTTTCTTTTTTATTCTATTTTTCATTACTTTTCAATTTTTTTTAATAATTATTTTTTATTTTATGACTTTATTTTACCTTATTTTATTTTTCTTTCTTTCTTTCTTTCTTTTTTCTCCCTTTTCTTCTGAGCCGTGTGAATGACAGGGTCTTGGTGCTCTGACCAGGTGCCAGGCCTGTGCCTCTGAGGTGGGAGAGTTGAGTTCAGGACATTGGTCCACCAGAGACCTCATGGCTCCATGTAATATTAAACAGCAAAAGCTCTCCCATAGATCTCCAACTCAACACTAACACCCAGCTCCACTCAAAGACCAGCAAGCTACAGTGCTGGAGACCCTATCCCAAACAACTAGAAATACAGGAACACAACCCCACCCATTAGCAGACCAGCTGCCTAAAATCGTAAGGTCACAGACACACGAAAATACACCACCAGACGTGGTCCTGCCCACCAGAAAGACAAGATCCAGCCTCACCCACCAGAACACAGGCACCAGTCTCCTCCACCACAAAGCCTACACAACCCAATGAAAAAACCTTAGCCACTGGAGGCAGATACCAAAAACAATGGGAACTACAAACCTGCATCCTGCGAAAAGCAGACCCCAAATACAGTAAGTGAGGCAAAATGAGAAGACAGAGAAACACACAGCAGATGAAGAAGCAAGGTAAAAACCCACCAGACCAAACGAAGAGGAAATAGGCAGTCTACCCAAAAAAGAATTCAGAGTAATGTCAGTAAAGATAATCCAAAATCTTGGAAATAGAATGGAGAAAATACAAGAAATATTTAACAATTACATAGAAGACCTAAAGAGTAAACAAACAATGATGAACAGTACAATAAATCAAATTAAAATTCTCTAGAAGGAATCAATAGGAGAATAACTGAGGCAGAAAAACAGGTAAGTGACCTGGAAGATAAACTGGTGGAAATAACTACTGCAGAGCAGAATAAAGAAAAACAATGAAAAGAATTCAGGACAGTGTTAGAGACATCTGGGACAACATTAAATGAACCAACATTCGAATTATAGGGGTTCCAGAAGAAGAAGAGAAAAAGAAAGGACTGAGAAAATATTTGAAGAGATTATAGTTGAAAACTTCACTAATATGGGAAAGGAAATAGTCAATCAAGTCCAGGAAGCACAGAGAGTCCCACACAGGATAAGTCCAAGGAGAAACACACCAAGACATATATTAATCAAACTATCAAAAATTAAATACAAAGAAAAAATATTAAAAGCAGCAAGGGAAAAGCAACAAATAACATACAAGGGAATCCCCATAAGGTTAACAGCTGATCTTTCAGTAGAAACCCTGCAAGCCAGAAAGGAGTGGCAAGACATATTTAAAGTGATGAAAGGGAAAAACCTACAACCAAGATTACTCTACGCAACAAGGATACCATTCAGATTTGATGGAGAAATTAAAACATTTACAGATAAGCAAAAGCTAAGAGAATTCAGCACCACCAAACCAGCTATACAACAAATGCTAAAGAAACTTCTCTAGGCAGGAAAAACAAGGAAAAGACCTACAATAACAAACCCAAAACAATTAAGAAAATGGGAATAGGAACATACATATCGATAACTACCTTAAATGTAAATGGATTAAGTGCTCCAACCAAAAGAAACAGACTGGCTGAATGGATACAAAAACAAGACCCTTATATATGCTGTCTACAAGAGACCCACTTCAAACCTATGGACACATATAGAATGAAAGTGAGGGGACGGAAACAGATATTCAATGCAAATGGAAATCAACAGAATATTGGAGCAGCAATTCTTATATCAGGCAAAATAGTCTTTAAAATAAACACTATTACAAGAGACAAAGAAGGACACTACATAACGATCAAGAGATCAATCCAGGAAGATAAAACAATTGTAAATATTTATGCACCCAACATAGGAGCACCTCAATACATAAGGCAAATGCTAACAGCCATGAAAGGGGAAATCAACAGTAACACAATCGTAGTAGGGGACTTTAACACCCCACTTTCACCAATGGACAGATCAACCAAAATGAAAATAAATAAGGAAACACAAGCTTTAAATGACACATTAAACAAGATGGACTTAATTGATGTTTATAGGACATTCCATCCAAAAACAACAGAATACACTTTCTTCTCAAGTGCTCAAGGAACATTCTCCAGGATACATCACATCTTGGGTCACAAATCAAGCCTTGGTAAATTTAAGAAAACTGAAATCATATCAAGGATCTTTTCTGACCACTGTGCTTTGAGACTAGATATCAATTACAGGAAAAAGTGTGTAAAAAATACAAACACATGGAGGCTAAACAATACACTACTTATAACCAAGAGATCACTGAAGAAATCAAAGAGGAAATCAAAAAATACCTAAAAACAAATGACAATGGAAACACGATGACACAAAACCTATGGGATGCAGCAAAAGCAGTTCTAAGAGGGAAGTTTATAGCAATACAATCCTACCTCAAGAAACAAGAAACATCTCAAATAAACAACCTAACCTTACACCTAGAGCAATAAGAGAAAGAAGAATAAAAAAAACCCCAAAGTTAGCTGAAGGAACAAAACCATAAAGATCAGATCAGAAATAAATGAAAAAGAAATGAAGGAAACAATAGCAAAAATCAATGAAACTAAAAGCTGGTTCTTTGAAAAGATAAACAAAATTGATAAACCATTAGCCAGACTCATCAAGAAAAAAAGGGAGAAGACTCAAATCAATAGAATTCGAAATGAAAAAGGAGAAGTAACAACTGACACTGCAGAAATACAATGGATCATGAGAGATTACTACAAGCAACTGTAGGACAATAAAATGGACAACCTGGAAGAAATGGACAAATTCTTAGAAAAGCAAAACCTTCTGAGACTGCACCAGGAAGAAATTGAAAATATAAGCAGACCAATCACAAACACTGTATTGAAAATGTGATTAAAAATCTTCCAGCAAACAAAAGTCCAGGACCAGATGGCATCACAGGTGAATTCTATCAAACATTTACAGAAGAGCTAACACCTATCCTTCTCAAACTTTTCCAAAATATAGCAGAGGGAGAAACACTCCCAAACTCATTCTACAAGGCCACCATCCCCCTTATAACAAAACCAGACAAAGATGTCACAAAAAAAGAAAACTACAGGCCAATAACACTGATGAACATAGATGCAAAAGTCCTCAACAAAATACTAGCAAACAGAATCCAACAGCACATTAAAAGGATCATACACCATGATCAAGTGCGGTTTATCCCAGGAATGCAAGGATTCTTCAATACATGCAAATCAATCAATGTGATAAATCATATTAACAAATTGAAGGAGTAAACCATATGATCATCTCAATAGTTGCAGAAAAAGTTTTGACAAAATTCAACACCCGTTTATGATAAAAACCATCCAGAAAGTAGGCATAGAGGGAACTTACCTCAACATAATAAAGGCCATATATGACAAACCCACAGCCAACATCGTTCTCAATGGTGATAAACTGAAACCATTTCCTCTAAGATCAGTAACAAGACAAGTTTGCCTACCCTCACCACTATAATTCAACATAGTTCTGGAATTTTTAGCCACAGCAATCAGAGAAGAAAAAGAAATAAAAGGAATCCAAATCGGAAAAGAAGAAGTAAAGCTGCCACTGTTTGCAGATGACATGATACTATACATAGAGAATCCTAAAGACGTCACCAGAAAACAGTAGTAGCTAATCAATGAATTTGGTAAAGTAGCAGGATACAAAATTAATGCACAGAAATCTCTTGCATTCCTGTACACTAATGATGAAAAATCTGAAACAGAAATTAAGGAAACACTCCCCTTTACCACTGCAACAAAAAGAATAAAGTGCCTAGGAATAAACCTACCTAAGGAGAAAAAAGACCTGTATGCAAAAAACTATGAGATACTGATGAAAGAAATTAAAGATGATACAAACAGATGGAGAGATATACCATGTTCTTGGATTGGAAGAATCAATATTGTGAAAATGACTATACTACCCAAAGCAATCTACAGATTCAATGCAATCCCTATCAAAGTACCAATGGCATTTTCCACAGAACTAGAACAAAAAATTTCACAATTTGTATGGAAACACAAAAGACCCCAAATAGCCAAAGCAGTCTTGAGAAAGAAAAACGGAGCTGGAGGGATCAGGCTCCCTGACTTCAGACTATACTACAAAGCTACAGTAACCAAGATAGTATGGTACTGGCACAAAAACAGAAATAGATCAATGGAACAGGTTAGAAAGCCCAGAGATAAACCCATGCACATATGGTCACCTTATTTTTGATAAAAGAGGCAAGAGTATACAATTGAGAAAAGACAGCATCTTCAATAAGTGGTGCTGGGAAAACTGGACAGCTACATGTAAAAGAATGAAATTAGAACACTCCCTAACACCATACACAAAAATAAACTCAAAATGGATAAAAGACCTAAATATAAGGCCAGACACTATCAAACTCTTAGAGGAAAACATAGGCAGAACACTCTATGACATAAATCACAGCAAGATCCTTTTTGACCCACCTCCTAGAGAAATGGAAATAAAAACAAAAATAAACAAATGGGCCCTAGTGAAACTTAAAAGCTTTTGTACAGCAAAGGAAACCATAAACAAGATGAAAAGACAACCCTCAGAATGGGAGAAAATATTTGCAAATGAAGCAGCTGACAAAGGATTAATCTCCAAAATATACAAGCAGCTCATACAGCTCAATATCAAAAAAACAAACAACCCAATTCAAAAATGGGCAGAAGACCTAAATACACATTTCTCCAAAGAAGAGATACAGATTGCCAACAAACACATGAAATAATGCTTAACATCACTAATCATTAGAGAAATACAAATCAAAACTACGAGGTATCACCTCACACCAGTCAGAATGGCCGTCATCAAAAAATCTACAAACAATAAATGCTGGAGAGGGTGTAGAGAAGAGGGAACCCTCCTGCATTGTTGGAGGGAATGTAAATTGATACAGCCACTGTGGAGAACAGTATGGAGGTTCCTTAAAAAACTAAAAATAGAACTACCATACGACCCAGCAATCCCACTACTGGGCATATACCCTGAGAAAACCATAACTCAAAAGGAGTCATGTACCAAAGTGTTCATTGCAGCTCTATTTACAATAGCCAGGACATGGAAGCAACCTAAGTGTCCATCATCAGATGAATGGATAAAGAAGATGTGGCACATATATACAATGTAATATTACTCAGCCATAAAAAGAAACGAAATTGAGCTATTTGTAGTGAGGTGGATGGACCTAGAGTCTGCCATACAGAGTGAAGTAAGTCATAAAGAGAAAAACAAATACCATATGCTAACACATATATATGGAACCTAAAAAAAAAAAAAAATTGGAAGAACCTAGGGGCAGGACAGGAATAAAGACACAGAGGTAGAGAATGGACTTGAGAACACGGGGAGGGGGAAGGGTAAGCTGGGACAAAGTGAGAGAGTGGCATGGACATATATACACTACCAAATGTAAAATAGCTAGTGGGCAGCAGCCACATAGCACAGGGAGACCAGCTCGGTGCTTTGTGACCACCTAGAGGGGTAGGATAGGGAGGGTGGGAGGGAGACACAAGAGGGAGGAGATATGGAGATATATGTATATGTATAGCTGATTCACTGTTATAAAGCTGAAACTAACACACCATTGTAAAGCAATTATACTCCAATAAAGATGTTAAAAAAAATAATAAGCTAAGCTGACAGAACAGCACTTGCCTGTTATTGTTAACCTTTACATATTAAAATCAACTAGTATTATTAACCCAACCCTTGCAGGATGTGTTCAATATTTAAGATATGAACATGTCCTTAGACCAGTTTATCTTGCAAAATCATCAATTCTATTTGTAATGCAAATCCTCTGGCTATATTTGTTTGTGTGTTTGTTGGCTTGTTTGCTTTAAATCTATGATTCATTTTATAATGACAACCTAAGAATGTGCTTTAGCTTAGGTTTATAGTGAATTAATAGATTAAATTCACATAGTGCCATGGTGTCTGGAATTAGGAAATGATTTGCCTTTGCTATTCTTGAAAGGGAGGAAGTAGTTTTGTTTTCACATGCAAGTGCCGTGTTTTCTCAAAAACAACAAGCTGAAACTGATGTTTAACCTGGAGAGGCTTCTGTGAATTTATATGAATTTTCACTGGGATTTAAGAAAGATTGTATTTCCTGATTTAATCATACATATGATTGAGATAGGAAGGGCAATATTTTAATATTACTCTGAATTGGAATCTAACACAAAATTCTGAAGAAGGAAGGAAGGAAGGTAGGCACGCTACGTGACTCAAACTTATTATAATACTGTGTGGATTTAAAGTTACTGATTTTGAAGTAGGTAACAGAAAGAGGCACACTACCTAGGCCCTTATTTTTAGTCTGACACCAATGATGCAGTAATAATCATAGTCACTATCATTTATTGAGCTCTAGCCAGGGGCTGGGCATTGTGGTAGGTACAATTCATCATTATGTCATCTGGTCCTCATCACACTCCAAGAAGTGGGTATGATTATCACACACATTTTATAGATGAGGCACCTGCAGCTTAACAAGAGTTATGGAACTTGACAAAGGTGGCAAAACTAGAACTATAAAGCAAGAAGCCCTGCCACATCTGACTCCAGAGTTCATGTCCATTACATGCTTGTCCGTTCATTTTACTTTTTTCATTCTTCATTTTGTTCTTCTATTTTAGACAGAGGTACACATAAAGTACTTCTAAGAAGAAAATCATCCTTTGTTTTAAGCCCTAAGCATCCAGAGGTGACATAATCAGTGACTACAAGATCCATTCAGATCTGTTTAAAACACACACACACACACACACACACACACACACACACACAGAGCGTTTCTTCCTGCACATCCTCACAAATCAGATCAAACACTGTAAGAGAAGAGTCATGCTACAATTATAAGACTCTGGATTTCATTTGTGCGTTATTTGCCCATGTCTCTCAGAATGCTGTGACATCTTAGGGAGTAAAGGAATAGATCATAGATCATAGGAGGGAATGTAAATTGACTATCGTCTAAGATATAGTCTTTTAACTCTTAAGTTTTACTATACTCTTTACTTTAAATTATATTTGGTAAAACATCTTTTTATTGTCCTAAAAATGTTACTAATAAAATGAAATGTAAAGTTCAAGGAGATAATTTTTGCAAAAAAAAAAAAAATCCCAGTTTGCAATTTCATAAGACTAGCACCTAATTTCAAATCAATCAGTCTTTACGCTGAACTGTAGAGAATAAACACATTACCTAAAAGCCAAATCACTATATTCCACAGTGTTTTCTAGGACTATTTAGCATGTAATTTCTGCAAGGATCCAAATTATTTCTTTTCTCCATCCATGTCATCGTTTCACACACAGTGAAATTGATCATGTTTTGCTTGTTTAGGTGATCCACACTAGACTTAGGTCTACACCATGACAGAATATACTGAAGGGGACACACTTCCCCTTAAAAGCGCATAAAAATGAGGAAACCACCACCCTGTTCTACTTTTTTTAAATAAAAAAGAAAGGAAATGCCCAAGTCCCAGCAAAGAGGGAAATAAAGCTCTCCCCCATGCCAGGGCAGCGTTGTGAGGGAGGAGCGCAGGGTAGATACGGGCTAAGGCTGCGGTTTTTCCTTGGGCAGGGGCTGAGAAAAGATGCAACAAGCGCTGGCAGTGCTCCCCACCCACATTTCTTTGGATTCTTTACTACATTGTGCCCCAGCTGCCCTGCGCACTTTCACTCCAACAGTCAGCACTTGTAATTTTTGGCAGGGAGTTGCTTCACGCTGCTAGAACCCCTTTGAGAGCTCAAGTAAAGCAGAAACCTCCCAGGAATGTACATCCCTCTGGGGGAAGCCTTTAACAATGACTGGCATATAAATACTCTAGCTCCATCCCATCTGATGAGGAGGGCTCTAAGATGTAAACTTCAAATCTGCCCTTCAAACCTGAGAACATGTTTCCTGGGTGGGACTTTGCTTGATACCATGCCCTTGCTAGACAAAATTCCCTTTCCAGTCCTATTTCTCCAAACCCCTATCTTTTCTGGGAACAATTACTAATAAATTACTTTAACATGGATCCTCACCTTAGAGCCTGATTCTGGGAAAGTCAATCTAAGACACAAGGTGTTGAGTCCTTACAAAGTAGGGACTGGAACTGGCTACCCCGCATAAAGCCAGGAGCCTGGAAGAACAGCCCTCTCGGCACAAGAAGCACCATCAGCCTCGTCAAACCGTAAGGAAGCTCTCTGGATGCAAATAAGCAAAAGAAAAGTCTACCATGAGAAAGTAAGAGCCTCCAAAACACACACATGAGGAACCCGAATTTACATGATTTATGAAATGCAAGAAGCCTCAAGCTAAGAAATTAACATAAACTAGTCTGGAGCAGGTGAGATGCAGATGGAAATGCAAAATTATTCTACAGCAACATTTCTGCCATGAATAAGACAGGCAACTCCCACAGGAATGCGGGTGGGGAGGAGGTGTGTTGGATGATGAGAAAGGCTCACAGTCTAAAAAATTACAAACCGGGCTGCCCTGGTGGCGCGGTGGTTAAGAATCCACCTGCCAATGCAGAGTACATGGGTTCGAGCCCTGGTCCAGGAAGACCCCACATGCCGCGGAGTAACTAAGCCTGTGCGCCACAGCTACTGAGCCTGCGCTCTAGAGCCCGTGCTCTGCAACAAGAGAAGCCACCGCAATGAGAAGCCCATGGCAGGGCAACAAAGAGTAGCCCCCGCTCACCGCAACTAGAGAAAGCCCACGTGCAGCAACGAAGACCCAACGCAGCCAAAAATAAAATAAAAATTAATTAATTTTTTAAAAAAATTATAAACCACATTGGAAAATAGTTTCGCCTTGATAAAGTCTCACTTCAGCAACTGGAGGATTTCTACAAGGTGAAAAAATTAGAAAATCAGCATGTTTGAAATGATTAAAGAAAATAATAAGGAATGGAAACCATGATGAAATCATTACAAAAATAGACTTGAAGAAGAATATAAAGCATCTATATAAAGGTTATGCTGGCAGATCGAACACATGCATATAATTTTACTCACTCCTGCCAAATATAGGGAAAAAATGTTTAATCCATAAAGATGAAGAGAGCAGCAGGGGAGACAACAGGGACAGAATTTTGAAAGCTGGAAAGCAGGACCAGAGTAAATGACTTAGGAGATCCGAGAAAGATGAATACAAAATTGGCAGTCAGAAAAGCTGATAATCAAATCCATTCCATCACAGAATCCTAAGAGATTCTGGAACCAGCAATACTTAGTAACTCTGGAACTATGAGTGAAGGAGAAGTGATTCAATCAAGAAATTGCAAAAAGTTATTTCAGAAACAGCTCGATTTCTATTAAGACTAGATTCCCTCTCCTTTACCTTTCTAGTCCACTCTTTGGAACAATGATCTCTGCCCCAGAAGTTTGGAGGTTTCTTCTCTGACAGGATAAAGAAAGACTGTGTGGACAAGTATAGGCCAGTTAGAGTTGAGGGTCTGTATTCGATGTGTACCAAGAAGACCACAGTTAAGCGACCATGTGAATACCTCAAGCTGAATGGCTTGGCTCCCAAAACACAGTCAGACCTTTACCACCCAGTAGGATAACAGAACAGACTTCTCCGGAGTAGCTAACCCACCCTTGAGGTAAAACCTAGAGAGCCTGATCACCCTTCAGTGATGTTCAAAGCCTCCCTCACGCACTCAGATCTTCCAATAAGCTTTTAAATCCCAGGCTCTTAACCATGAATTGTCAATCAACAGAGACTAAAAGAGCCACACACAAAACAATCATTTTGGAAGAAACCAACACTATAAAGGGAGAAGAAAACTTTAGAAATGAATGAATAAATAAAACCATCATTACATTAATATCCCCAGAGAGAGAATAATATTTGGGAATCCATGTAAAAGAATAGATGCTATAAAAATAAAATAGACATTTAAATAACAAAAAAGAGAGCTTTTGTCTTTTTCTCTATTTTTTTATTGAAGTACAGCTGATTTACAATATTAGTTTCAGGTATACAACATAGTGATTCAATATTTTTATAGATTATACTTCATTTAAAGTTATTACAAAATAATGGCTATATTTCTTTGTGCTCTATAATACATCCTTGTAGCTTATTTAATTTATACATGGTAGTGTGTACCTCTTAATCTCTTATCCCTATCTTGCCCCTCCCCTCTTCCCTCTGCTCACTGGTAACCACTGGTTTATTCTCCATATCTGAGTCTGTTTTTGTTTTGTTATATACACTCATTTGATTTATTTTTTTAGATCCCATATATAAGTGATAACATACAGTATTTGTCTTTATCTGTCTGACTTATTTCACTAAGCATAATATTCTCCAGGTCCATCCATGCTGTTGTAAATGGCAGAACATTCATTCTTTTTTATGACTTAGTAATATTCCTTTGCACATATACACCACATCTTTTTTATTGAAGTATAGTTGATTTACAATATCATGTTAGCTTCAGGTATGCAGCACAGCAATTCAGTTATACATATATTCTTCTTCAGATTCTCTTCCCTTATAGATTATTACAAAATATTGAGTATAGTTCCCTGTGCTACACAGTAGGTCCTTGTTGGTTATCTGTATAGGAGTGTGTATATCTTAATCCCAAACTCCCAATTTATCCCTCCCCTCCACCTCTCTTTCCCCTTTGATACCCATAAATTTTTTTTCTAGGTCTGTGAGTCTCTTTCTGTTTTAGAAATAAGTTCATTTGTATCTATTTTTTTTAGATTCCACATATAAGTGATATCATATGCTATTTGTCTTTCTCTTTCTGACTTACTTCACTTAGTATGGTAATCTCTAGTTTCATCCATGTTGCTGCAAATGGCATTATTTCATTATTTTTTATGGCTGAGTAATATTCCATTGTATATATACACACCACATTTTCTTTATCCATTTGTCTATTGATGGACACTTAGATTCCTTCCATATTTTGGCTATTGTAAATAATGATGAACTATGAACACTGATGTGCATGTATCTTTTCAAATTAGTGTTTTCATTTTCTTCAGATATACACCCAGTAGTGGAATTGCTGGATCATATGGTAGTTCCATTTTTAGTTTTTTGAGGGACCCCCATACTGTTTTCCATAATGGCTGCACCAATTTACATTTCCACCAACAGTGTACACAGGTTCCCTTTTCTCCACATCCTTGCCAACATTTGTTATTTGTAGTCTTTTTGATGATAGCCATTCTGACAGGTATGAAGTGATTATCTCATTGTGGTTTTGACTTGCATTTCTTTTGTGATTATCATTGTTGAGCATCTTTTCATGTGCCAAGAAGAGAGCTTTTGGAATTTTTTTTTTAATTATAGTGAAAATGAAACTCAATGATATAGTTGGAAGATAAAGTTAAGGAAATCTTCCAGAAGTAGAATGAAAAGAGATGAAAAAAGAGAAAAGATAAGAAAATTAGAAAATCATCCCATATGTCTAAGATCAAGGAATAGAAAATACAGAAAGAGAGAAAACATGAAAATTGAAGAAATGAAATCTTTAATGAACTATTGCAAAAAATATTGCTCCAAAATGAATGATATAAGTTTCCAGATTGAAAGGGGCCCAAGAGTCTCACCAACATACATCACTGCAACAATTGTGAACACAGGAGACAAACAAAGAAATAAAAAGGTTCTACAAACATCTAAATATAAAAAAATAGGTCACATATAATGTGAGTAAAGTGACCATATAATCTATCATTCTATCAAGGACACTTTAAAATTAGATAATTTTTATAAATTTCTTTACTGACAAATTGGTTTATTTCATTGACAGTTCTATTCAAAAACTAGCTTCAAAAATAAAATTGCTTCTAAGAAAAGTAACGTGTTTATTAAATTTAAAGCAAATTAACTTCTTTATATCGATTTTCTGAAAATTAAATAATAAGCAGAATGATTACTTTTGGTACATATTCATTTACATTAGCCATTTTCTTAGCCATCTCTGTCTCTAATAGTGTGTCATTTGTATTTCTATAAACAATGGGGTTTTTTTTGTTATGGTCATGTAGTTTTGTTTTCATAAAATTGACCTCATTACTCTACATTTAAGGGTTAATAAATTGGAAAATGGTGACACCTTTTGCTGATTTTTCTCTGTAAGCCATATTTTTAATTGAAAAACTACTTTCCCTACAGATGCTGAAGTACCTGGTAGCTTCAGAGTAATATTAATTTTTCCCTATTGCATCATATGATTATTTCAGACCAAATATTTTCATTCAGAGCACCTCAGCAAATATTTTTACAAAATAAAATTCATCATCTAAATTCTCTCCATAACTGATTGAAATTTAAATGCTAGAAAATTGAAATCCTTCTCAATATATCCCATTCTGGTAAAAAAATAAATAAATTATCAAATTAACTAGGAACTCCATCAAAAGAGCCTTCCTATAAATCAAGATGATCCAAGTCAAAATTATAGATTTAAAAAATTAAAACAGCATTTGAGCTCTCATCATTTACTTTGTTCAATAGCTCACTTGGTTTTATAGGATAAAGGCCACTGCCTTGCAATCGACTAAACAATTTCAAACCAAGTTTTTGTGCTTCATTCATTGAATACCTTGATTAAAATTTTCCAACAGGCTTTAAACAGGACTTGTTTCCCCAAACAAATCATACTATTGCAGGAAACTCAGGATGATTTATAAATTAATACCTTAAATGCTCAACCTCTTCTGAAATGGAATTGAAGAGCGATAAGAAAAGAGACTGCTGGCATACTAATGTATTTCCTGAGCTATGTTTTCTATTCTAACATTCTACATACAAAGGCACAATCAAATATGAGGGTAGAATAAAAATTGTAGGGTCTCAAATAATTTTTCCCATGCATTCACTCTCTGAAGCTATTAGAAGATGTATCCAACAAAAAGAGAAACAGAAAGAGAGAGGGAGAGAGAGAGAGAATGAAGAAAGAAGAAGACATCGTGTGGTAGGATGAAAAAATGCCCCTCCTCACAAAAGAATATTCACTTCCTAACCCCTGGAACCTAAAAATATTACCTATTTGAGAAAAAACATTTTTGCAGATGTGATTAACAATCTTGATATGCTTTATCCTGGGTTACCCAGGTGAACCCCAAGTACGATCATATGTATCCTTATAAAAGGGAGGGAGATGGTAATTTGACACAGAGGAAAAGGAAATGCAGAGACACACGGAGGAGAAGACCATTGAGTTGGGAGATTTGAAGATTTGAATATTGGACTGACGTGGCCACAAGCCAAGGAAGGCTGGCAGCCACCAGAAGCTGGAAAAGCAAGGAACAGATTCTCCCCTGGAGCCTCTACAGAGAACATGGTCCTGTCAACATCTTGACTTCAGTTCAGTGAAACTAACTCAGGGCTCTGGCCTCCAGAACTGTAAGAGAATACATTTCTTTTGTTTTAAGCTACCAAGGCTATGGTGATTTGTTGCAGCTGCCACAGGAAACTAATACTAATGGCACACAAGGAGTAGGAACAGGAAATCCAAAAAAGGAGGAGTGATGAGGATCCAAAGAAGAACAGAACATGATGACCTGAGAATGACAGCTGAACAAGAAACAGGTAAATGCACCAGTTTGTACTGGAACAAAAGGATTCAAGAGGCAGATACCTACTGCCATCATACTATCTTTTTAACCTGAAGAAGGATGCTTGGGTGAGCTTGGCTTCATTTCTTAATTCTATTTGACTTGTCTTAACCATATTCTAATAAAGTGCCTACTCTCCTCTCCATGCCAGGTGTTGGGTCAGCTGGGGATAGCCATTTCATCTCTCGAAATTACTCTTTTTATTTACTGTTGAGCAGTCAAGGTAAGCAATGGTGGATTTAGAAGCAGAAATTCAAAACGTCCTACTCCCTCTGATAATATCCCTATTAAAAGTTTAGTACCTGGGCCACAGTATAGCCCTGCCAGGTGCTCTATGCTTCCTAAGATCCAACCAGAACTTGAGCCAGTTTACAGACTCAGACCCCTTCAGTGAAGCAGGGGCTGGGTCCCTTTGAGGAAGGATCCTGGTACACTTGCAAAAATTTATGCTGTTAATCTTTCTCCCAACTTTTCCTAAAGGGACCTATAGCCTTTTACCAGAGTGACTGTGCACGGGGGAAAAGCAAATAATAAGACCTTTTGGGGACTACTAGACACTGTCTCTGAACTACACTAATTCCAGGAGACCCAAAACATCACTGTGGTCCACTTGTCAGAGTAGAAGCTTATGAAGGGCAGGTGATCAATGGAGTTTTAGCTTAAGTCCATCTCACAGTGGACCCAGTGGGTCCCTAAACCCATCCTCTGGTTATTTGCCCAGTTCTGGAATGCATAATGAGAATAAACATACTTAGCAACTGGAAAAATTCCTACATCCTGTAGAGTGAGAGCTATCCTGGTGGGAAAGGCCAAGTGCAAGCCACTAGAACTGCCTCTACCTGGAAAGAAAGTAAACCAAAAGCAACACCATGCTCCTGGAGGGGTGTAACGATTAGTGCCACCATCAGAAAGTTGAAAGATCCAGGGGTGGTGATTCTCACCACATCTCCATTTCACTCACCTT
Organism: Balaenoptera musculus; assembly: GCF_009873245.2. NCBI lineage: Eukaryota > Metazoa > Chordata > Mammalia > Artiodactyla > Balaenopteridae > Balaenoptera > Balaenoptera musculus. The sequence continues at coordinate 32,333,877 of NC_045787.1, forward strand.
TGTGGCCTGTGCAGACGAGAGATGGATCTTGGAGAATGACAGTAGATAACTGTAAGCCTAACAAGATGGTAACTCCAGTTTCAGTCATTGTACCAGGAGTGGTTTCATCGCCTGGGGAAATTAGCACATCTCTTGGTGCCTCTTAGGCAGCTAATAAAACGGCAAATGCTTCCTTCTCAATTTCTGTTAATAAAGACCACCAGGAGCAGTTTGCTTTCAGCTGGAAAGGCCAACGATTTACCTTCACTGCCCTACTTCAGGAGTATATCAACTTTTCAGCCCTACGTCATAACTTTGTTCAAAGAGGTCCTGATTGTCTTTCCTTTCTGCAAGTCTCACACTGATCATTACATTGATGACATTATGCTGATTGGACCTAGTGAGCAAGAAGTAGCAACTACTCTAGACTTATTGGTAAGAAATTTGCATGTCAGAGGGTAAGAAATAAATGTGATAAAAATTCAAGGGCCTTCTAGCTCAGTGAAATTTCTAGGGGCCAATGGTATAGTGCATGTTGAGATAACCCTTCTAAGGTGAAGGGTAAGTCGTTTCACCTGACCCTTCTTATAACGAGAGAGAGATACAACGCCTAGTACATCTCTGGATTTTGGAGGCAATACATTCCTCATGTGGGTGTGTGACTCTGGCCCACTTACTAAGTGACTCGTAAGTTGCTAGTTTTGAGCAGGGTCCAGAAAAACAGAAGGCTCTACAACAGATCCATATTGCTATGCAATCTGCTTTGCCACTTGGACCATATGATCCAGAAAATCCAATGGTGATTGAAGTGTCATTGGCAGATAAGGATATTGGTTGCAGCCTGTGGCAGGCCTCTAACAGGTGAATCTCATAACAGATCCTTAGGATTTTGGAGCAAAGCCCTGCCATCCTCTGGGATAACCGCTCTCCTTTTAAGAAACAGCTCTTGGCCTGCTACTAGGGTTCAGTAGAGACTGAACACTTAACCATGGGCCAAGAAGCTACCATGTGACCTGAGCTGTCTATCACATTCTAGGTATTATCTGACTCACCAAGCCATAAAGTTGGGCGTGCACAGCAGCACTCCATCATCAAATGGAAGTGGTATATATGAGGTCAAGCCCAAGCAGACCCTGGAGGCACAAGTAAATTACATGAAGTGGCCCAAATGCCATGGTCCCTACTCCTGCTGCACTACCTTGTGTCACCAGGCTGCACATACTTCCTCACTGGGAGTTCGCTACAATCAACTGACAGAGGAAAAGAAAATTTGGACCTGGTTTACAGATTACTCTCTCCAATAGGCAGGCACCACTGAAAAATGGGCAGCTGCAGCACTACATCCTTTCTCTAGGACATCCCTGAGGGACAGTGGTGAAGGGAAATCCTCCCAGCAGGCAGTGTTCCTGGTCATTCATTTTGCTTGGAAGGAGAAATGGCAAGATGTGTGCTTATATACTAGTTCATGAGCTGTGGCCAATGATTTGGCTGGATAGTCAGGGACTTGGATGGAACCTGACTGGAAAATTGATGCCAAGGAAATCTGAGAAAGAGCTCTGAAGATAAGCCTCTATGAATGGGCAAAAAAGAAACTAAAGATATTTGTGTCCCATGTTAATACTCACCAAAAGGTGACCTTAGCAGAAGAGTATTTCAGTAGTCAAGTGCATAGGATGGTCTGTTCTGTAGATACCCATCAGCCTCTTTAGCAACTACTATCATCACCAATGGGCTCATGGATGTACTGTCCACGGTGGCAGAAATGGACGTTATGCATGGACACAGCAACATGGATTTATGCTTTCCAAAGGAGGCCTGACCACAGCTACTGCTGAGTACTCAATGAGCCAGCAGCAGAAATCAACACTAAGTCCCTGGTATGGCACCATCCCCTGGGGTTATCAGCAAGCTACCTGGTGGCAGATTAATTACAATGAGCCACTTCCATTATGGAAGAGACAGCATTTTGTTCTTACTAAAATAGACACTCTGGATGTGGACTTAACTTCCCTGTATGTAATGTTTTTGCCAAAACTACCATCCATGGACTTAAAGAATGCCTCATCCACTGTCATGGTATTCCACACAGCAGTTCTTCTAAGAACTCACTTCACAGCAAATGAAATGCAGCAATGGGCCTATCCTCATGGAATTCACTAGACTTACCATTTTCCCCACCATCCTTCATCAGCTGGTTTGACAGAATAGAGGAATGGCTTTTCAATTGAATGAAAGATTCTTTAAATTCTATAGTGCTTCGCAATTTTCAACAGTTTCACACACATGATCTCATATAATCCCATAACAACCCTTTTTTTCCCCTACCTCTATATTTCCCCCTCTCTACTACTCTCTCCCCGCTGGCAACAACTAGTTTGTTACCTATATCTGTGAGTCACTAGTTTGTTGTATTTTTTAGATTCCACATATAAGTGATATCATACGGTATTTGTCCTTCTGTCTGATTTATTTCACTAAGCATAATGCCCTCCAAGTCCATCCATGTTACTGTAAACGGCAAAATTTCATTCTTTTTTAAGGCTGAGTAGTATCCCATTGTTATGTATATATGTATATACATACCACGTCTTCCTTATCCATTCATCTGTTGATGGACACTTAGGTTGCTTCCATGTCTTGGCAATTTTAAATAATGCTGCTTTGAACACTGGGGTGCATGTATCTTTTCGAATTAGTGTTTTTGGTGTTTCTGGATATATGCCCAGGAATGCAATTGCTGGGTCATATGGTAGTTCTATTTTTAGTTTTTTGAGAAACCTCCATATTGTTTTCCACAGTGGCTGGACCAATTTACGTTCCCACCATCAGTATTCCCTTTTCTCCTCATCCTCACCAACTTTTGTTATTTGTATTCTCTTTGATGATAGCCATTCTGACAGATGTGAGGTGATATCTCATTGTAGTTTTGACTTGCATTTCCCTGATGTTTAGTGATGTTGAGCATCTTTTCATGTGCCTGTCGGCCATGTGTAGTTCATCTTTGGAAAAATGTCTATTCAGTTCTTCTGCCCATTTTTTAATCAGGTTGTTTGTTATTTTGATGTTGAGTTACATGAGCTGTTTATATATGTTGGGTATTAACCCCTTATCAGTCATACCATTTGCAAATATCTTCTCTCATTCATTAGGTTGCCTTTTCATTTTGTTAATGGTTTCCTTTGCTGTACAAAAGCTTTCAAGTTTAATTAGGTCCCATTTATTTATTTTTGCTTTTATTTTCTTTGCTTTAGGAGGCAGATCCAAAAAACCATTGCTGCAATTTATGTCAAAGTGTGTTCTGCCTATGTTTTCCTCTAGGAGTTTTATAGTATGCAGTCTTACATTTAGGTCTTTAATCCATTTTGAGTTTATTTTTGTATATGGTGTTAGAGAATGTTCTAATTTCATTCTTTTACATGTAGCTGTCCAGTTTTCCTAGCACCACTTATTGAAGAGACTGTCTTTCCTCCATTGTATATTTTTACCTCCTTTGTCATAGATTAATTGACCAGACATGTGTGGATTCATTTCTGGGCTCTCTATTCTGTTCCACTGATCTATGTGTCTGTTTTTGTGCCAGTAATATACTGTTTTAATTACTGTAGTTTTGTAGTATAGTCTGAAGTCAGGGAGCATGACTACTCCAGCTCTGTTCTTTCTCAAGATTGTTTTGGCTATTCAGGGTCTTTTGTCAATCAAATTTTAAAATTATTTGCACTGTGAAAAATGCCATTGGTATTCTGATAAGGATTGCATTGAATCTGTAGATTGCCTTGGGTGGTATGATAATTTCAACAATATTAATTCTTCCAATGCAAACACACCAAATATTTTTCCATCTGTTTGTGTCATTTTCAATTTCTTTCATCAGTGTCTTATAGTTTTCCAAGTATAGGTCTTTTACCACCTTAGGTAGGTTTATTCTTAGGAATTTTATTCTTTTTTATGTGATGATAAATGGGACTGTTTCCTTAATTTCTCTTTCTGATAGTTCATTGTTAGTGTATAGAAATGCAACAGATTTCTGTATATTAATTTTGTATCCTACAACTTTACCAAATTTATTGATGAGCTCTAGTAGTTTTCCATTGGCGTCTTTAGGATTTTCTGTGTATAGTATCATGTCATCTGCAAACAGCAACAATTTTACTTCTTCCTTTCCAATTTGGATTCTTTTTATTTCTTTTTCTTCTCTGATTGCTATGTAGGACTGCAACAGCCTTTTGAAGACTTAGTTACAGTGACAGCTAGGTGAGAGTTCCTTTCAGAGCTGGGGCAAGGTTCTCCAGGAAATCATATATGTTCTGCATCAGCATCCAATATATGGTTCTGTTTCTCCCATAGCAAGAATTCATGGGTCCAGGAATCAAGGGGTGGAAATGGGAGGGGTATCACTCACTAAGACCTCTGGGGACCCAATGACAAAGTTTTTGCTACCTGTCCGCCACAACTTTATGTTCTGCTGGCCTAGAGATCTTACTTCTAAAGGAAAGAATGCTCCCACAAGGAAAACACAATGATTCCATTAAACTGGAAGTTAAGACTCCCAAGCAGCCACTTTGGATTCCTCATTCCTAAATCAACAGGCAAAGAAAAGAATTACTGTGCTGGCTGGAATGGTTAATCCTGATTACCAAGGAAAACTTGGATTGATACTGTACAGTGCAGATAAGGAAGAGTATGTCTAGAATACAGGAGATCCCGAGATTAAAGTCAATGGAAAAATATGACATCCTAATCCAGGCAGATCCTTCAGGAATGAAGGTTGAGGTCATCCCACCAGGTTAAGATCCATGACCAACTGAGGTGTTTACTGAGGGGAATGGGAATATGGATTGGGTAGTGAAAGAAGGTAGTTCTAAATACCAGCTACTTCCTTATTTTGTTATAAATATGTTTGTATCTGTGTGTATATGTCTCAAATATCTTTGTTTTCCTCTATCTTTTATTCCTTTATCATGTAACATAAAATATATTGACTTTGTATTATGTCATTTAGTATTGTTAACTTTACATCATAGTATTTAAGTTACAGGGTGTGGAGGAAAAGGGTAAATATCACACAGGAATTTTGTATCCTCTTATGGGGAAAGTGTTAGTGCATTTTCAGTTGTATACAAAATGGTTGTATCATGTTAGGTGTAACTATAAACTTGTTATTGTCTTTATTTGGAGATTAAGTATAGTTTAAGGAGATGTGTATGGATGCCAAATTGATAAGGGGTAGATGTGTGATGCTTAGTTTTATGTGTCAACTTCATTGGGCCACAGTGCCCAGATATTTAATCAAATATTATTCTGAATGTTTCCATGAGAATATTTTTGGATGAGATTAGCTTTTAAATCAGACTTTAAAGCAGACTTTGAATGAAGCAGAATACCCTCAATAACGTGGTTAAGCCTCATTTAATCTGTTGAAAGCCGAAATAAAACAAAAGACTGACCTCTGCTGAGCAAGAAGGAATTCTGCTATCAGACTCACTTTGGACTTAAACAGCAACTCTTCCTTGGGTTTCCAATCTGACAGCATTCAGACTTGAACTGCAACATAGGTTATTCTTCGGGTCTCTGGCCTGCTGGTCTATGCTACAGATTTTGCACTTGTCGGCCTCCATAATCACATAAGCCAATTCTTCTATATATATTTACACATACACATTCTATTAATTCTGCTTCTCTAGAACCAATACAAATACTTAACAAAAAGTCAGAACAACGGTTACCTGGTGGTTGGTAGATGATTGGCGAGGGACAAACATGAGTCTAAGGTATTAGTAATATTCTGTTACCTAAGTAGAGAGTACATGCATTTTATATTATTGCTATATATGGTTGACACACTTTTCTGTGTGAATAATGTGTATCACACACACACAAAAGTTTAACTTAGGACAGGTAAAATAGCAGACTTCCAGCTGAAGATAGAAATAGCAAACTAGAAGATTCATGTAAGAAAATTATCAAAAATATAGCAGAAGAAGATAAGATGTAAAACATGAGAGATTAAGAAACAGGAACAAGAGAGAGAGAAACTCAAGCTCAAGTTTCATAAGGAAGCATATAGATAATGGTGAAGGAAAAATATTCAAAGAGATCATGGCTGATAAATTTTCATATAAAAGAAACAGGATTAATAAAATAAGTATAAATAAATATGTGTAAAATATCAAATACTAAAAGAAACTGTAGTAAAGGAAATCTTAAAGGAAACAAAAAGAAAAGAGAAACAACATTTAGATGTACAAGAGATTTCACATCAACAAGAGGTCAAAGAGATAACTACTAAAGTGTGCTAAGAGAAAAATAACTGCCAATCTCAAACTCTATTCCCAGCTAAACAATCATTCAAAAGTTGAAAAACAGAAACATCTGATACAAGGGGGGAAAAACTAGCTTACTCATTCAGACTCTGGCTAAAAGAATTAGTGGAAGAACACTTCTACAAAAAAGGAAATTGAACTTCTAATAAAGAAATAATTTACAAGAAGCAACAATGAGGAAATAAAATTAGAATTTGAAAAACAAAATTAGTAAGTCTTAATAAAAACTGATGGTAAAAATTATTAATTTGTAAGAAGAGGGTTAAAAAAAACAAGTTGGAAATAAAGTACTGGATAAGTATGACATAGACTACAGGAGAGTAGATGGAATTTATCATTCTAACATCTTTGTATTATTTTGGAAAAGGGTAAAGATACTAATTAACTTCAAACTTTGCTTGACTATATATACTAAAAATTTAAGAGAATCATGAAGTAGTAGACTGTGCAAGTTCCCAAAATGTGAAGGATAAAACAGAAACAAAAAAGTAAAAAGGGATAAAGCAACAAAAAAAGGATGGTCATAATGGAAAATAATGATGGTAGGAATATATCCAAGTATATCAGTAACACAGTACATAGTAAATGCAAACAGTCGTAACTGACAAACCACAAACCTACTGGTATATTTTAGCATTAGAAGCTCTAACTCTTAGAAACTGAATAGACCAAGCACTCAAAAAGTTAACACTGCATGAGATTGAACACCACAATTTAGAAATTTGATAGAATGGACATATATGGTGCATTCTATGAGTGCACAGAATATCTGCAACCAACGATTAGAGATTAAGCATCTTTTTCAAGCACACAAAGAACACAAAAATCTTGGTCATCTACACAGATCATTTTTGAAAAGTAAAGGAGACACTGTCTCTTGTCTGCCCAATACAATGACTAGTCCACTTCCCTATTAACAGAACCTGCTTTTGTGTTCAGGTAGCAAAAAGAATTCCCTTGATCTGCAGTAAGGGTTGCTTCGCTTCAGCTCCATGAAGTGAAAATGATCAACTCAAACCAGTTATTTTATAAGTGCACATTGTTGGTATACAGTCATGGAAACGATTTTCTCGTATCAATCCAGCAATTATATTTTTAAAGATACTCTTGAGTTTTTTATGTGGACAATCATATGTTATGCAAATTACTGTTTTGTTTCTTTTCAATCCTTATGCATCTTATTTCTTTTCCTTCCTTGGGCACAAGCTAAGACCTATGGTATATAGATGAAATCATATATTATTGTCAAACACTGTTACCTTATTCCTAATTTTCAGGGGAATGCTTCTAATGTGTCACCAGGAATAATAATGTTTGTAGTAGATTTTTAATAGGTTCCCTTTAATGGATAAGTCTTATCTCTTTCATGGATAAGACTTCTCCTTTTAGTCTGCTATGAGTTTTCTTTTCTCATAAATGGTTATTGAAAGATAACACTTTTTTCTCCTGCATGTATTGAAATGATCATAAGCTTCTTTTTCCCTTTGATCTACTATTGTGTTAATTATATTAAATCATTTTAATACTTGGGGATAAATCTAACTTGGTCAAGATGCATTTGTTTAAGTATATATTTATTATTTTATATTTATATATATGTATCTGTTAATATATATATACATGTACATAATATATAACATACACATTCCTATATTTGATTTACTAATATTTTGTTCAGGATTTTTAAATCTACGTTCATGAATGAGACTGATCTATAAATTTTCCTCTCTCATACTTTCTTTGTCTGTTTTTTTGTATCTAAGGCTTAGTATATTGTATTATTTATAAAAATCAGATGTTCCAAATCTTAAAATGTTCTCTAAATTTCGTTACATGGCGTATCAGATCTGTGAGACATTTCTGAAAATCTTGTCTTTTTTTCCTTGCAATTTTGTTGATTTTTGTTTTATATATTTTAATTCTATGTTATTGGATGCCTACATGTTTAGAATTATTATATTTTTCTGTTGAAATATATATTTCATCATTATGAAGTAACCACTTTAATCCCTAACAATACTTTTGCTTTAGAGTTATTTTGTCTGAAAATATTATAGATTTATAACTGACACTTGTTTTATTTAATCCTTGCCTGACATATATATATATATTGCATTCTTTAATTCTCAATGTTTCTTTGTCCTGTGTCATAGGTATGTTTCTTTTATTTACATATACTTTTTACAATAAAGCCTATCTTTGTTTATTAACTGTTGGATTTAGAACATTTGTATTTATTATGATTACTGATGTGATTTAAATTAATTCTACCATCTTATTCTGTATTTTAATTCTTTCAACTTTTTGCCTCTCCTTTTCAAATATTGCATCTCCTCCATTCCCTCTTATACTTTCCTGATATATGTATGTTAGATCTTTCAATTCTTTCCTCCATGTTTCTTAACTTGTCTTTCAGGAGAGACTGAAGGAGGCACAATATCATTAAACTCCTTGTTTTATATGGGTATGTTTTTTCATAATTTCTTCAGATTCTATCTTCTTATAAGTTCAGCCATACATTTTATTTCTTTTTTTAATTCATTCATTTATTTATTTATTTATTTATTTTTGGCTGCATTGGGTCTTCGTTGCTGCATGCGGGCTTTCTCTAGTTGCGTTGAGCAGGGGCTACTCTTTGTTGCGGCGCGCAGGCTTATTGTAGTGGCTTCTCTTGTTGCAGAGCATTGGCTCTAGGTGCATGGGCTTCAGTAGTTGTGGCACGCAGGCTCGTGGTTGTGGGTCGTGGGCTCTAGAGCACAGGCTCAGTAGTTGTGGCGCACGGGCTTAGTTGCTCCGCGGCATGTGGGATCTTCCCGGACGAGGGCTTAAACCCGTGTCCCCTGCATTGGCAGGCAGATTCTTAACCACTGAGCCATCAGGGAAGCCCAAGACATGCATTTTAATGAGTGATAGTTTTATTATATCCAGCATTTCTGGGTGTTTCAAGTAAAGATGATCGTATGACTTTGATTCATTTTCAACTGATAGATTACTCTGTCATATTGAATGTCCTTTTTTCTATTTAGGTTCTACTAAATGCTAAAAATATTTACCCACCCTCTTTTAGGGTCTACAGTTGAGTACGTATCTGGGGAGTCAGGAAATAGGCTGTTCCTAAAGCTGTGCCAAATTATGTGAATTTCACCTAGTCGCTTAAAGATTGTTTACCTGTACTTCCTTCTCACGGTTCTGGAAGTTATTGCTTTAAAAAATAAAGCATATAAATAGCACTGGACTAAAACACAGGGACCTAGTCTGCTTGTGAATAGGAAGTGAGGACCTTAAAAGAAAGAATAGGAAGAAAACAGGTGTCCCTTGTCTTCCTACTGCTGTTGGTGACCCCTTCTTTCAATTCTTCTTATCGAATTTTAGATAAAAGTGAAAGGAAGAGAAAAAACAGTATTTTAGCTCTATCACTGACCTTGAGTACAGGAAAAATAATCAGAAGTTTAATGGTGCAAGGAGCAATTTCAGCAATTCTGTGGACAGTGCCCAATATCACTGATGCACCAGGCTCTGCTAGGATCAATTTGAAAACTGGCTCACTGCAACAGAATCAGGAAGCTTGAGATAGAAGGAGAATGGGCAAGGAGCAATCCTTTCACTTTTTCTCAGCAGATCTTTGCCACATTGGCTTCAGAACCATCCCATTCTAAGTGAGGTCTCTAACATCTGTTCACTCCCCCCAAACCCCTGCTCTCCAGTAGTTCCTCTCCACACTTAAACAGTGATGAGGTCTCAGCTGGAGTCTAGTTTCAGCCTGATCCCACAGCAAGTGCTGGAGGCGAAGTGGTTCACAGAGTTATTCCACCTTTGGGCAAGGGAACTGGCTTAATGAATCCCTGTGTCAGTCCATCACTGGCTAAGGACTGCTCCTTAGTACTGGGCCCATAACCTCCCATGACATGTCTCTTATTTGACTGAGGGCACTTCTCCAGAAAACCAGGTAACAGCAAGCCTTAGCTGAAGCACTGAAAGTACCTCGGATGGGAGTGGGGAGTGCGCCAGCTGGCAATGGGGTCTAGATGGGGCACCTATAGAATTGACTACAGTTTCCAACACTTCATATTCCTATAGCATAGTCTGCTTGCAGGGTGATTGTGGCCCTGTGAGCAGTGTATTAAAAGGAACAATTAGGCTTTCCCACTCTCCTAAGACTTTTTTTTTTGGAAGTCCTGGATAGAGTTTGCCATTCACTTCTCAATAGTCAATACCTCTTTATAGTTTGGAAACATTATATTTAGTCTGGAAAGAGTGAATAAAGAAGAAGGATGTCCCTAAAAACATTTTTTTCAGAACTACAATTCCACCATGGTATTTTGCTGCTTTATTTCAGGGACCACTTTTTGAAACTCATTAAAAAAACAGAGCTAATTTCAGACTTCCTATGTCTTGCAAAGGGCAGAATATTCTTTGTAAGGAAAATATATTTGCGTCAGGGTGCACATGTACCAGTCAATTTAATTAAGCACAGAAAGTCCTTTGTCATCTGGGCCTAACCATATTGAACTGCCATAGAAATTCAATATACAACAAGGTAATGTTTGGCACAAATACTAGAGCCATAAGATATGTCTCACAGTGCTGCAGCCTAGATGTAAGATAAATTTTAGATATGATCTTAGAAAAATTACAATAAACATACATGTATCAGAGTGACAGGACCTCAGGTCCTTATAGAAAACAATAATAATTCTTTGTATCAGTATAGATGGGAAATTTAGATTTAAAAACACTTTTTAAAGCAATTGGGGAAAAAATGCCTTTTTGCTTTTGCTTGCAGATGCATCAATTTTCTCTAGTAGAGTACTCAAGAAACTGGTAACATTGGTTACCTGTGGGAGGGAAATTTTCTGGCTGAAAAAGGTGAGTGATACGAAGGCTTTCAGCCACTTTATATAAAAAAATGAGCATCTGAAAATTTTGGTGTTTGGTATTGGAAACCAATCCCCTGTGCATATCAAGGAATGACTGTATGTTTAAAATGATTTTATATCAATACAGGTAGAGGTGGGGATAAACTTTCATTGAGGAATAAGTATAATGATGTTATAATTCATCAATTGCTTATTATATGCTAGCTATTTTGCTAAGGCATTTATGTATGTTCTTATTAATTTTTACCACAAAATTTGGGGTAGGTGATGTTACTCTCCCCATTGTATAAATGAGGGGAGTAAGAGTTATGATGAATAAGTAGCTTCTTTGAGATCTCAGAGCTAGTAAGTTAGCAGTCTAACTATAGGGCTTTCTGGTTAAAAACAAGTTAGTAGACATTTCCCAATCGGAGTTCTTTTTTTTTTTTAATTCTTTGATAGACTCTAGTTAATAGTTTTGTAATCATTCATTCCCCTTCAAGTTAGCATTAGGAAAATTAGTGTCTGTGACTGTGGTCCTGCTGGGATTTCTCTAAATCAGACCTGGAAGATGTAGGCCTCCAGGAGGTACTTCCCAAGTTAACCTTCCAAGCCAGAGGATGGCCTAACCTTGAGAAGATCACTTTCTCTCCAGTCTCATGTTTTACCTGAAGTTAGTTATGGACCTCAAAGCCACCTAACGAATAGGCATTTAACTTTCTAATAGGCGGTTGGGGCTGGTGAGACAAAGGGTGCAAAACAATCATCACCTGATCCATTTCATCTCATTATTGGACATTTTTCAGAAACTTGCCTAATTCGTGACCCTACTTTCATAATTGTATGGACATATTGTCAGCGTTAACCCATGGCAAGCAGAAGGGGAAGAAGAGACTTCCTAGATTGCGCTGACCTGTGTCCTTCTTTGTTCTAATTCTGGAATTGGAAATTACTCCAGCAGACCCACCCACTGCTGAAAACATTCTGGTCTCTTGCCTTGTCCACCCCAGGTGAGAAGGATCTGCTCACCGCTACCTGTGGATTCAGACACAGGCCCTAGCCACAGACCTAATTCTGCAGGAAAACGTGTAGAGTCTGTTTGTGTTGTTTCCTCATGAAATCAGTTAGAAATACCAAAAAGGAAACCTTTGGAATAATCCAGGCAAAATACAAAAGAACCTAATGTAAGACAGTGGCCATAAAGATGGAGAAAGAAGGAGATGAACTGTGGGTGTTCATGGGGGTGAAATCTATTGGCCCTGAATAGTCATAAAATGTAAAGGCTGAGGGAGAAAAAAGAGTCAAAAAAGACTGTCAGATTTCTTAGCTGAATAACGTAGTAGGTGATCGATGCCATCCATGGAGACTCTGAGGGAGAAGCTGAAGTTTGGGCAGTCATTTCTGTCTTTCATTTAGTTTCATTTATGCTTGTTTGCTTTTGATTTCGGTGAGTTAGAGTAAAATGATTGATTTCATTTCAACTATGACAAGCCCTAAATAACTCGCTTCTTGTTTCCCTTTCTTTGGTTTCTATCCAAGTCTTCATGGTTTTTAAAGGAACACAAAAGGACCCAAAATACCCAGAAGACAGATGTCAGATTCCCACATGAAACTACCAATTGGAGCTGACCCTTCAAAAGAGGCATTTGCTCTTCAGGACATCACTGTCTACTCCACCCCAGTTTCAGTGTGTACCTCACCTGCTGGCTTCCCTAGGCAATTCATTGTCAATCTCCTGCCTTAGGCCAAAAGCCTTGACTAGCTTTGATACTCCTTCCCCACTCTAAATGTTACACCCCACCCCCACCCCAAATTTGTGATAACTGCCCCTCAGGACCAACCAAAGTACAGGGAGAAAAATATTTTCTTCTTAATTATAGATTGGACATTATTCTACCTATATCCACTGGATTCTGTGTAGGTACCGAAACTGTTTTGCACTATTATGGTAACCCTAATCCCAAACCCTCTCTCCACCATTAGCCACTATTAGGTCTCTATAGTTAACCCCAAAAGAGACGTGGTTGAGAGAGAAAGATGTAGAACAAGTACTGCCCAGGTGTTAAGTGCCTGGAGCCCTGGATTTGGACCAGTCCTCATTTTGATAAGATCTTTTATTACCACTCTTTCTACCCTATGCTGATTTCCTAATCTAACCTTCCAGGTTAGATATCTGAATCTATCCACCCATTTAAAACACTTGATTTTAAATTCAGGATGTATTCTTGGTACCTATTATCTCTCAATGCCCTCCTGCCCCACTCAAAACACCAGACATTGATCCTACCATTTGTCTCAGTGAGTCTAAAAAGAAAAATGGGGTGTGGGTTATAGCAGAATTATATAGTTGAGGGAGAAGTCCCAATGAAAATCTGTTATAGTTAGCCATTCTTACAGCTGGAAATATGTCTAATCTCTTGGGTGTGCTGGGACAGAAAAAAGTATTCAGAATCCCTGGCACACATGGTCCCCTTAGGTGACTCTGCCCTCTCTCTTTGACCATTCACATATTAGAGACTAAATCCTTCCCTCATGAATTTTCCATCATGCCACTACCGTCTGGCTCCTATGTCCAACATCCACTTCTTCCTCAACTATAGCCCTGGAAAGCTGGTTAATACCCTGTCTTCTATTCATTCTGACTTTGGATGTGTGAGAACACATAAGTCAGATGAAATCTAAGAAATCTACATGTAGATCTGAACAACTAATTTTGCCACAGGCAAGTTTGTTTATTCACTCAGTCAACATGAATTAAACATTCAATAAGTGCCAAGTGATAGGAGTGCAGAAATGAGTAAGATCTGATGACTAACCTGGAAGAATAGGCAAAAATTAATTATGCAATTCAATGTGGTAAGTGCTTTAATAGGGCCATCATCATAGTTTTATGCCATATTAGGAGGCCCAGATGAGGAGCACCTAACTTCTAGAACAGTGTTTCTGAAACTTTATTGTGCTTCCAGCGCACCAGGAATCTTGTTAAAATGAAGACTCTGGGTCAGTAAGTCTTGAGTGGGACTTAGAATCTGCTCCTCTAACAAGCTCCCAAGTGATGCTGATGATGCTGGTACATGGACCAGAAAATACTTCAAAACAGAGATGGTGCTTGAATTGACATTTTAAGGAATAAATAGGACTTACCCAGTAGCACAGGATAAAAGTGGTCCAGGCAAAAAACGGCATATTTTGAAAATTATAAAAGGCTTTTCTAGTGACTTGAAAATTTGCAAGAAGAATATTAGAACTGGACACCCTCATTGGTAAAATTAACAGCATTCAAGACATGTAGATTGGCTAAAATATTTTAGAGATACTTTCCACCTTTGCCTTAATAGGGTGTAAGAATCCATTGGGGCCTTTACCCTAAGTTCCTTAGGGACAGCAGCAATAGTTTCGGAGGGCACAAAACCCAACGTCTGAATCTTGATGTATGTGCCTCAAGTGTCTCTTTCTTATGAAGTGTGGTTAAAGAGCCTCAAAAGACAGTGCCAGATAGTGGTACTGGAGCTTCATCAGACTTTCAGACCCATTTTGTGCCTAATTCTCTAACAAATGTCTAGCAAGTGCTCGTGTATGTTGAAGACGATCATCACTTTCATTACATTTTGGCCTTGTAGTTATGGGGAAGCAGTTAACCAGCCCTCATCACCCCAAAATCTTTTTGTTGTTGTTGTTCTCTATCTTTTTTTGGGGCATACGGTGGCTTGAGGGATCTTAGTTCCCTGACCAGAAGTCAAACCCGTGTCCCCTGAAGTGGAAGCGCAGAGTCCTAACCACTGGACTGCCAGGGAGTTCCTACTCCAAAATCTTTCATTGCTGCCGCTCTCAACCAAAACTTTAAGAATTGTTGGCTTCGTTAAGTGGACAGCATCATATCTGTAAAATGAAGGCAGCAATTCTTGCCCTACCAACCTTACAGACCAAACTAAGATAGATGTACTTGAAAAAATTACAGTGATGTATGTCAATTATTTCTCAATGAAACTAAAAAAAAGGGAGGAAAAAATAAAGTAAAAAAAATTAAAATATGATGAAAATGTTGGCTGTAATTAAAGAGAGCCTATGAGCTTCTTACAGTATCCATCAAGGTAGAAGTTCCCAAACTTACACAATCAGAAGAATAATCTAAGGTTCTTATTTAAAAAACACATATCCCCAGGTCCTACCATTGGAAATTCCAATTCTATTGTCTGTGGGGAAGCTCACGTATGTAATAAGTACCCCAAAGATACTTACAATCATGTCAGTTTAAGGATACTCCATGCTATGCAATGGAATTTGGGACACATAAGAGAGAATATGCAAACTCTACCCCTATCACCAATATTATCATACAGAAGAGCACATCTATATCATTACTGTAACTACAAATGACTCATGGCGAGTATTTCCCAGTCATGTAACTCCCTTCCTTTCCTCCTAACAGTTTGTGTAAAACATGAGACTGAGTTGATGTTATGTGCACTACAATCTATAAAAATGTTTGAGACGCAAACGCTTGAGACGTCCAATACAGTGAAGTATTTTTCCTAATAACCTTACAATCAGCAAATTGCTCCTACTTGAAGAAACTTCTTTAAACTTTATCCTCAAAAGTGAGCAAATTAATGAGTCACTTAAAGACATAATCTGGTAACTATTTCCTTCTGAAGCTGCGCTATATTAGGTTTCTAGAAGGTGTGGGAAGGTGTGTAAATGTTCAAGAGAAGAACATTTACTTAACGACAACTAGGTATTCGGTATTATGCTTGTTATGTTTATGTAACGTGTCCATGACTAAAACAACATCTATGTACCTATTTATAACTGCCATATAAAGACTCACAGGTGGAGAGCACAAGTACACATACACACATTGCATTACCTCAGAACATTTCTTACCTGGGAGTCACAACCAGCTGGATGGGTCCTCTTATATCTCCCTCACAGAACCAGACCCATAAGCTCTGTAACCAGGTTAGATTCAGACTAAATTGCTTAGAGAATCCAATCAAATAAAACTGTCAGTTCAATTGTAAAATACTGCTTTAGTCAGAAGGAGGTAAACGTCCAGATCTTATTATCCCTAGAGGTGCTGAAAACATCAGGCTGAAAACATCACTTGATTTAAGATAAATCTTTTGATAGATTGTGAATGGAGAAATTAAGGACCTTTGGGAACCAGCCTTTACCTTGAAGGCTGACTGAAGGAGGATGACCAGATGCCTGCAGGATGACCTGGGGTGAATGTTACAGGCAGACTGGGCAGACTGGGCAGACTGTGTATCTGAGCCAATCAGCAGTTGCTAAAGGTTTGTTGCTATTTGTTCTTAATCTCATTTTTCCAATGTGGTCAAAACTCTATAGGTTTAGCCCTATAAGCATCTCCCCGACTACTAATAACCAGAGCAAAAAATACGTGTGTAACACAACACGCTATCCAGAGAGCAAACCGTTTTATAGAAGCTTCAAGAACGTTAATTTCTTTTAGCAAACAAAGACACATCCTTCAAACACATGAATGTAATATTGTCCACTTTGCTCTCAGCCTGATTACAGATTAATTTCATCTCTAACAGATTTGATCTCTTCCCCAAATTATCACTTACAGAATATTTTGAAAACTGAAGAAAAAGTAATGGTAACTGATTTATTAATAAAAGAAATATATTTTAAGTCACTATGATTGCCGGACACCAGAGAATTAAAAAGATGTCAATAGGTACAGAAGACAAATTCACAAAGCAGTTAAATTGCAGAGTACTTGCATGAAGCAATCAGGCCTGTTTCACTTCGCAATGAAAACTGTGTACTGATGATTTTAGATAAAAGGCAGCTAAGACCTAAACCAGGAAGTCAGTCTATTGTCCTGTTTTGAAAGGGCAGGGAGAGACGGACAAATGTTACACATCACAACTGTCCTCCTAGACCGAGTGTTTTCTTGGGAATGTTTGTGAGATGCTCATAAATGCTGACAACTACTCATAACCATCACACACTAGAAGAGATCCCTGAGAAGCTTTCAAAGAAAATTCAGGATCAAAGTTCTAGTTCTTGCTTATCCCCAGCCCTAAGTGAGCGTGAGCTTCCTCATCTACTTAATGGGAAGAATGTCTGTGCTCTGTGTCTTGGAGGATTACCATGGTGATGAATGAGTTCATGTATAAAGGTAGCACAATCTCAAATAATGTTGACTTTACCATAATTTTTCTGCTAAACACTATCAGCTTCCGAGTTTTTAGCCCATGTTTCAATTTAGTCTTTATTCTCCTCGCCTAATGCCCCTTGTAACTAGTGTACTGATCTTCCTGGTTTGTAATTCCATAAGGTTCCCTTTATTTTCATTTTTTATTTCCCCTGCATAACCTCCAGCCCTTGCTCCAGTACAGTACTCCATTCTTGAAGCTACACCATCACTGGCCAACAGGACTTTTATGCTCACTGATTAGCCAGTAGAACATAGCCTGGTCAGGAGGTTTTCACACTTACCCAAAGGACCAGAGCAAAGGTGTTTCCCCAGATGAGTGGCTAAACTATGGGTGCCAGAGCAAAAAGCACTGGAGCAGAATTATTCATCTTCTAATAGTTAGAGCTGCATCAAGCAATTTTTATCAGAAGCTTCACAGCAAAGGTATTCCCATTAAACCATGAAGGAGTCTGGAGTAATGGCCCATTTCCAAAGCTGCCAAGTTCATTGAGTGAATTGGAGCAAATCTCACCTACACTTTCTCACTTCCTGATATATTTTTCAGAGATTAAGTAGTTATTTTCATCATAATCATAGACAAGCCTTGCCTATGAAGCATTCACTCACTATGTGTTTGTGATTACATGGTACAAATCTCCCCCCATCAACCCCTTTTAGACTTAACAGAAAAGTAGCTTGAAATCGAAAACAAACAAACAACAAATTACACGCTCTTAAAAGTATGCACCCTTCAACTACAAAACATTGCAGTACATCTTTAGGACAGTGTGATTAACAAAGAAAGGATGTCATTTCAGTCAGCTGTCACTCCACACTGCTTCCACCCCTAGGCAACAATTGACTTACTACAATCAAGCTCATTAATTTGGTCAATACCATTTAAATCCTTCCAATAAAACACAGAATGTACACTTGACTCTCCCATAGTCTCAACTTTTTGAAAGTCTGGCATGAGGAAAAGGGAACTGAGTGAGAAAACGGGCAATGAAGTAGATTGCAAAGAATATTATGAAATTGTTCATTTCTGCTTTTTTATTATTTTTGCCCTCCTCTGAAAGTAACCACTGAATTACTTCATCTTTCTGTCTGTCTACATACAGGTTGTTTGTGCACATGGAGATACACAGTTAAAGCCAATGGTTAATTCACACAACACTAAATCTCAACAGAGGAGGGAAAACAGGTTTACTGTCTTTACCCAAAACAAATATGGAGAAACTATGTTCCATTACTAAAAGCATAGTAAAAAATGAAACCAATCCAAGAGTGAAGAGAGTATTTTTTTATGTGAAATATATATGTATTTTAGCCAGGCATCGTAACATCAGTAAATCTCTTTGGAAACCAAATTTCCATTCTGTAACTGGGCCTCTGGTGATTTAGAACTGAGTCAATTCAAACGTGATGCCTTTGGAATGCCAACTGGCAGCAGAGTGCAAGGAAGCCTGCATAGTCACCGACACTTCTGAGGCACTTGCAGTCCTGAAGGAAGGACATACCAGGAACACCTCCTAGGTGCTGTGTGAAGTCACAAACAGGTAGAGCACTTCCACTCCTCTAAAGGAAAGAGAATGTAGCCCGACCTTGCCAGGAGGAAGAATCTGACAAGCTTCCCAATAAGGCAATTCTCTCAACGTGAGTCGCCCACACTCCTTGGGCACAGGTGGAGTTTACAGGAAGGACCATTCCACCTTTGAGGCAGCAGGAACCATGTAATCAGGTTCTGAATCCCAGTATTCAACTCATCTCCAAACATTTTTTTATTCAAATTTCTAAAGCCAAAGAATAATATACCTAATCACTGCCCCCAGCCTTCTCTCCTTTTATAGGATTGTTCATTCCATAAATATTTAAGTGCCTATTGTGTGCAAGACATTGTATTTGCTCCTAGATAGAGAATGATTAACAGAAGAAAAAAAAAAAATGTCCTGCATTCTTGAGTCAAGAGGGAAAAAAAAGAAAAAGAACTGAGACAAGTTCTAAGAAGGAAACAAACAGGCCAATTTAACAGAGATTCATAGGGAGGCATTACTCGGGGCAGTCCCCTGTTCTGCCTTTAATGTACATTCCTGGTCAAGGCGGGGACGAAGGATTATGCGTCTCTTACAGGCTCCAAGGTCTGCAGCTGCTCCACAAACCACATTTCTGAATAACAGAGGCATGATGGTTTCTCTGTACTGGTGGTTCTCAAAGTGTGGTCACCGGACCAGCAGCACCAGAATCACCTAGAAACGTGTGGGAAATGCAAATTCTCAGGCCCCACGCCAAACTTAATGAGTCAGAAGCTCTGGGGGCGGGCTAGCAGCTGACATTTTAACCAACCCTCAAGTTGCTTCTGATGCCCACTAAACCCCAAGACAGTAGTCACTGGCCACATTTTGAGGCTACTGAGTACTCAAAACGTGGCTAGTCTGAACTGAAATATGCTGAGGTGTAAATCACACACCAGATTGCAAGGACTTTAAAAGAATGTAAAAATATCTTATTAATAATTTTTATATTGAATGCATGTTGAAATACTATTTTGAATATACTGGGTTAAATTAACTAAATTATTAACATTAATTTCATCTGTTTTTTTTAGTTTATTTTCATGGGGCTACTAAATTTTTTAATTGAGCTATAGTTGATTATTTACAATACTGCATTAGTTTAAGACGTACAGCATTGTGATTCAAAATTTTTACAGATTATACTCCATTTAAAGTTATCATAGAGGGAGAGCTTCAAGATGGCGGAGGAGTAAGACATGGAGATCACCTTCCACCCCACAAATACATCAGAAATACATCTACATGTGGAACAACTACAGAACACCTGCTGAACGCTGGCAGAAGACCTCAGACTTCCCAAAAGGCAAGAAACTCCCCACATACGTGGGTAAAACAAAAGAATAAAGAAAAAACAGAGACAAAAGAATAGGGTTCTCTGCACCTCGGGGAGGGAGCTGTGAAGGAGGAAAAGTTTCCACACACTAGGAAGCCCCTTCCCTGGTGGAGACAAGGGGTGGCGGGAAGAAGCTTCGGAGCCATGGAGGAGAGCGCAGCAACAGGGGTGCGGAGGGCAAAGCGGAGAGATTCCCGCACAGAGGATCAGGGCCGACCAGCACTCACCAGCCCAAGAGGCTTGTCTGCTCACCTGCCGGGGTGGGCGGGGCTGGGAGCTGAGGCTCGGGCTTCGGTTGGATCGCAGAGAGAGGACTGGGGTTGGCGGTGTGAACACAGCCTGAAGGGGCTAGTGCGCCACAGCTAGCCGGGAGGGAGTACGGGAAAAAGTCTGGACCTGCCGAAGAGACAAGAGACTTTTTCTTGCCTCTTTGTTTCCTGGTGCGCGAGGAGAGGGAATTAAGAGCGCCGCCTAAACAAGCTCCAGACACGGGCGCGAGCCGCGGCTATCAGCGCGGACACCAGAGACGGGCGTG
Source organism: Balaenoptera musculus (assembly GCF_009873245.2). Classification (NCBI taxonomy): domain Eukaryota; kingdom Metazoa; phylum Chordata; class Mammalia; order Artiodactyla; family Balaenopteridae; genus Balaenoptera; species Balaenoptera musculus. Next base: position 32,354,643 of record NC_045787.1, read on the forward strand.
AGACGCTAAGGCTGCTGCTGCCGCCACCAAGAAGCCTGTGTGCGAGCACAGGTCACTCTCCACACCGCCCCTCCAGGGAGCCTGTGCAGCCCGCCACTGCCAGGGTCCCGTGATCCAGGGACAACTTCCCCGGGAGAACGCACGGCGCGCCTCACGCTGCTGCAATGTCACGCCGGCCTCTGCCGCCGCAGGCTCGCCCCGCCTCCTCCGTACCCCTCCCTTCCCCCGGTCTGAGTGAGCCAGAGCCCCCGAATCACCTGCTCCTTTAAACCCGTCCTGTCTGAGTGGGAACAGACGCCCTCAGGCGACCTACACGCAGAGGTAGGGGCATATCCAAAGTTGAAACCCAGGAGCTGTGCGAACAAAGAAGAGAAAGGGAAATCTCTCCCAGCAGCCTCAGGAGCAGCAGATTAAATCTCCACAATCAACTTGATGTACGCTGCATCTGTGGAATACCTGAATAGACAACAAATCATCCCAAAATTGAGGTGGTGGACTTTGGGAGCAACTGTACACTTGGGGTTTGCTGTCTAATTTGTTTCTGGTTTTATATTTACCTTAGTTTAGTATTTAGAGTTTATTACCATTGGTATATTTGTTTATTGATTTGGTTGCTCTCTTCCTTTTTTTTTATATACAGATATATATTTTTCCCCCTTTTTCTCTTTTTGTGAGTATGTATGTGTATGCTTCTTTGTGTGATTCTGTCTGTACAGCTTTGCTTTTACCATTTGTCCTAGGGTTCTGTCGGTCCTTTTTTTTTGTATAATTTTTAGTGCTTGTTATCATTGGTGGATTTTTTTTTTTTGTCATTAACCTTATTTATTTCAGGGACCAGCTGAAGTTCACCAAAATCCCCAAGATATTTTCCTACTTGACGGTGAAGTCTAGAGGTGCCAGTTAAAATGTTAAAATACAGCGTGCCCAGTTAAATTTTAACTTTTTAGATAAACAGTGGAAATTGGCAACCATTGGTAGATTTTCTTTTTGGTTTGGTTGCTCTCTTCTTTCTTTCTTTTTTATTATTAATTTTTAATATTTTTATTTTTAATAATTTTTTTTAATTTTAATAAATTTATTTTACTTTTTTTTCTTTCTTTCTTTCTTTCTTTCTTTCTTTCTTTCTCCCTTTTCTTCTGAGCCTTGTGGCTGACAGGGCCCTGGTGCTCTGGCCAGGTGTCAGGCCTGTGCCTCTGAGGTGGGAGAGCCAAGTTCAGGACATTGGTCCACCTGACACATCCCAACTCCACGTAATATCAAACGAAGAAAGCTCTCCCAGACATGTCCATCTCAACACTAAGGCCCAGCTCCACGCAAAGACCAGCAAGCTACAGTGCTGGAAACCCTATGCCAAACAACTAGCAAGACAGGAACACAACCCCACCCATTAGCAGAGAGGCTGCCTAAAATCATAGTAAGGTCACAGACACCCCAAAACACACCACCAGACGTGGTCCTGCCCACCAGAAAGACAAGATCCAGCCTCATCCACCAGAACACAGGCAACAGTCCCCTCCACCAGGAAGCCTACACAAGCCACTGAACCAACCGTAGCCACTGGGAGCAGACACCAAAAACAACAGGAACTACAAACCTGCAGCCTGCGAAAAGGAGACCCCAAACACAGTAAGCTGAGCAAACTGAGAAGACAGAGAAACACACAGCAGATGAAAGAGCAAGGCAAAAACCCACCGGCCCAAACAAATGAAGAGGAAATAGGCAGTCTACCTGAAAAAGAATTCAGAGTAATGATAATAAAGATGATCCAAAATCTTAGAAATAGAATGGAGAAAATACAAGAAACGTTTAACAAGGACCTAGAAGAACTAAAGAGCAAACAAACAATGATGAACAACACAATGAATGAAATTAAAAGTTCTCTAGATGGAATCAATAGAATAACTGAGGCAGAAGAACGGATAAGTTACCTGGAAGATAAAATAGTGGAAATAACTACCACAGAGCAGAATAAAGAAAAAAGAATGAAAAGACTTGAGGACAGTCTCAGAGACATCTGGGACAACATTAAATGCACCAACATTTGAATTATAGAGGTCCCAGAAGAAGAAGAGAAAAAGAAAGGGTCTGAGAAAACATTTGAAGAGATTATAGTTGAAAACTTCCTTAATATCGGAAAGGAAATAGTTAATCAAGTCCTGGAAGCACAGAGAGTCCCATACAGGATAAACCCAAGGAGAAACACGCCAAGACACATATTAATCAAACTGTCAAAAATTAAATACAGGGCTTCCCTGGTGGCACAGTGGTTGAGAATCTGCCTGCCAATGCAGGGGACACGGGTTTGAGCCCTGGTCCGGGAGGATCCCACATGCCGCGGAGCAGCTGGGCCCGTGAGCCACAACTACTGAGCCTGCGCGTCTGGAGCCTGTGCTCCGCAACAAGAGAGACCGCGATAGTGAGAGGTCTGCGCACCGTGATGAAGAGTGACCCCCGCTTGCCGCAACTGGAGAAAGCCCTCGCACAGAAACGAAGACCCAACACAGCCAAAATAAATAATAAATAAATAAATAATTTAAAAAAAAAATTAAATACAAAGAAAAAGTATTAAAAGCAGCAAGGAAAAAACAACAAATAACATACAAGGGAATCCCCATAAGGTTAACAGCTGATCTTTCAGCAGAAACTCTGCAAGCCAGAAGGCAGTGGCAAGACATATTTAAAGTGATGAAAGGGAAAAACCTACAGCCAAGATTACTCTACCCAGCAAGAATCTAGTTTAAATTCGACAGAGAAATTAAAACCTTTACAGAGAAGCAAAAGCTAAGAGAATTCAGCACCACCAAACCAGCTTTACAACAAGTGCTAAAGGAACTTCTCTAGGCAGGAAACACAAGAGAAGGAAAAGACCTACAAAAACAAACCCAAAACAATTAAGAAATGGTAATAGGAACATAAATTTTAATTTTTCAGATAAACAATGAATATTGGTAACAATGAATATTGATAACTACCTTAAATGTAAACGGATTAAACACTCCAAACAAAAGACACACACTGGCTGAATGGATACAAAAACAAGACCCGTATATATGCTGTCTACAAGAGACCCACTTCAGACCTAGGGACACATACAGACTGAAAGTGAGGGCATGGAAAAAGATACTCTATGCAAATGGAAATCAAAAGAAAGCTGGAGTAGCAATTCTCGTATCAGACAAAATAGACTTTAAAACAAAGACTATTACAAGAGACAAAGAAGGACACTACATAATGATCAAGGGATCAATCCAAGAATAAGATATAACAATTTTAAATATTTATGCACCCAACATAGGAGCGCCTCAGTACATAAGGCAAATACTAACAGCCATGAAAGGGGAAATCAACAGTAACACAATCATAGTAGGGGACTTTAACACCCCACTTTCACCAATGGACAGATCATCCAAAATGAAAATAAATAAGGAAATACAGCTTTAAATGATACATTAAACAAGATGGACTTAATTGATATTTATAGGACATTCCATCCAAAAGCAAAAGAATACACTTTCTTCTCAAGTGCTCATGGAACATTCTCCAGGATAGATCATATGTTGGGTCACAAATCAAGCCTTGGTAAATTTAAGAAAATTGAAATCGTGTCAAGTATCTTTTCAGCCACAATGCTATGAGACTAGATATCAATTACAGGAAAACAACTGTAAAAAATATAAACACATGGAGACTAAACAATATGCTACTAAATAACCAAGAGATCACTGAAGAAATCAAAGAGGAAATGAAAAAATACCTATAAATAAATGACAATGAAAACGTGATGACCCAAAACAGTGCAAGAGGGAAAGGGAACCCTCTTGCACTGTTGGTAGGAATGTAAATTGATACAGCCACTATGGAGAACAGTATGGAGGTTCCTTAAAACACTAAAAATAGAACTATCATATGACCCAGCAATCCCACTACTGGGCATATACCCTGAGAAAACCATAATTCAAAAAGAGTCATGTACCAATGTTCATTGCAGCTCTATTTACAATAGCCAGGACATGCAAGTGTCCATCGACAGATGAATGGATAAAGAAGATGTGGCACATATATACAATGGAATATTACTCAGCCATAAAAAGAAACAAAACTGAGTTATTTGTAGTGACTTGGATGGACCTAGAGTCTGTCATACAGAGTGAAGTAAGTCAGAAAGAGAAAAACAAATTCCATATGCTAACACATATACATGGAATCTAAAAAAAGAAAAAAAAATGGTTCTGAAGAACCTAGGGGCAGGACAGGAATAAAGATGCAGACGTAGAGAATGGACTTGAGGACATAGGGATGGAGAAGGGTAAGCTGGGACGAAGTGAGAGAGTGGCATGGACATATATACACTAGGGAGAGTGGGAGCGCAACACAAGATGGAGGAGATATGGGGATATATGTATATTATAGCTGACTCACTCTGTTATAAAGCAGAAACTAACACACCATTGTAAAGCAGTTATACTCCAATAAAGATGTTTAAAAAAAAAAAAAAACACGATCGTAGAGCAAAGTATTGTCAAGCCTGGAGCAGCAATGTTAGGGGTCATTACGACTAGAGATGACTCCTTCAGGAGTTCCCTCACATGGAGATAATCAGATAAGGGTTAGCTCCTAAGTAATGTATTGCTTTATTCCCTCAAGTAGAATGGCAAGAGACTACCCTCTTCTATGTATCTCTGAGGTGGTCAAACAACAGTATTAAGTCATTGTTACAAATGTAAAAAAAATATTAAAAAATAAAGTTATCATAAAACATTGGCTATATTCCCTGTGCTGTACAATATATTCTTGTAGCTTATTTATTTTATACATAGTAGTTTGTACCTCTTAATCTCCTACCCCTAACTTGCCCCTTCCCTCATCTCTCTCTCCACTGGTAACCACTAGTTTGTTCTCTATAACTGTGAGTCTGTTTCTGTTTTATTATATTCATTCATTTGCTTTATTTTTTAGATTCTACATATAAGTGATAACTTACAATATTTGTCTTTCTCTGTCTGACTTATTTCACTAAGCACAGTACCCGCCAGATCCATCCATGTTGTTGCAAATGTCAAAATGCCATTCTTTTTTGTGGCTGAGTAGTATTCCATTGTATACATATACCACATCTTCTTTATCCATTTATCTGCTGAAGGACACTTAGGTTGCTTTCATATCTTGGCTATTGTAAATAATACTGCTATGAATGCTGGGGTGAATGTATCTTTTCAAATTAGTATTTTCATTTTCTTTGGTATATACCAAAGTGTGGAATTGCTGGTCATATGGTATTTTTAGTTTTTTGAGAAACCTTCTTATTGTTTTCCATAGTGGCTGTACCAATTTACATTCCCACCAATAGTATACAAGGGTTCCCTTTCTCCACGTCCTTGCCAACATTTATTTGCAATCTCTTTGATGACAGCCATTCTGACAGGTGTGAGGTTTTATTTTGCTTATTTTCATGTGGCAACTAAAAATTTTTAAATTACACGAGACTAGTATTATAATTCTACTGGGCAGTTCTGCACTAAATTTTGAGAATGATTCCTGTGGCGCAACAGTCCACAACTAGGACAATTTTGCTCCCCTGGGAACATGTGGAGGTATCTGGAGACGTTTTTGGTTGTCACAGACTGGAGCAGGGGTTTGATGGACATCTCACAGATAAAGGCCAGGGATGCGGCTAAACATCCTGTAATTCACGAAACAGTACCGCACAACAAAGAATCACCCAGCTCAAAATGTCAGTAGTGCTGAGGTGGAGAAATATGTTCTACCACAGTGATTCTGCACATCCGCATCACTCAGGGAGACTTGAAATATACAGTGGCCCTTGCCCTTGGCCTATCCCTAGACTAATTAAATTGGAATCTCTGGTACAGAGGCCATGGCATGGTTGTTCATTTTGTTTTGCTTTTTTAAATTCCTCAGGGATTCTAATGTATAGCCAGGGTTGAGAACCTCTGTTCCGGAGGGAAGGACAGAGGCCTCACTCATTTATAAATACTGTGTGCCGCCAGCACCCACCACCCCCTATCCCCAGACCTGAGAATTTACATTTCTTTCAAGTTTCCAGGTGATGCTTAAGCGGCTGGTTCAGTGTCCTATGGAGCATTTATGTACCATTCAGCACAGCACCAGGCACTTCTACTCTCCGGATGGCCCATCACACAGAGAAAGCAGAGATCCTCATCAGACTGGGGCAGTCATTTCCTGCATAGGAGAGGACAACCCCACTACCAAACGTCTCCCTTGACTGGAATCTGAGGCTCTATCAAAGTGACTTCTCCATTTTGCTGAGACAGATGCAGCTCTTTTAGAGAGGGGAAGTGGGTAAAGATGTTAAATATTTACTTAAATCTTGTCTGCCCTGCATTGCAAGCAGGAAACAAAAGTATCAGTGACTGGGTCATCTTAGTGAAACCCCTTTCGCTTTGCTCTTCAATTCCTGCCAGTACACAATTGAAATCACTTTAAGTTTTTACAGATTATGAAATTTTAAAGATTAAAACACCTTCTTCCTAACATTCCTAAGAAAGCAGGAGCCAGGGAAAACAAGCTTTAAACAGTTAATGGTTCTGTACTCAATAATTAACTTTTGAAAAATAGATATATAAATCTAAAATAGATGACCACACACACACACACACACACACACACACACACACACACATCTCTTTACCTGCTGAACACTTTGCCCACTTGCTCTGCTCCAGTCACCCTGGGCTGGCATCCGGCCTGTGCCTCCCATATGCCCGGCACAAAGACCCTTCCCCCAACATAGTCTGAATGGGGATAACTTCCCACATCCTCCTGGTCTTTGCTCAAATGTCACCCTCTCTCTTCCATCTGGACCCCTCTTCCTCAACCCCTTTTTCTCTGTTCTACTGTTTTTTCCATAGCACATATTACATATAACCAGTACTACGTGATTTACTTACTCTGTTTATTGTCTGTCTTTCATGAAGGAATCTAAGCTCTGTGAGGGTAGAAATCTTTGTTTTGTTCACTGACAGGACTCAAATGCCTAAAATAATGCCTGGCACATGGTCGGTCTGCAATAAATATTTGTTGACCGAATAGCTGTCTTTTAAAATCCAAAAATATTTCATTTTTCCCACAACTTTATTGCTTTTACTAAATTATTTCCAAAATTCTTTTTAGAGTGTGTATCTTTATACTGCATCCCAAGCAAACGAAGAGAAAGCCTACTTGACAGGCCATTACCAACTGAACTAAGAATTCAAGGACCTTCTGGAACTGAAATGCTGTCACTGTGACCGTACCACAGTGGATGAGGGGAAATGATCAAAGTCAAGGTCAAAGAAGCCAGGATATTAAGGGTCTCATGAAGCAGGGTAAAGAGTTTGAATTATGTTTTCAGGTCATTAGGAGGCCACCAAAGGTTTTAGGCAGTGGGTGAAGCAAAGATACTGAGTATCATAACAGGTGATGGATAAGGCCCCCCGGACTGCTCTAAGAGTGGCATTGACCATGTTTTTATTCAACGGTCTATCTGTCCTGATCATCTGATGATGCATAATTTAGCAGGCATGGCTGTTCTTAGTAGGACTGTATCAGCTAGAAGTGCAGAGTCAACCCATCTTCAGAGGAACTGATTTAACCCCTAGATCCCTGCGACTCAATGTGTGGTCTATGGATAAACAGCAGCAGCATCGCCTGGGAGCTGGGAAGAAATACAGAATCCTAGGTCCCACTCTGGACCAAAGAAACTGAAATCTGCATTTTAACATGATCTCCAGGTGACTCGGATGCACGTCAGAGTTGAAGAAATACTGCCCTAGGGTACGGACTAGACTGATCCCTTCACTTCTAGCTCTGTGGGGACCGTAGTGGAAAGGGGTGGATAAGAGAACTTTCTCCCCATTCTCTAGGTTATAGGCTCATCAGCTAGCTGTCTGTGGCAGTGACTTACATCCTTAACTAAAGAGCCCAAAGAGACAACAAAACCTCCCTGCCTGGTGGTCCTTTCTGACTGCCACTGAAGCAGAAGCATTAGAAAGTTCTCTAAGTTCAAGGTTTCCTCATGCAACATCATTATTTCCAAACTGTTTTCACAGACATTTTCTCTTCATCTTATTAACGCTTCAGAGTGTGGTCAGGGCACTCCGGTGGTCCCCAAGACCCCTTCAGGGGTCTCAAAGTCAAAACTATTTTCACAGTAATACCATGACATCACGTGATGAGTGTACAAAGTATAAAAAGCTCATTGAAGGGGCTTCATATTCCACACTGCAATTAACCCTTCAGAAATAGTACCACTTGCCCATTTTGCAGTGTCAAGGAAGACTATCCTCAGTTATCTGAAAGGTTAATACAATACTTCTCACTCTTTCAACTGTATATCTGGGTGAGGCCGGATTTTCTTCATATGCTGCAACCCAAACAACATAGTGCAACAGATTAAACACAGAAGCAGGTGTGAGAATCCAGCTGTCTTCTACCAAGCCAACCATTAAGGAGATTTGCAAAAATGTAAAATAATGCCACTATTCTCACTATTTTGGGGGTTTTGGAAACAGTCACTTTTCATGAAAATATGTTATTTATATTAACATGCAACAGGTTTATCATTTTTAACAAATTAATCAATATTTTTAAAATTTGTTTTAATTTCTAATACATTGTATGTCAATAAACATAGTCCATGTAAACAACAGCTCTGAGTCCTCAACAATTTTTAAGAGTGTAAAAGTGTCTGGAGATCAGAAAGTTCTGAGAACTGCTACATTAGAGCAAAGTAAAATAAAGACTGAAAAGCCTCTTGTGGGAAAGAAACTTTTCAAGTAGACTTCTGGGTAAGCAGGGTGGAACATACTGATAAGAAAGAAAAAAGTCAACCTGCTTATAAGATAAATAAATAACCATGAGCAGGAATGGAAGTGTCTAAATTAGGTTCTCAATGTTCTCTTTATTGCGGTTATTTCCTCTGTCATAAATAACCGAACTGCTAAAACCAGGCGCATTCCCCACTGAGGATCCTGCTGTTCTCTCTACCCAGAATGCTCTGCTAACAGCTATTTATATAACTAATTTCCTCACCCCACCCCCTCAGGTCCTTGATCAAAAATTATCATCCCAGTGATGCCCACCCTGAACTCCCAACCCAAAATTGCAACCCACCCCATTCCATTCACACACATTTCCAACTCCCTTCACCCAGCTCTGCTTTTTCTTTTTCACAGACTTACCACCTGCTAAAATAAATAAACATAAATACATAAATATAAATAAATATAAATAAATAAATATAAATAAACTAAATAACATGTTTGTTTATTACATCTGCTGATACTATCCTCTCTTGCTAGAATAAGCTGCATAAAGGAAACTTTTTTTCTGTTTTGTAATCTATCCCCATCATCTCTTCTAGAGCAGTGCCTGGTACCTGGTAACTTACAGTAAGTATTTGTTAAGTATAAGGAGAGTGAGTTTTGCAGATAGAGGAGGTAGAGCTTAGAAGATCAAGATTGGCTGTTAGACCCAAGCAAAACTTGGATTTGAATCCTGATTCGGACAATTACCAGGCTCAAGCTCTTCAGCAAGTTATTAAACACTCTAGCCCTCAATTTTCTCACATGTAAAATCTACGTCACAGGATTGTGGTGAGAATAAATAAGATAATATCTGAAAACAACATATTGCCTGGAACTTAGTAATTGATCATTAATCACACTGTTATGGTTATTGCACCATTATTAGCTACTTTATCTTTTATGCTCCCAGTAACCAGTGTTGAGGGTTTACTGATTGGATTAAAGGCAATGGACAGCCCCAGGTTCACTTTTGCTACATAAAGAGTAGCTCAATTTTCCATTGCTCAAGAAGATACCTTTCCAGACTCAGGGATATAAGTAAAATAGATTTAACTCATTACATGTCCGTGCTAGAAGCATCATGAGAGGTCATTTAGTTCAATCTTTATTTTATCTTAACAGGTAAGTAAATGGGGGCCTGAGGTTTTGAAAAGGTGTTCTAAGATCACATAGCTTGTTAGTACAGAAAAGAACCTAAAAATCCAGATTTCTGGATTCCCAGGACAATATTCTTTCTAATCCAGCTGTCATGGAAACTGTTTATTGGAATACTTAAAAAATTCTCAACTTTTCATCCTGTGCAAGATTAACAAAGAGAACTAGGAGATAATTGAGATTATGTCTGCATGGACCGAGGATGCCTCTCTAGCACTCAGTAGCCACTGATAAGACATGCCCACTTTCTTTACCACTCATAATTAATGGTTTGCACAGGAATAAACATTGAACAAATAAATCCTACTACACACTGAACGAACACTAACTTCATTCACATAACCATCCAGAAGATTCTAATCAAGGAAAGATAAATCAGTGAAGTTATTCCTTCAGAGTTTTTTTCAACCTTAGTATGTTAATTTTAGCTCTTTCAGGCTGCATCTATAAACTGCACATTTGGACTAAAATTCATTAGTCAATTTAGTCAACTATTTTGGCTAACATTTTTCCCTGAATATTTCTAAAAAGTGTCAGAAATATTAAAATCCATGGAATTTAGTTCTACTCTTATTAGTAGCACCTCCAAAATATATGTTCAAAATTGGCCCACATACTTATATACAGGTAATTATAAAGTTGGCTCTTCCACTTGCACAGGCAAATGACCAAATGATATGCATAAAACGAGAAGTTGTATAAAAATTCAAATATCTAAGATGTGACAGTCTAGTCTCTGATCAAGCCTCAAAAAAAAAAAAAGATATTAAAAATAAACCAAGGAAGTAAACAAAAGGGTTGTTATGAAAACATACTTGAATCACTGAAAGCAAATTAAAGATCCCTCCTATTTGCCAAATATAACCACTTAGACTCTACTGCACAATACAGGCCTGTGCAAATCAACATCATAAAACAATACATGGAAGGCAGCACCATGGTAGACCTCCAAGGTAGCGCAAAACACTGAACAATAGGAAAAGTCCCCTCTGGTAGTTGATTATGAAGTGCTTTACCTGAAGAATCTAATCTTTAATCCAGCTTGAATTCATTCATTTAACAAGTATTTATTAAGCACCTGCCAAGGAGGGTTTGGAACATCTGGAGTTCAAAAATGAATGACATTTTGATATATTACCCAGCTTAGAATTTAGGAAAGAAAGTCCAGACCAAATCTGTTCTGAAAGCAATGGGTAGATAAGGAAATGAAAATAAAAACATCCAAGTTTAGCTGGGGTAGATGTCACACAACCCCCTCCACTGGGCAAAGGCTAAATATATAATTATACAGAGTTGATTTAAGAAAAAAAACAAACAGGAAATGTAAACATTGTTCTAACAGATTAAATTTCAGGGGTTGAACAGGAGGTGCAAGCAGTAATTTCATCATGGCTAAACAGGAAACACATGATCAAGGAAAGGCAAACCAATGATAAGTATGTAGAATGAGAAGGGATGAATAAATGCTGTGTGAGTCTAAAGGATATATAAGCATCCACTGAGGAAACCAATCACGATATAGTCACAGATGATGTTCTCCTACATGGGCAGTAGGACATCTCAGTAATAAAGTACATTTATTCCCACTCCATTTCTTACCCAACAAGATAATACTCACACAGGGCCAACACAAAATACATAACAGATTAGGGGGTAATTGGCAAAATACCAAGTACTATGGAATAACAAAACATCTTGGGCCATTCTAGTCTTCTGGAAATCAAATGAATAAATGTCGCCTATTCACTGAGCTCTGGAAAGTTAAGGAATGGGCAGCATTTGGCAATGCAACTTACTTTCCCCAGCTGCAAATAAAAGATTCTGGAAAGGAGGGTTCTTTAGCTTTCAGGGCCCTAAACTTCTATCTACCAGCTCCGAAATCATGGCAGTCAACCAGTTTCTCAAATAATCCTATGAAAACAATTCAGAACTATTCATTCACATTTATCTGCTTGCATGTTTCTCCAGTTCTCCTTCCTGAGGAGATAACATACACTGTGGGTAGGGGCATAAACTCTGAAGTTGGACAGCCTGGATCAGAATCAGGCCCACCCCTGCTGGTTGTGTGATCTAAGAAGAGTTAATATTGCCAAGCTTCAACTTCCTCATCTGTAAAAGGGAAAAGATAGGAGGAAACTACCACTAGGGATTGTTGTGAGGCTTAAAAATGGCTATCACATGGTAGGAGTTCAATAATCTTGGCCATGATTAGCAAATGGTATTCTTAGCAAAGATGAATGTCGTGCCAATGACTATCACTAGACTGAAAAGAGAGTGCAGTCAGCATGGCTTTTTAATATTTTATTGTCCTTCTTACTAGGCTCCTGTTTAAATGAATTCAAATATAATTATGTATGCACTATTTAGTTCATCCGTGCTATATGGCCCTGTAGAGGTTTTGTGGGATCTTTCTGAACGTCCCCTTTCACCTGTGCTGATGCTCACATCTAGAAAGATTATGCTTCCATGTCCCTCATGAGTAAGGTTCTGAGAAGGTCAGTTCTCATTCTAGCACTTCTTTTGATGTCCAAGGAAGGCAGATTACACAACTTAGCCCTCACCTCCAAATTCATCCAGCAGGAGCATGGACAGTGTATATCTTCAGGGCACTGCCCTGTGCAGCCTGGCTCAGGGGCAAAGTGAAGCAAGAAGTGGGGAAAATGACTCTGAGAATGGTTTCAAGGAGAGTGAAGGCTTCTAGAACCAAGGGCCCTGCTGGCCTTGGTTGGCTTGGTTTCCTTCTATCCTCGCCAGTGCCTGGACCACAAACTATCATTGAATCCATGGAGGAGAATTATTATAAGGCACTTTAATGAGTCCATGCATGCTCAGAATGCACAAATTATGTTCAATGTACAGTAAGTAATTAGATCTTCAAATTATCAAACCAAAGGTAACTATCAAAGTAGAAACAAACCAAGAAAAAAAGTCTTTTAAGCAGGGGGAAAAAAACAATAACAGGAAGCAGAGTCAACTTTCCTGACCTCTTGGGTATCTTTTACCAGGTTACTTATTTAATTAACTTTTTAACATTTTTATTGGAGTATAATTGCTTTACAATGTTGTCATACTTTCTGCTGTATAACAAAAGTGAATCAGCTATATGTATACATATATCCCCATATCCCTTCCCTGTTGCATCTCCCTCCCACAATCCTTATCCCTCCCCTCTAGGTGGTCACAAAGCACAGAGCTGATCTCCCTGTGCTATGTAGCTGCTTCCCACTAGCTATCTATTTTATATTTGGTAAACTATATATGTCAATGCTACTCTCTCAGTTCGTCCCAGCTTACCCTTCCCAATCCCCGTGTCCTCAAGTCCATTCTCTACGGCTGCGTCTTTATTCCTGTCCTGCCCCTAGGTTCTTCAGAACCATTCTTTTCTTTTTTTTTAGATTCCATATCTATGTGTTAGCATACAGTATTTTTCTCTTTCTGACTTAACTCACTCTGTATGACAGACTCTAGGTCCATCCACCTCACTACAAATAACTCAATTTCATTTCTTTCTAAGGCTGAGTAATAGTCCACTGTATATATGTGCCAATCTTCTTTATCCATTCATCTGTCGATGGACACCTAGGTTGCTTCCATGTCCTGGCTATTGTAAACAGTGCTGCAATGAACATTGTGCTACATGACTCTTTTTGAATTATGGTTTTCTCCGGGTATATGCCCAGTAGCGGGATTGCTGGGTCATACAGTAGTTCTATTTTTAGTTCTTTAAGGAACCTCCATACTGTTCTCCATAGTAGCTGTATCAATTTACACTCCCACCAACAGTGCAGGAGGGTTCCCTTTCCTCCACACCCTCTCGAGCATTTATTGTTTGTAGATGTTTTGATGACGGCCATTCCGACAGGTGTGAGGTGATACCTCATTGTAGTTCTGATTTGCATTTCTCTAATGATTAGTGATGTTGAGCACCCTTTCATGTGTTTGTTGGCAATCCGTATATCTTCTTTGGAGAAATGTCTATTTAGATCTTCTGCCCATTTTTGGATTGGGTTGTTTGTTTCTTTGATATTGAGCTGCATGAGCTGCTTCTATATTTTGCAGATTAATTCTTTGTCAGTTGCTTCATTTCCAAATATTTTCTCCCGTTCTGAGGGTTGTCTTTTCGTCTTGTTTATGGTTTCCTTTGCTGTGCAAAAGCTTTGAAGTTTCATTAGGTCCCATTTGTTTTTATTTCTATTTCTCTAAGAGGTGGTCCAAAAAGGATCTCTCTGTAATTTATGTCAAAGAGTGTTCTGCCTACATTTTCCTCTACGTGTTTTATAGTGTCTGGCCTTATATTTAGGTCTTTTATCCATTTTGAGTTTATTTTTGTGTATGGTGTCAGGATGTGTTCTAATTTCATTCTTTTATATGTAGCTGTCCAGTTTTCCCAGCACCACTTATTGAAGAGGTGGTCTTTTCTCCATTGTATATTCTTGCCTCCTTTATCAAAGATAAGGTGACCATATGTGCGTGGGTTTATCTCTGGGCTTTCTATCCTGTTCCATTGATCTACATTTCTGTTTTTGTGCCAGTACCATACTGTCTTGATTACTGTAGCTTTGTAGTATAGTCTGAAGTCCAGAAGCCTGATTCCTCCACCTCCGTTTTTCTTTCTCAAGATTGCTTGGGCTATTCGGGGTCTTTTGTGCTTCCATACAAATTGTGAAATGTTTTGTTCTAGATCTGTGAAAAATGCCAGTGGTAGGTTGATAAGGATTGCTTTGAATCTGTAAATTGCTTTGGGCTGTATAGTCATTTTCACAATGTTGATTCTTCCAATCCAAGAACATGGTATATCTCTCCATCTGTTTGTATCATCTTTAATTTCTTTCATCAGTGTCTTATAGTTTTCTGCATACATGTCTTTTTTCTCCTTAGGTAGGTTTATTCCTAGGTATTTTATTCTTTTTGTTGAAATGGTAAATGGGAGTGTTTCCTTAAATTCTGTTTCAGATTTTTCATCATTAGTGTATAGGAATGCAAGAGATTTCTGTGCATTAATTTTGTATCCTGCTACTTTACCAAATTCCTTGATTAGCTCTAGTAGTTTTCTGGTAGCATCTTTAGGATTCTCTATGTATAGTATCATGTCATCTGCAAACAGTAACAGCTTTATTTCTTCTTTTCCAATTTGGGTTCCTTTTATTTCTTTTTCTTCTCTGATTACTCGACTGCTGTGGCTAGAACTTCCAAAACTATGTTGGATAATAGTGGTGAGAGTGGGCATCCTTGTCTTGTACCTGATTTTAGAGGAAATGGTTTCAGTTTTTTACCATTGAGAATGATGTTGGCTGTGGGTTTGTCATATATGGCTTTATTATGTTGAGGTAAGTTCCCTCTATGTCTACTTTCAGAAGAGTTTTTAACATAAAGGGGTGTTGAATTTTGTCAAAAACTTTTTGTGCCTCTATTGAGATTATTATATGGTTTTATCCTTCATTTTGTTAATATAGTGTATCACATTGATTGATCTGCATATACTGAAGAATCCTTGCATTCCTGAGATAAACCCCACTTGATCATGGTGTATGATCCTTTTAAAGTGCTGTTGGATTCTGTTTGCTAGTATTTTGTTGAGGATTTTTCCATGTATGTTCATCAGTGATAATGGCCTGTAGTTTTCTTTTTTTGTGACATCTTTCTCTGGTTTTGGTGTCAGGGTGATGCTGGCCTCATAGAATGAGTTTGAGAGTGCTCCTCCCTCTGCTATATTTTGGAAGAGTTTGAGAAGGACAGGTGTAAGCTCTTCTCTAAATGTTTGATAGAATTCGCCTGTGAAGCCATCTGGTCCTGGGCTTTGGTTTGTTGGAAGATTTTTAACCACAGTTTCAATTTCAGTGCTTGTGATTGGTCTGTTCATATTTTCGATTTCTTTCTGGGTCAGTCTCAGAAGGTTGTGCTTTTCTAAGAATTTGTCCATTTCTTCCAGGCTGTCCATATTATTGTCATATAGTTGCTTGTAGTAATCCCTCATGATTCTTTGTATTTCTGCAGGGTCAGTTGTTACTTCCTCTTTTTCATTTCTAATTCTGTTGATTTGAGTCTTATCCCTTTTTTTCTTGATGAATCTAGCTAGTGGTTTATCAGTTTTGTTTATCTTCTCAAAGAACCAGCTTTTAGTTTGATTGATCCTTGAGGATGCTTGAGAAGACCCAAGAATTTGCATTTAAAACAAGCATTCTAGGAATATGATACATATATAATTAAAGGGGTGGAAACAGGGCCTGCAGGTAAGAGCCAAGAATGTGACTTATTTAGAAAAATAGAGACAGGATTTCATTTTTTTCAAGTACTGTATATATAGATTATAGATTATAAAGGAACAATTCTCTATTTCCACCACACTGAACAACTTCGAATTGCAACAGGAGACATTTCGTGCAATATAGACTGAAATATACCTGTTTCTGAAATGCCCTAATTAGCAGCATTTCAGAGTCTCTTCTTCTGTCCTGTTGTTTAGACATGGCAATACACTAGCAAGGATAGGTAAGCTTTCAGCAGCAGTCATGAGTAGGGCACACAAGACCAGGAAAATCATTGCAGATCATAACCCACCATATGAATTCCAAAGAGAGAGAAAACTGGTATAGAGCCAGCGTGTTCCCCGGTACCCATAACTCATCGACAACCAACAGTGGCCACAGAAAGGGACCAGAGTCATGGCTATGCCACTACCTGCCCTTTGCTCAGGCTGATCCTCTTCTGTACCCAGGCCTGAATGTACATAAAGATGTGATGTAAGCAGTGTTTGCTTTGGTTACCACCTTGGTAACTTGGTGTCCTCAAGTCATGGGTTTTCGAGTCACACTAACAGAAGTTCAGAGTTTAGTTTACTAGCTTTTGTGATCTTCCAACAAATTGCTTAACCTCTGCAAGTCTCAGTTCCCTCATCTGTAAGGTTAGAAAAATATAGTCAACCCCACAGGGTGTCATGAGGGGGAATTAAAGTATGTAAAACCCCACAGGGTGTCATGAGGGGGAATTAAAGTATGTAAAACAGAGGCCCAACATACACTCAACAAATTATAATTTTCTGTCATTTCTGTTATTGCTGTTGCACTATTGAAATCATTGATATTACTATTGTTATTATCAACATCATTATTCCAATGGATCCTGAAATTCTTAGACTCCAATGAGTTCAGGAATTCCAGGCCAGGGACCACTGCTTCAGCCCACTGGCACTTTTTCTCTTTCATATCTAAAAAATCCCCAAAATCTTCTAACTTAACTCCAATAAGTGAATTCATCGTAAAGTGTTATCCTCTTTGTCACCGACCCAATTGTCTTCACCAATTTTATGAATATCTTTAAAAGAGTGACTTCTATGTCTTAAATTGAAACCATAATCCTAATGATGGAAATTTCAGTCATTGCAACAGATTTGAGGTCAGAATTTGGGGGTTAGGAGGATGTATCAGTTATTCTTCACTCACAGCTGTTTGTAAGAGACCACCTAAGAATAAGCAGAATCAGTTCTTCCAGTATCTCCAACTTTATTTAGTGCTGGGATAAGAGAGGGTGAAGGTTGAGACTGGGACAGAGAGTTCGGCTACTGATAACGTCTGATTGTGATCTTCCAGTTTCAACACCCCTTTTATCCTTCCACCCGTGTCTACTTTCCAGAAAAAACTGCACACTTCTCACAGCCTGGAAAAGCCACGTCCCTCTTCCCTCCTAGAGGAATCTCAATCATTCTTCAAAGATCAACTCAGAAGTCCCCCCCTTTTAAAACTTCCCTGATAACACAAAGTTGAAGGTAATCACTCATAGAACTAAAGAGTTGGAAGAAAGCTTCTCTAATTTTATGGCTTGAATAAATTCCATGTTTTAAAGATGTAGTCAAGATGTAGGGCTTTTAGTAGGAAAAAACCGTCTGATTTCAACACTCAGCATTCTACTTAGAATTATGAATTGTTTTTTTCAATGTTTCAGCTGTTTTTTTCATCTGCACATACTTGCCTGGGGACCTGCTTTCACAGGAAACCAAGAAAAGCCAGTTCATAATATTCATGCTTTTGAGGGTGTAAGGAAATGATCAGACTCATATACTGTGTGGTAAGAACACACATTCTTACAGACCTTTTTAGGGTAATGAAATAGACTATCAATATTTTTAAAATGCATACCCTGTGAACAAGGCATTCTTCTAAGACTCTCTCTTAGAGTAATCCACATAGGAGCACAAAGAAAGAACTATGAGGATGCTCTCTGTAGAATACTATGTAATAGAGAAATGTTGGAAATATCTGTCAATATATCTGTCAAAATATCTGTAAATAGGAGAATGATTAAGTAAATTACAGTATAAGCATTCTATGAAACATTGTGAAGCTATTTAAAAAGCATGAGTTTGATCTATATTTACTGGTAAGGAAAGATGTTTATGATATACCAATAAGCAAAAAAAATTAAATTAAAAAAGCATGGGTATTGTGTTCTATATCTGTTATTTTCCTCTCTCTTTCTGGAAATACACACACACACACACACACACACACACACATATCAAACTATTAGCATGGTTACCACTGGGCAGGCAGATGGCTTAGGGGTAGAAGTGTTAGAGATGGTACAGTAGGGGTTATAAAGGGGAATGCCTCTCTATTTTTTTTTATAAGTGCATATTACCTTTAAAATTGAAAAAGAAAATAAAGGTAATGCATTTGGAAATTAACATCTGAAACATTCTTCACCATTTTAATTTTTCTTAAACTTCACAATCAACATTGGCAGCAAAAAAACTCAGGGGATTTTAGCTGTACATTCTCCTTCTGTCTCACATATATCAGTGTAAAAATGTGTTGTAACCAAATTTAAGCACATAAGTAACCTAAAAAGTAATTAATAAGGGAAATTATCTGTTGACACTATTGTCTTGTATACAATTGCTCGCTCTTTTAAGATGAGAAAATCCACACAAAATATATTTCAAACACTATTATATTTTTCACAAGCAAAATAAGGAAAACCACAATTACAAGGGCAAACAGGAAATTAAAACCAACTATAAATGTACACTTAAACCTCCTGCATTTTTTTGTTTCTTTATTCAGGAAATTAAATGATACCGAATGACAAAGATCTGCAATCTCTCAAGTGTTTAAGAGGAAGTACAGCATTCACTTAGCAGAAAACTACAGCAAACGATGCTATTGTCAGGAGGATTTAATAGATTTGAAAAAAAAAATGCTGTGAAGGACTACCCCCAAAAGCCAACCCATCGTGGCCCATGTGTTTTTGTCTCCAGAATTTGCTTTCCATAGAATTCTATGAGTGCAGGTGAGTTTCAGAGAGAACCTACTGGCTAGTTACAGTGAGTCCCATAATGCAATGAGAAAGGCATGGGGTGGTGGTGAGAAACATGGCCCCTGCTTGGCTGTGTGATTATGAGCAAAGAATACTAAGCCTTGACTTTCTGTAAACTAGGAATAAATATATAAAATGACAAGGTCGCTCTGAGGATTAACAGAAAAAATGTGCACCAAAGCACTTAATCTAGCTAACGCTACTCAGGTATTGATTTTTGTCATTATTCCATTTCTATTTTTAAAAACTCCTGTGTTGGGATGAATAATAGTAAGATGATCAAAAGATGTAAAAGATTTCAATAATATATCATTTTTGTAAAACTACTCCTATTGACCTACAACTTGATCAATGTGACTGGCAGATATCTATGGAAACTTAAGAGGAATATATAGGCTGATATTGACAAGCAGAAGTAAATAATGTCTATTAAAACTGCTTGGTTAATGATACAGGGTCCATTCATTTGGCTAATGTTTACTGAATATGAACTATGCTTCACACACTGTGTTAGATGCTGTGGACAGACAGTATTGTGTAAAACAGGGCTCCTACCCTAACAACTTAGAATCTACTGCAGATGAAAGGTATTGAAAAAAATACATAATTCCAAGTATGCAGTAGTTTATTTAGGAGATGATCCCAGAAATCACTGTGAGAAAATGGGGAAGTGAGACAGGGAAGGGAGAAAAACCAATAAAGAGTACACTGACTAGCCAGTTACCTCTATGGTAGAATGGTCAACTATCCCAGTTTACCAGGATTGAGGGGCTTCCCAGGACACAGGACTTTCTATGCTAAAACTGGGACAGTTCCAAGAAATCTGGGATCAGTTGATCACCCTACTCTATGAACAGCTGGGTCTCAATCATTCTGGAAGCCTCCTGAGAGGCTGCATGGAACACAACTTAGAATTATCTCAATGAAAGGCAAGGAAGTAGAGTATTTATCCACCGACCCTCAATGGTTGAGGATCACTCCAAGGCATTATATTTCAGTTACTCCCAATCTGACCTGTGCAGGGGCAGGGCATGCTCCTGAGCCCAGAGAATGCCCCCTGAAAGAAAGACACAGGAAGATGTTGGCATGTTTATGAAGTGTCTGCAGGCAAACTCTGGGGTCAGCCAAGGGGACATGGGCAGGGCATCAACACTATCTGATACATGATTATTTTTTCCCAATCTGATGGGCAAAAGAATGAGCTCAATGTTGTTTTCATTGGGATTCCCTATTTAGTGGGGAGTTTAGAACTAACTTCATATTTGCATCCCTTTTTGAGCATCTAAAGACAGTTTAAGGGTAGTTTATTTTCTCAGCCTCAGACAACTGCCCCCGTAATAGAAAACACTAAAAAAATTTCACTGAATTTATCTAGAATATGTGTGTATCGGGGTGGGGATAGAGGTGGGGAGCAGGGCAAACTCTTTCATGTGAACTGAAGGTGAGAACTGACAACTCAGTCATAGTGTTCCCAGTGCCATGATCCTTGCTACACTTCCCTTTACCTTTAAAGGAGAATTGAGATCCTTGAGTTTTATATATCACATTTTTTAGGTTCCCAGTGAGTTGACTGATAGTCATGATTCATACTTGTTCCTCTTCCAAGGCTCTTCTCCCATACTCATTTCCTCCCAGGTATATTTTCGGATCACTCCTAATTCCCTGTAAGCCTGAAACCTGTAAGCCTGCATGTGCACTGCTTCCTTTCACTTCTGCTGTGACCATAGCAGTCCATTTCTATTTTCTTCAAGCCTCACTCACTGCAGCCTATTTTGAATTATATTCTAGCTGACTACTAGGGAAATCGGGGATGTTTAATGGAGCTCTCGTAACAGTCATTACCGAAACCCAACATACTCAAATCTCTTGTGTAATTCAAAACCCATGATATGCTTAGTCTAAAAGCTACAGTCGGGGGGACTCACTGTATCATAATAAGAACATGAGCTTTGCACACTCAGAAGATAACTAAATCATAAATTTAAACTGTAGATTCTGTCACTTCACTGATTAAGCTCTCAAACATTTCCCCAACTACCTAAGACCTGTCATTATTAATCCTACCTGGTTTTATGCATTCCGTCTCACATTTCTCAGCACACGTTATGGCCTTTTACCAAGCTTATCCTCCAATCATGATTATAGACAGTATTTTAGAATGATAATCTTTTGATGGTTTCATTACCGAGCAGGAAGCAATCTGTATAATTCCTGCCCCATAAATTAATTGCCTAGACTTTTCTTGCTAACCTTTCATTTCAAAACTTGTCCCTTGGTTTCAAAGAATAAACCAGTCCTTATCTTACAAATACAGCAACTGAGATTCCAAGATGTGAAGTGACTTACCTGAGGTCACCCAACTCGCAGCCAAGGCCAGAAGTCCTCTTCCTAGGCTATCATCCATCTTCTCTTCTTGCTTCTCTGGAAAGAAGAGAACATCTCAGGCAGTCACCTTGCCATCCACGTGCCCGGCTTAGACCTCGGTGCTTTAAGACTCCGTCACCGGGCTTCCCTGGTGGCGCAGTGGTTGAGAGTTTGCCTGCTAATGCGGGGGACACGGGTTCGGGCCATGGTCTGGGAGGATCCCATATGCCGCGGAGCAGCTGGGCCCGTGAGCCACGGTTGCTGAGCCTGCGCGTCTGGAGCCTGTGCTCTGCAACGGGAGGGGCCGCGATGGTGAGAGGCCCGCGCACCGCGATGAGGAGTGGCCCCCACTTGCCGCAACTGGAGAAAGCCCTCGCACAGAAACGAAGACCTAACATAGCAATCAATCAATGAATGAATCAATAAATAAAAATCTTAAAAAAAGAAAAAGACTCCGTCACCACCATTACCCACCCTTCAGTCATTCCATTTCAGAGAAGTTAATAGTAGCTTCTTTGCAAGTGCCCTGCAGGGCACGGGCCTCCATATGTGTGACATGAATGCCAGTTGCACTTACAGTCTCTTCCAGACATTTGGTACTTGCTGTGTCTTATGTGGATAGCTATTCACCTCTTTATAAATAATGCATCTGTCTGCACAACTCAAATTCAAGGCCCCTGAGGGCACAAATCATATTTATATATTTCTTTTCATTTTCCATCATGCCTAAATACCTGTCACTATGCATATGGAGATGTTTCACAAATATTTAATAAGGATGATAATGATAACTTCATGGGCACAATCAGTTTTCTTAAATGATGTTCTGGGGCCCAAAATTATATATATATATATGCATAATTCATATGTATATATTATAAATAATAATATATATGCATTGTACACATAATAGCTTTAATTTTTTTATTCTTCAGATTAAAATTCATTATATTTAATATTGAAAAACTAATAAGAGATATTGGCTTCCAAATACAGTGCTGCGTGTGCAGAAACCAGAGCAGATCCCACACAAGTGCTCTATTATAATAAGGCAATAGAGTGGTTCTTTTTGTTATGTTTTGGTCTTTGTGTTTGTTACAAGCAATCACATTACAGAACTGAAGAGATACATTTGCATTTACAGAGCTGACAATTTTAGTAGACTCCTGATGCGATATGCTTTATTCGATTTACTTCCCCAGAGGTGACAAAGACCCTGAAGCTGAAGCCGCATTCTACAACATCTAGGAAACTGATGAAACCCAAAGGCGACTTTGTTCTAGAGTTAAAGGTCAAAGGAATACTAGACACAGAAGGACTCTTCTATGGGTCAGTGAACAACAGGGCCAGAGAAAAGCAACTCACATGTTTAATCTTGCCACTGCTTTGGCAAGGTGGTAGGAATTTGAAATTCTGCCTGCATTTCTTCTGTAAGGTACATGTGGAGACCTTTAAAGTGAGTGGTGAAGAAAAGGTTAAGATATAAGACTTAAAGTAGAAGATGTAAAGAAAAGGAAAAAAGAATGGGAGGCTTTAGCTAAACAAAGATCAGAGGTGGTTTTGATCTTCAGGTATTTAAAGGTAAGCCGTGGTTTTACATTTTTACCAAAGTAAGACAAGTGTGAATAGCCACAGGGAAATTAGGCATTTTGTAGGCAAAGGAGAAAGCATGTAATTATGAGAAGAAAATGTATTGCTAAGTTCACAAGGTACTATAAATGCTCCAAACTGGGATTTATGCAAAGCAAGGAGTTTGAGCTGCCATGTGGTAGACTGGTGCAATGAGAATAGAAGTTGGCATGCCTGGGTATGCACAAAATTGTCAAAGTGACTATCTTAGCTTGGATTTTTGACCCAAGTCTTCTACTTCCCTAAAGGAAGGTTAATAGTAAGAGCCCAGTGTTTCAGAGGCCGTGGAGTGGGTGGTATCTGGGGAAAACAGCTGCTGGCATGACACTGGGGGTAACTTACTCAGCATGCCTGAAGCCATCAACGTGTCTGTCAATCAAAGTCTAGACATTTGGGGCTTTCAGGACTTAAAATTATCATTTTGAAAGTAGCCGACAAAAATTAATGAATTTAATAAACTCTGCCCAACTACAAAACATATGACACCACAGAAGGATATGGACACTAACACTGATACCCATTCCATCAGATAACCATTCCATCTGTTCAGAAGCAGAGCTAGAAAGAATGAGGACCAGAAACTGTCACAGAAACCACTGATCTACATGGTTCTGTGGTGCTGGAGAGAAAGCAAAATAGAGACGTTCACTTTTGTGAAAACTGGAAACACATGTACATACACATACAGTTAATGAGGTAGTGTAAAGTGAGGAAATCTGGCTTTCCTACTTGGATAGAGTTGACGCGGTTTGGCATAATCCCATGGAAGAAGAAAGTGTCAAACTTTTCCTTATGTAAGGTGGTTTTAGAAAAAGACATTGTCTGGGGTATAATCTGCCTTTCTCTACAAGGAAGACCTCAGGACACCAAGGTCAACATGAGACTTTGCATGGAAAATACTTTGGTATTCTGCTTCAAATTCTTTTTGGAAGTGGGTAGAGTATAAAGCATAATTTATTTTTTTAATAATATGGAACTTAAAGGTTAAGCATGGTACAATAGCAAGGAAATGTATTTAATTCTGTCTTCACACCTGGACTTGAAAAAGAACAGTAACCATTCCGAACATCTGTCCTTCTCAGAACTAGACATCAAGTTCTAAAGGCCAAAAAGCTGGCACTGATGTAAGACCCCAAAAAGAACCTAGTAGGCTGGACTTCAGCAAGCTAAACTATGTTTACATTCTTAGATCAAGTTTATTCTGAGTTAACTCCCGCATTTTATAATAAGTTATCAAATGCATTTTATCACGAGTTATCCCATGTGGCTACCAGTCAGACCAGGGACAGCACTGCGATAAGAAAAACTTTCTCTTTTTCACCTTCCTGTGATTCAAGGAAATCCAATCCTAAAATATGACAGGACAGTACACTGACAAAGGGTCAACTTTTGAACCTCATGCTTTGGGTATTCAGAATTCACTGATTAGAACACAAACGCCCTTGTCACATCTATCACCTTAGGCCTTATCAGCAGACAACAAAGCTGCCTTGTATCTGTACACAGACAGCCTTTTAATCAAGCCTTCAGTATAACTCATATACATTTTTATAATTTCCTTGCTGGAAAAGTTATCTGAAAAATTTGAAAATAACTGGGGTATTACATAGAAGACTTATTTAACCTTATAAAGTTGAATCATTATAATCATTGAATTTTAGGAAGAATTAATGATCAAGCATATATAAAATACTAAATTTAAGTAAACTTCATATTGGCCAACACCAGGATGTACTGTATGAAAGTAATGTTCAATGTTCCCAAATGTTTTAAGTGTTTGATATAATTTGTAAAAAAACAAAAGTTTATTTTCAATGTTTTCTTTAAATTTAAAATAAAGCTTATATTCTTGGCCACCAGCAGACAGCAAAACTCTTGTGGGACTTGGGGTCCAAGTTTAGTACAGAGGTGGTGGTTTGGGACAGTGGGAAGTGGAGACCGAAAGAAGCTAAAAAGACAATCAAGGGCAATATTTGCCCCTTAACACTCAACCTAACTCAAAGTTAAGACCTTGCAAGTATAAATTCCAAAGAAAATGAACAATCAGAAATACAATCAGACTACCTGGAGAAAGACAGGTACTGAAGTCAGGATCCTGGAAAAAGCAGGGAGTGAGATATTCATAAACGAAGGAAATCTGGCCCAGGAAAGAGCAGAGGAGACACCAAGAGGCAAAGTGACCAATAGAAACAAGGGGAAATCACTGATTTAGGTGGTAGGGCAGGGGATGTTTTTAGTGAGCAGGCTGCAAGTGGCCATGTCTCTTCTATGCCTTGACACAAGCTCACTGTTCATTGCTCAGCCAGCCTCATTCTCCACTGGGTTTCAACAATCTCAGTGACATCCTGGGTTCTTCTCTCCTTGGTACCAGTATAGCCAGAATAAAGTACCTAATTCTTACCTGTCATCTAGCATGTGCTCAAAAACTATTAATTGGTTTCCTTCCTCCTCTTAACCACAAAATAAGAACCCAGGTTCAGATGCATTTTCCAATTAAGAATTAGAATGAACATATACATACTAAAATCCCCAAAATATTTTTGAACAGTGGAGAGGGTAGGGCTATATCTGAGAAGTTTTACAGACACCTTTGAAGGCTGAGCTCTTAAAACCACCTTGTCAATGAATCTTGAAGAACCAGAAGTTTGGATAAAACTCCCTTGTGATGCTAACATGCTTCTGATTAGTCTCCAAACCACTGACACCCCAGAGAAGGAATTTGAGCTCTCCAGAGCCTTCTTCCCACAACCAAAGAACTTTAATTGTTCGTCTTTGAGGCGACTTGTGGCCACCGTTCCACTAGAAAGCTTCTTTTGAAATCTATGCAGCGTGTTACTGTGTCAAATTCTGAAATGCTGCATGTGCTAAAATAAGTCAGAGATGGTTGGCCAGATTAGGAAAATATACTGTGGGCAGGCAACCAGAAAAGATGTTTGGCAAGAAAGGATGTCAGAGGGGATTTCCAAAGTCTCCACACTGAAGAATAGTGATACTGATTACAAATAATTCAACAGTGAGTGAGGAGAATCCACTAGTGGCAGAAACCATACTATTTTTGAAGGAAAAGGAACTTAAGGACTGTAAAGAACAAATATCAAGAAATTTCCCTATAATTATCAATTCTGCCATGAAGAAACAAGGGGAAAAAAAGCTGCTTCATGACAAACAATAAAACTCCTCTCCAGTCAAGGTCCTACCACAGATGTTTTTCGGGTCTCTGAAGAAGAGTTTCCAGTAGTTTTGATCTCCACTATACTAGAAAGCATTCTTCCAAGGTTTGTACTATCTCTGTTTATAATATCTGATAATCATGCAACAGACTTCATTTTCAGACAATGGAAGGACTCTTCACAAGGATATGAATTTGTTTGATCCCAGACGAGCTACCAAAAGTACAGGCTCAAATGAATGTTCAAAGTTCTCCAAACACACACACACACACACACACCCCAACAACAATATAGACAGGAACCAAAGATCAGTTTCCTCAGTTTTGAGTTGTTGCTTCATCATGAAGAGTTCCCCCCACCATGTATCTCTGCATCATAGAGAAAAGGAAAAGATGTGTATGAGATCCTAGTTTTACCACTACATCAGGTCCTTTCTTTGTGTGAAAACGTCAAGAGTTTCTCACTGCCCGCAGAAAATTTACTACCAAGCCTACAACCCTATGTGGCTTTTTAAAGAACAAGGAAGTGCTGGTGCCTTCCCGCGTGCTCCCACCACAGGCCACACGCTCAGGCTGCCCCACGTGGGCCACGGCACCTTCTGGGTGCTAACAATCCTGACCACCAGAGGAAATGTGCAGAGAGGCTCCCAGCCCCTAGCCATCGAAAGCGAAAACAAATACCCCCAAAGGGCACACAGAGAAAGCAACTGCTCTGGCAGGATGTGGTCTAGGGTGGCAAGAAAAGGAAATACAGTTACCAAACCAGACCCAGGGCAGCAGAAGGGCCTGGAATTGTCCTTCAGCTGGTGAACCCGTGTAGGGCTATCACCTTGCTGACCTCATAACTCAACAAAATATAGCAGATGAATTGTCCTAGTAGATGGGGAAATACAACTCTTTGAAAGGCCTTCCATCTCCATAAAGTTTTGGTGTATTTAAATAATACTTATATCCTGTATGTTTATCACACGTGTTTTGTGTATTGTAAACAACTGCATTTTCTCTCAAAAACTCTGTAACACAAGCCAAGAAAATCGTCCAAAAGTTATTTCCATTGGAAAAATTACTAAGATTGTTCTCTCTCCTATACAGTCACATGTAGAAGGTAGCCTTTTGGATGGTTACAGCTCTCTGGTTTCTAATCTCCAGGTCAGAAAATTAGCCTAAACAAAGGCATCTTCAGAAAACTTGATCTTATTTCTTTAGAGCAAATCACAACAGCATGCTAGCAATACTCCCAAGAATAGAAGATGGCAGACAGGAGGAAAACCAGGCCCTGAGCTGACATTACCTTGGCTTGTGTATTCTTTAGCTACCTATCTCTATCCAGTGAGGGGAAGCGCTGATTTTTCTTTCCAATGAATGAAGAAACTGGTGTATCTTCCAAACTGTATGACGTTAAGATGTCATTAAGTATTATGGGAATGTACTTTAGGACTTCCCTCCCTGACAGCTGGAGTCAGAGTGAGCCTGCAGACCTCCTAGCTCCTATCTGAGGTATTGTAGGAGGCAGACAGGCTGCTTTGGGGCTGAATCACTTTCTTAAGAAGGTACTCAGTGTACTTCAGCCAATCCCTCATAGCTCTGCCTGTTCTGAGTGGGTCTTCTCCTTTTCTAGACACCTGACAATTCCAGAGCTCAGAGATGAGACCATGAAAAACAGCTGAAAAAAGATCATGTGTTAGGAACACTGGGAGGAAGCTATTGTAGTTAGTTAGAATTAATAAAGTTAAAAATCAAACTAGAAGCAGCCCATAGCAGATTAAAGATGGCCAGAAATTCCTTAACATTCTTCTCTTTGAGAGGTGGGGTCTCTTTTCCTTCCTCTTGAATCTGGGTTGGCTGGTAGTCACTATCAGAGGAAGACAGTGTGGCAGGAATGACACTCTGCCAGCTCTGGACCTTATCTCTCAGGTAATGGGCAGTTTCCACCTTAGTCTCTACGAGTGCTAAGCTGCATGTTAGCAGTCTGACTACCCTGCTGGAGAGATCCTGAGACTACATGCAGAAGGACGGCGGCCCAGCTGAACCTTACCTTCCAGCCATCCCCTCCAAGGTAGCAGGCACGTGACCCAACAGAGCAGCCTGGACACCAGCTGAATACCACTAACTCCAGTGGATGCTGTGTGGAGCAGAGGAATCACCCAGCTAAGCCCTGCCTGAATTCCTAGCCACCAAAACAGTGCAATATAACAAAATGGTTGTTATTTTAAATCACCAGGTTTTAGGGTAGTTTGCATTCAGCAGTAGAAAACACATACACAGCCTCTGGGAAGAGTTCATAATTTTAAAAACAAAATCTCCAATTATGGAAAACTTGATATATTCTAAATTTTAGCCACCAGTTAAAAAGTAGATTACAACTAAGTGTATATGCTTCAAAATATGTAAGGAAGAGGAAAGCTAGAGAGAAAAGATAGGCACCTCTTGCCCATTGGCAAGGCTTCCCAAAACAAATGCCATATAATAGGTATGTTTCTGAAAGTTTTAAGTAAACTGTATTATTGTAAATCTTTGCAACAAATATCCATAGAGTAACTATTACACGTCAGTCACTGTGTTAACCACCAAGGTCATAATAATGATCAAAATAATGATCAGAATCTTGTTTTCTGGTAGGCAACTTAATATGTAAATGTAAAGACTGGCTTAAAACAGGAGTTGGCAAACTTTTTCTGTAAAGGCCCAGACAGCAAATGTTTCAGGCTTTGCAGGCCAACTTTGCCAAAATAGTGCAAAAGCAGCTTTAGACAATATATTAAAAAATGAGAGCAACTGAGTTCCAATAAAACCTTTTTTGTGGGGGGAGGGGGGGACACTAAAATTTGAATGTCATATAACTTTCATGTGCCTCAAAGTATTATTCTTCTTTTGATTTTTTTTTTCAACCATTTGAAAATGTAAAAATAATTCTTAGCTCCCAAGCTGTACAACAGGCAGGGGGCTGGATCTGACATTCATACCGTAGCCTGCCAGCCTTTGGTTTTTCAATTTGATCAGATGGACCTAAAGCAGGTAGAACTTGCAAAACAAATAAATGAAAGGTTAGTACCATCAGATGAATTTACTGTTTTGGATTGCCATGGATACAAATATCTCCTTTCTATTTCTGATTTCTCCCATGAATAAGGGCATAAACCATCTGGAAGAGCAGGCTCAGATGATTTACCAGGGAGGAGCTCTGGGAAGCATCAAAAACCCAGACGAGAGGAGATGCTGGCCAAGGAGGGCAGGAACCATAGAGACTGAGAGGGAGGGAGCATCAGCAAAGGCAGCCTGGGGCTGTGTTAGCTTCAAGCAAGAAGCACAAAAAGAGCAAAAGTGGGATTTGGACAGAGTGTGATATGTATGAAAAATCTCCCTGCTTTGCAAAATGCCCAGTGCCCGTAAGTATAGCTCCTCTTGGAACAAACTTTAGACGCCTAAAACCATATAAATTGGAAGCACAGAATTAAATAAAGAAGAGAATTTAAGAAGAAGACATGCTTCTTATTGAGTGGCTATTTCTGGGGTTTTTTCACCAGGTTGCCACCCACCTTTCCTTTAAACTTTGCCATTCCACTTTATGCTGAAATAAGCTTGCTCTGGCAAGAGACTTGCTAAAGGTTTGATGCTCTGCATATTACAATTTTGTTTTTGCTTTGTTTTTATACAAAGAGCCTTAAAAGTTATTGTAAAAATTGAAAAATCTATAGAGTAGCTCTCCACAGGAAGCCTGTTGCCCACCCCACCTCCCCCAGCTAGCCCACCCTCTCTGTCCTCCAAGTATGACTGCACGAAAGAGCTATCCCTCCTGGGAGAGAGAATCTAACACACACACACATCTACCCTTTGTAGTTGAGAATGATGTGTATCCTAGCATATATCCTTCCTGCCTCCTTCCCAAGCTTTCAGTGGCATGAAAGTGTGTTCCCTATGCCCTGGCTAGCAGCTGTGACCTACATTTTCACATTCTGATGTTCTTTGCGGCTTCCTCTTCCCCTCGTGGGGCCTATGATGCCTTCGTTCAAAAGACCCTTTCCAATAGCTGGTGGCTTCGTGTCAGGCAAGTCCCCAACTGCCTCCACCATTCTGTGTAGGCAGACACCCAAACAACAAAAATTAGGTAAGCACGTAAAACAAAACCAACCTAAAAGAGGTCTGAAATGCTTTGGAGAAAAAAAAAATGAAGCTTTTAACAATACTCAGGCAGCATTCTGCATGATTTATATAATAGCAACTAGATGACTAATGTCTTGTAGGTTCCTTTTCACTCAGAAGGTCACATGATTCTTCTCTTGGGTACAAATAAACCACTTCCACTTTGCTTAACTTATGAAAACAAAGGCCTCCAACAGTCAACAGTATCATTTTTTAAGTAGATTCTGTAACACCTCCCTCACCCTGAAAATCATGCTCTTTTTTCACTTAATGCTTTAGCTCTTATTGGCAGAACATAATAAAAATTTCAAAATGAGAATGTGGATAAAGTTTTGCTCTTATGTTTGTGTTTTATGTTAGAATAAGCCTAACTTCAACCCTATGGACACATAACCTATTAGATAAGAGCAGTGCTTATGTAATCATAGTTTCCCCAAACACATAGACAGCACTAATTTGAAAGCTAGAAGGAAGAAAAGACGGAAGGGAGGGAGGGAGGGAGGAGGGAGGGAACATGAGCCAAATATATCAGTCAAAGACACATTTGGCTCATATTTCCACCTTTTTAAATTGGGATTCCAACTCTATAAATGTTCTTCCCCACCCATCCCTCTATGCCTGACTTGGTGAGCAGCTTGGCTTTTCCCCTTATTAAGAGAAAAACTCTTCGTACCTTCCTTCTCTACAAACATTAGAAACACCACCATGAAGTCAGGGCATAGAAGGGAGTCCTCAGCCAACAAACAAGGACCCTTCAGCCCTTCCGACTATGACACCGCCTCTGCCCTCCTCGCTCTGCCAACCAGCTCACCGTCTTTCCACCATCGCTGCTCTTCCAGCATCTGCAGCTGTCAAGAAGAGGAGCAAGAGGCTTTCCTTTCAAGTCAAACAATAGCCTTGGATGATCAAGCCCTACATCCTGGAACATGACCCTATTCCCCACTCATCTTACTCTACGGAGCTGTGGTAGGCAGAGAGAGATCTCCCCAAAATATCCATGTCCACCTCCTACTGCCTGGAACCTGTGAATACATTGGGTTACACAGCAGAGAGGAATTTAAGGCTGCAGACAGAATAAAAGTTGTTAATAAACTGACCTTAGAAAGATCATCCTCCATTATCTGAGTGGGCCCAACATAAGCACAAGTGTTCTTAACAGTGGAACAGGAAATCAGAGGGATGCAACGTGAAAACAACTCAACCTGCCAGGGCTGGCTTTGAAGATGGAGAGAGAGGGGCCATGAGCCAAGGAATGTGGGCAGCTTCTAAAAGCAGGAAAGGGCAAAGAAGAGGTTTCTCTCCTAGAGCCTCCAAAAAGGAAGACAGCTCTGCTGACACTTTAACTTTAGACCAGTGAGATCTGCATCATATTTCTGACCTACAGAGCTGAAGATTATAAATGTGTGCTGTTTCAAGCCACTAAGTTTGTGGTTATTTGTTACAGCAGCAATAGAAAACAACTACTGAAACCACTGGTACAAAGCACGTCAATGCTGCTTGGGTAGCCATCCTCCACTCATCCTAGACCCTCCCTCAGGTTGAGGCCCAGGCACACAGCTCATCCCACCTGGGCATGTGGTCCCAGTCTTCCCACTGCCCCCCCCTTCCTGGAGGTTGACATTGGACCACATCTGCATGGCCTAATCCCTCTAGATTTGCTTGCTTCTAAAGCAACTTGCTTCTAAAGTTCCCTTCACAATTCTAAGGATGTTTATGCAAATTACTGTACTGACTGGCCTGCAGAACATCCCTGCAGATGTGCAGAATCCACCCAATTCTTCATTCATTCATTGAAGAAACTCTTATTGTTGAGCTGAATGATCCCTAAAGACTCTAAAAGAAGTTAAGCACTCATATCAGGGCAAAGATTATAATTATTACTTCTGAGAGGGAATGTTCAAGAAAATAACTGCTTAAGTAAATGCCTTTGCTATTACTTTCATTTTCTCTCATGTTGATCTCTAGAAATCCTAAAAACTATAGATCAAAAAGCTCTAACTGGCATGCGGTTCATGGCTTTGCATTCGTAAGAATTCGTCTTAATATAAAAAGCCCTATGTTGAGTCGAAACATAAATGAGTTTCCCAGAGAACCAGTCCTTTACTGGTGGCCCAGGGCACTGGTGGAGGCCCAGATACTGTGTTAGACTGCTCAGGTTCACATCCATCCTGGATCTGTTTCTCACAAGCTATGAAGGGATCAAGTTACTGAACTTCTTACTGCCTCCATCTCCCCGTTTGTAAAATGAGCAAAACAATAACATCTACTTTATAGGATAGTTGTAAGGTTAAATAAGTTAATACA
This sequence comes from Balaenoptera musculus, assembly GCF_009873245.2. Lineage (NCBI taxonomy): Eukaryota > Metazoa > Chordata > Mammalia > Artiodactyla > Balaenopteridae > Balaenoptera > Balaenoptera musculus. Next base: position 32,387,541 of record NC_045787.1, read on the forward strand.
TATAAGAAGCTTAGCACACTGGCTGGCATAGAGTAAATGCCACTGACCACTGTCGTACTTTGTCACTCCTTCGGTTCTCTCATCATCATGGTTTTGGATATCCCGATAACTTGTGGTCTCACCAAAGGCCAGCATTTTTCCAAAACATGGCTGTCCAAAAGGAAACACGATGATGTACTTATTCCCAGTGGCCAACCAAATGCAAAATCTATGCTTGGAAAATTGTAAGGTTCCTTTTGTACTGCTAAACTCTTCTTAATTAAGGTTCCAAATAAGTTCCTCCAATGGTTTTAAAGCATAGGTCACTTGAAATTAACTCCCTTAAGCTGTTTTATAAAATTCCTTAGAGTAATTCTTTGAAGTATGGAAGTCGGGCCATCAGCATCAAAAGTACCTGGGTGTTTGTTAAAATTAAATTCCTAGGCCTCACTTAAGATTTAATGAATTGAAATGGAGGTCCATAAATCTGAATATTAATGAACACGTTATACAGTATGTTAATTCTTACGCATACAGGGTTTAAGAAGCATTGCCTTAGCACATTTTTAATTAAGAACCTACACTCACTTTATTATGTTCAATAATTCAGCAGGTAAAAACAACCATGAAGAAAGGCCAGCCTTATTAGCTGACTTGTACATCATTCTCTTACAAGATTCTCTTAAAATAAATCACTCATCTGCTTTCTCAAGAAAGAGAAATACAAAAGCGTGACATACTGAAGAAAGTGACTCATTAACAAAGAAAAGCATTGTTACTTCATAGCTCAGACACCACTGAGATGAATGAATCTTAAAATTCAGTCTAGCAACACAATTACATGTGGTTTTCACAGTAAATATTCCATTATCAGAATCTAGATTCTAATATTAGAGTGTTTGAAACATACTCACATGTAATAATAATACTGAAAATTCTAGCTATAGCTGAATGCATTCCTTATTAATTTTCCTTCAACATGTGATATAATTAACTAGCAATCCTCAGCTCTAAAAATAAAAAGAACATTGCCTCACCATGTTTATTGTGAAATAAAGGGTTACGTGTCAAAAATGTTCTAGGAATACAAGGACTGACATCATCTACAGCTTGGTGATAGGTTTTTCTTACATATCTCCAAAGAAGGAAAAGAAACACCATGTTTTGGTAAGCAATGCCAAATATTTCTTAATTTTTTTTTTCATTTTTATTGGGTTTGTTTTGTTTTATTTTGTTTTTATTGTGGTAGATTAATGTTCAACCCCAAATACTTAAGGTAAATAGTTTTGGGCACATATGTCTTCATGTGGCTGTCTCTAATTTTTCAAAGTATGAACAGTAGCCCAGCTGCATCAGAATCTTCTGTTTTCCTTCTGTCAAATGTAGATGTCCAAACCATACCTCTAGTCTCGGAGGTTAGGGCCAAGAAACCTGCATTTGTAATAAGCTTCCCAGGTGATTCCTACACCCATTACATTTTCAGAACCACTTCTTTGAGAATATATAACAAAATTTAAACTTAATGATGTATCTTTTTTCCTTATTTTTGAAGTACTTTAAAATTATCTTAATGGTGAGCTCAGTAAACAGAAATCCAGAAAATTCACTCATGACATATCCCATTTCACAAGAAATCAAGTCTAAGACTGTAATAAGAATCAATAAATGTTTTCCAAACAAATGAGTAAAATTAATTATTAATACATGAGGAAATAAAATTGAAACAATCACCTTATGAATTTTTGACTTCACCAGTATCAGAACAATGAGTCATTAAAACTATATCATCTCTATTAAACTTGTACTCACAGGCCAAAGTAACATATAATAACATTTAAACCTATGTATCCCACTGATAGTCTTCATTTTTTTTCACTTATCAAGGGGGAAAATAAAAGCCTATTATGTGCTGACCAGAAACATGAATAAAATGTAAACCAAACCAACAAAGTTTTGCAATGTGTTATTGTTGTTATTGTGTTTTTTTTGAGTAGCGAGAATATGTTTTTAATATTATGAAATTATAAGAAACAACCTATTTATTAAACTATCAAATCTTGTAAAATGTGACCAACAAAAAGCAATATTTAGGAACTAAAGTTTAATACATCTTTTTTTTTTTTAACATCTTTCTGGGAGTATAATTGCTTTACTATGGTGTGTTAGCTTCTGCTGTATCACAAAGTGAATCAGCTATATGTATACATATATCCCCAAATCCCCTCCCTCTTGCGTCTCCCTCCCACCCTCCCTATCCCAACTCTCTCGGCGGTCACAAAGTACCAAGGTGATCTCACTGTGCTACGTGGCTGCTTCCCACTAGCTATCTATTTTACATTTGGTAGTGTATATATGTCCATGCCACTCTCTCACTTCGTCCCAGCTTACCCTCCCCCCTTCCCGTGTCCTCAAGTCCATTCTCTACGACTGCGTCTTTATTCCTGTCCTGCCCCTAGGTTCTTCAGAACCGTTTTATTTCTTATATTCCATATATATGTGTTAGCATACAGTATTTGTTTTTCTCTTTCTGACTTAATTCACTCTGTATGACAGATTCTAAGTCCACCCACCTCACTACAAATAACTCAATTTCGTTTCTTTTTATGGCTGAGTAATATTCCATTATATATATGTGCCACTTCTTCTTTATCCATTCATCTGTTGATGGACACTTAGGCTGCTTCCATATCCTGGCTACTGTAAATAGTGCTGCAATGAACATTGTGGTACATGACTCTTTTTGAATTATGGTTTTCTCAGGGTATATGCCCAGTAGTGGGATTGCTGGGTCATATGGTAGTTCTCTTTTTCGTTTTTTAAGGAAACTCCATACCGTTCTCCGTAGTGGATGCATCAATTTACATTCCCAACAACAGTGCAAGAGGGTTCCCTTTTCTCCACACCCTCTCCAGCATTTACTGTTTGTAGATTTTTTGATGATGGCCATTCTGACCGGTATGAGGTGATACCTCATTGTAGTTTTGATTTGCATTTCTCTAATGATAAGTGATGTTCAGCATCCTTTCATGCGTTTGTTGGCAATCTGTATATCTTCTTTGGAGAAAGGTCTATTTAGGTCTTCTTCCCATTTTTGGAATGGTTTGTTTTTTTGATATTGAGCTGCATGAGCTGCTTATATATCTTGGAGGCTAATCCTTTGTCAATTGCTCCATTTGCAAATATTTTCTCCCATTCTGAGGGTTGTCTTTTCATCTTGTTTATGGTTACCTTTGCTGTGCAAAAGCTTTTAGGTTTCATTAGGTCCCACTTGTTTATATTTGTTTTTATTTCCCCTTTCTCTAGCAGATGGGTCAAACAGGATGTTGCTGTGATTTATGCCATACAGTGTTCTGTTTTCATCTAAGAGTTTTACAGTGTTTGGTCTTACATTTAGGTCTTCAATCCATTTTGAGTTTATTTTTGTGTATGGTGTTAGGGAGTGTTCTAATTTCATTCTTCTACATGTAGCTGTCCAGTTTTCCCAGCACCACTTATTGAAGAGGCTGTCTTTTCTCCATTGTATATTCTTGCCTCCTTTATCAAAGATAAGGTGACCATATGTGCATGGGTTTATCTCTGGGCTTTCTATCCTGTTCCACTGATCTATATTTCTGTTATTGTGCAAGTACTATACTGTCTTGATTACTGTAGCTTTGTAGTATAGACTGAAGTCAGGGAGCCTGATTCCTCCAGCTCTGTTTCTCTTTCTCAAGATTGCTTTGGCTATTCGGGGTCATCTGTGTTTCCACACAAATTGTGAAATTTTTTGTTCTAGTTCTGTGAAAATTACCACTGGTAGTTTGATAGGGATTGCATTGAAACTGTTGATTGCTTTGGGTAGTATAGTCATTTTTACAATGTTGATTCTTCCAATCCAAGAACATGGTATATCTCTCCATCAGTTTGTATCATCTTTAATTTCTTTCATCAGTGTCTTATAGTTTTCTGCATACAGGTCTTTTGTCTCCTTAGGTAGGTTTATTCCTAGGTATTTTATTCTTTTTGTTGAAATGGTAAATGGGAGTGTTTCCTTAAATTGTTTCAGATTTTTCATCATTAGTGTATAGAAATGCAAGAGATTTCTCTGCATTAATTTTGTATCCTGCTACTTTACCAAATTCATTGATTAGCTCTAGTAGTTTTCTGATGGCATCTTTAGGATTCTCTATGTATAGTATCATGTCATCTGCAAACAGTGACAGCTTTACTTCTTCTTTTCCGATTTGGATTCCTTTTATTTCTTTGTCTTCTCTGATTGCTGTGGCTAACACTTCCAAAACTACGTTGAATAATAGTGGTGAGAGTGGGCAACCTTGTCTTGTTCCTGATCTTAGTGGAAATGGTTTCAGTTTTTCACCATTGAGGACAATGTTGACTGTGGGTTTGTCATATATGGCCTTTATTATGTTGAGGTAAGTTCCCTCTATGCCTACTTTCTGGAGGGTTTTTATCATAAATGGGTGATGAATTTTGTCAAAAGCTTTTTCTGCATCTATTGAGATGATCATAAGGTTTTTATTCTTCAGTTTGTTAATGTGGTGTATCACATTGATTGATTTGCGTATATTGAAGAATCCTTGCATTCCTGACATAAACCCCACTTGACCATGGTATATGATGCTTTTAATGTGCTGTTGGATTCTGTTCGCTAGTATTTTGTTGAGGACTTTTGCATCTATGTTCATCACTGATATTGGCCTGTAGTTTTCTTTTTTTGTGACATCTTTGTGTGGTTCTGGTATCAGGGTGATGGTGGCCTTGTAGAATGAGTTTGGGAGTGTTCCTCCCCTTGCTATATTTTGGAAGAGTCTGAGAAGGATACGTGTTAGCGCTTCTCTAAATGTTTGATAGAATTCGCCTGTGAAGCCATCTGGTCCTGGGCTTTTGTTTGTTGGAAGATTTTTAATCACAGTTTCAATTTCAGTGCTTGTGACTGGTCTGTTTATATTTTCTATTTTTCCTGGGTCAATCTCAGAAGGTTGTGTTTTTCTAAGAATTTGTCCATTTCTTCCAAGTTGTCCATTTTATTGGCATATAGTTGCTTGTAGTAATCCCTCATGATTCTTTGTATTTCTGCTGGGTCAGTTGTTACTTCCCCTTTGTCATTTCTCATTCTGTTGATGAGTCTTCTCCCTTTTTTTCTTGATGAATCTAGCTAGTGGTTTATCAGTTTTGTTTATCTTCTCAAAGAACCACCTTTTAGTTTTATTGATCTTCGCTATCATTTCCTTCATTTCTTTCTCATTTATTTCTGATCTGATTTTTATGATTTCTTTCCTTCTGCTAACTTTGGGGTTTTTTTCTTCTTCTTTCTCTAATTGCTTTAGTTGTAAGGTTTGGTTTTTTTATTTGAGATGTTTCTTGTTTCTTGAGGTAGGATTGTATTGCTATAAACTTCCCTCTTAGAACTGCTTTTGCTGCATCCCATAGGTTTTGGGTCATCATGTCTTCATTGTCATTTGTTTCTAGGTACTTTTTGATTTCCTCTTTGATTTCTTCAGCGATCTCTTGCTTATTTAGTAGTGTATTGTTTAGCCTCAATGTGTTTGTATTTTTTACATTTTTTTCCTGTAACTGATATCTAGTCTTATAGCATTGTGGTCCAAAAAGATACTTGATATGATTTCAATTTTCTTAAATTTACCAAGGCTTGATTTGTGACCCAACATATGATCTATCCTGGAGAATGTTCCATGAGCACTTGAGAAGAAAGTGTATTCTTTTGTTTTTGGATGGAATGTCCTATAAATATCAATTAAGTCCATCTTGTTTAATGCATTATTTAAAGCTTGTGTTTCCTTATATATTTTCATTTTGGATGATCTGTCCATTGGTGAAAGTGGGGTGTTAAAGTCCCCTACTATTATTGTGTTACTGTCGATTTCCCCTTTTATGGCTGTTAGCATTTGCCTTATGTATTGAGGTGCTCCTAAGTTAGGTGCATAAATATTTACAATTGTTATACCTTCTTCTTTGATTGATCCCTTGATCATTATGTAGTGTCCTTCCTTGTCTCTTTTAACATTCTTTATTTTAAAGTCCATTTTACCTAATATGAGTATGGCTACTCCAGCTTTCTTTTGATTTCCATTTGCATGCAATATCTTTTCCATCCCCTCACTTTCAGTCTGTATGTGTCCCTAGGTCTGAAGTGGGTCTCTTGTAGGCAGCATATATACGGTCTTGTTTTTGTATCCATTCAGCCAGTCTATGTCTTTTGGTTGGAGCATTTAATCTATTTACATTTATGGTATTTATAGATATGTATGTTCCTATTACCATTTTCTTAATTGTTTTCGGTTTGTTATTGTAGTCTTTTCTACTCTTGTGTTTCCTGCCTACAGAAGTTCCTTTAGCATTTGTTGTAAAGCTGGTTTAGTGGTGCTCAATTCTCTTAGCTTTTGCTTGTTTGTAAAGGTTTTAATTTCTCCATCAAATCTGAATGAGATCCTTGCTGGGTAGAGTAATCTTGGTTGTAGGTTCTTCCCTTTCATCACTTTAAATATGTCCTGCTACACCCTTATGGCTTGCAGAGTTTCTGCTGAAAGATCAGCTGTTAACCTTATGGGGACTCCTTTGTACGTTATCTGTTGCTTTTCCCTTGCTGCTTTTAATATTTTTTCTTTGTAGTTAATTTTTGATAGTTTGATTAATATGTGTCTTGGCGTGTTTCTCCTTGGATTTATCCTGTATCTGTGCTTCCTGGACTTGATTCACTATTTCCTTTCCCATATTAGGGAAGTTTTCAACTATAATCTCTTCAAATATTTTCTCAGTCCCTTTCTTTTTCTCTTCTTCTTCTGGGACCCCTATAATTCGAATGTTGGTGTGTTTAATGGTGTCCCAGAGGTCTCTGACGCTGCCTTAAGTCTTTTCATTCTTTTTTCTTTATTCTGCTTTATGGTAGTTATTTCCACTATTTTATCTTCCAGGTCACTTATCCATTCTTCTGCCTCAGTTATTCTGCTATTATTTCCTTCTAGAGAATTTTTAATTTCATTTATTGTACTGTTCATCATTGTTTGTTTGCACTTTAGTTCTTCTAGGTCCTTGTTAAACGTTTCTTGTATTTTCTCCATTCTATTTCCAAGATTTTGAATCATCTTTACTATCATTACTCTGAATTCTTTTTCAGGTAGACTACCTATTTCCTCTTCATTTGTTTGGTCTGGCGGGTTTTTACCTTGCTCCTTCATCTGCTGTGTATTTCTCTGTCTTCTCAGTTTGCTTAACTTACTGTGTTTGGGGTCTCCTTTTCACAGGCTGCAGGTTCGTAGTTCCCGTTGTTTTTGGTGCCTGCCCCCAGTGGCTAAGGTTAGTCAATGGGTTGTGTAGGCTTCCTGGTGGAGGGGACTGGTTGCCTGTGTTTTGATGGATGAGGCTGTATCTTGTCTTTCTGGTGGGCAGGACCACATCTGGTGGTGTGTTTTGGGGTGTCTGTGAACTTATTATGATTTTAGGCAGCCTCTCTGCTAATGGGTGGGGTTGTGTTCCTGTCTTGCTAGTTGTTTGGCATAGGGTGTCCAGAACTGGAGCTTGCTGCTCATTGAGTGGAGCGGCATCTTAACGCTGAGATGGAGACCTCTGGGAGAGCTCTCACCGATTGATATTATGAGGGGCTGGGAGGCCTCTGGTGGACCAATGTCCTGAATTTGTCTCTCCTACCTCAGAGTCTCAGGCCTGACACCTGGCCAGATCACCAAGACCCTGTCAGCCACACAGCTCAGAAGAAAAGGGAGAAAAGAAAAAGAAAGAAAGAAAGAAAATAAAGTTATTAAAATAAAAAATATATATATTATTAAAATAAAAATATTAAAAAGTAATTTAAAAAAAAGAGAGAGAGCTACCAAACCAATAAACAAATCCACCAATGATAACAAGCGTTAAAAACTATACTAAAAACAAATGGACAGACAGAACACTTGGAGAAATGGTAAAAGCAAACCTATACAGACAAAAATCACACAAAGAAGCATACACATACACACTGACAGAAAAAGAAAATATATATGTGTACATATATATATTAAAAAAGGAAGAGAGCAACCAAATCAATAAACAAATCTACCAATGATAATATGCTCTAAATACTAAACTAAGATAAACATATAAATCAGAAACTAGTCAGTCGCATACAGCAAACCCCAAGTCTACAGTTGCTCCCAAAGTCCACCACCTCAATTTTGGGATAATTCGTTGTCTATTCAGGTATTCCAGAGATGCAGAGTACATCAAGTTGATTGTGGAGATTTAATCCACTGCTCCTGAGGCTACCTGGAGAGATTTCCCTTTCTCTTCTTTGTTCACACAGCTCCTGGGGTTCAGCTTTGGATCTGCCCCCGCCTCTGCGTGTAGGTCGCTTGAGGGTGTCTGTTCCCGCTCAGACAGGATGGGGTTAAAGTGGCAGCTGATTAGGGGGCTCTGGCTCACTCAGTCCACGGGGAGGGAGGGGTACAGAATGCGGGGCGAGCCTGCAGCGGCAAGGCCAACATGACGTTGCAACAGCCTGAGGCGTGCTGTGTCTTCTCCCGGGAAGCTGTCCCTGGATCACGGGACCCTGGCAGTGGGGGCTCCCAGGAAGGGAGGTGTGGAGAGTGACCTGTGCTTGCACACAGGCTTCTTGGCGGCTGCAGCAGCAGCCTTAGCGTCTCATGCCTGTCTCTGGTGTCTGCGCTGATAGCTGTGGCTCACGCCCATCTCTGGAGCTCGTTTAGGTGGTGCTCTGAATCCCCTCTCCTCGTGCACGCCAAAACAATGGTCTCTTGCATCTTAGTCAGGTCCAGACTTTTTCCCGGACTCCCTCCCGGCTAGCTGTGGCACACTAGCCCCCTTCAGGCTGTGTTCACGCAGCCAACCCCACTCCTCTCCCTGGGATCCGACCTCCGAAGCCCGAGCCTCAGCTCCCAGCTGCCACCCGTCCCGGCGGGTGAGCCGACAAGTCTCTCAGGCTGGTGACTGCTGGTCGGCACTGATCCTCTGTGCGGGAATCTCTCCGCTTTGCCCTCTGCACCCCTGTTGCTGCGCCCTCCTCCGTGGCTCTGATGCTTCCCCTATGCCACCCACCCCACCCACCCGCGTCTCCGCCAGTGAAGGGGCTTCCTAGTGTGTGGAAAGTTTTCCACCTTCACAGCTCCCTTCCAGAGGTTCAGGTCCCGGCCTTATTCTTTGTCTCTGTTTTCTCTTTTTTCTTTTGCCCTACCCAGGTACGTGGGGAGTTTCTTGCCTTTTGGGAGGTCTGAGGTCTTCTGCCAGCATTCAGTAGGTGTTCTGCAGGAGTTGTTCCGCTTGTAGATGTATTTTTGATGTATTTGTGTGGAGCAAGGTGATCTCCACGTCTTAGTCCTCCACCATCTTGAAGGTCCTCTCTGTTGTGTTACCTTTGTTTTAACTTTTTAGATTTCTCTTGATGCAGGTAGTGTTACCATCCATCCAAGAATCAATACCCATACAAATGGATTCTTCTTCATGGAGAAGAGTATCTATCTATGGTCAGGTGTTAGTTACTGGCCCCATAACTCATGAGTCCATTTCACTGGCAATGTATAATAAGTAGTAATCACCTGACTGATTACTCTTCCCATGATACTGGTTTGTCCTAGTCTGTTTGAGAAATGACACCTGCCCCCAACTTGCCTCCACCTAATGCCACAAGCATCACAGGCCCTATCCAGCCCCCAACAGATGAGCTAAGATATGTACAGCACCTCTCACCCAATTCTATCGATTACCTCGTTATATTAGTGGCTTCCTCATTTAAATTACAAAAAAAATTTTTTAATTATAGGAAAGTTACAATAGAAAAAAATTTAGATCATTTTGACATTACACCATTATGCTTATTACAACTGCATATGAATGCAATTATTAATCTCCTTTTCACTTAATATATCATAGATATCTATTATTATATCTACATTTATTTTCATAATTTTATCATGTTTCTTCAAAAGGGCAAACCATGGTTTACCTAAACTTTTAATACCTCTACTCTTAGGCTTTTATGTTGCTTCCAATGTTTTCCTATTATAAATCATGTTTTAATGAGTATTTGTGGTGTTTTCTGTAGTTCAAATGATTACTTTAGAACAGATTCCCAGTTCTGAGATGTATAAAGCAAAGGTATAATATTTTTATTGACTTTTGGAAAAGATTATGCCAGTTTACTGAGCTCCAACAAAGATACTATTATTCACTTTTTCACAGTATCCTTGTCAAAATTGAATATATTTCTTTGTTTTTGCTAATTAAATAAGGAAAAAACAGTCTCTTTGCTGATACTGTATTCTGTAGTACTTAGTTGGTTTTTTCTCCAAGTATTTGAATAGTAAAGCTTTTTGAAAATGAGAACTGGGAAAGCTGCAAACAAACAGAATCTGAATGGAAGGAATAACGCACAATTACAACCAGACAGTGAAGAAGGCTGGGAACATATGAGAATAACTGCAAAAAGAGGAAGATGCTGACTGAGTAAAAACAAAATGAGTTCAGGATCTGGAGGAGTTCCAAGTGGCCAAGAGAGGATACCATGGGGCTGGGGGTTGGAAAGGAAAGGAAAGAAAGGAAGGAAGAGAATATTTGTTGAGCACCTACTATGTGCCAGCAACCATGCTCTATTATTTACAGATAATATATTATTTATTCCTTGCAATAGTCCTGTACCCTGGTGTACTGGGTTAAATAGTATCCCTCCAAAACTTCACGTCCACCCAGAACTTGACCTTGTTTGGAAACAGTCTTCGCAGATGTAATTAGTTAAGATGAGGTCATACTGGATCAAAGTGGACCCTAAATCCAATGACTAATGTCCTTACAGAAAAATCATGTGAAGACACAGACACCAAAACACCCTGGGGAAAAGACCATGTGACGACAGAGGCAGAAACTGGAGGGATACAGCTATATGCCAAGGAACCCCAAGGATTGCTGACAATCACCCCAAGAAACTTGGAAGAGATAAGGAAGCATCCTTCCTAGAGACTTCAGAGGGAGCAGGGCTCTGCTGACACCTTAATTTTGGACTTCTGGCCTCTAGAACTGTGAGACAATAATTTTTGTTGTTTTAAGGCACCAAGTTTGTGGTAATTAATTATAGCAGCATGAGGAAACTAATAAAAATCAGGTATTTTATTCTGGTTTTACAGATGAAAATGAAGTTCAGAGAGAGTCAACATCCTCCAAGGACCTATGGCAGAACCAGGTTTCAAACAAAAGCAGCCTGACTCCAAACTGTGTTCTTTCTTCCACATTTTGCTGCTTCATAGGAACCTTTGGTTCTAAGCCTAGTAATGCCACCAATTAGCTATGTGAAACTAATTAAGAAGTTCATATAATCTCTTTTGGTCTTACTACCATATGTGTAAAACAAAGTTACTGGGTTGGGTGATTTTTGACAGCATGCTACCAATCAGCTGCCCAGCTATAGCTGCAATCCTAGGAACACCAACTAGAGAGGGAGGCTCTAGGACCCAAGGAATCCTTGACCATGGCTCCACTAAAGACATTTTCTATGCCCTATCTCCAACCCCCCAATCCAGGTCCACAACAGCTCTATAGATAGGGCTCTACAAGGAAGAAAGGACGCTTGAGATCCTTAACATGATGGAGTTTGAGTCACAGACCTGCTGGTATCAGAGAGCAAATTGTATCTTATTAGAGAAACAGCTTGAGAATAAAGTCACCACTCTCAGAGCAGAATACTGTAACCAACTATATTTTTCTCTATTCCTGATTTCAGTGACAGCTTTTGCCAAAACAACACCATTCCTACATTAGGATTTACAGTCCATTCCCGTGCTCTGGGAGTTGTAAACACCTTGTATTAGACTTACTACCTGTCTCCAAACTGTAAGTAAATACCATCATGAATAATTTCAAATCCTCTGAACCAGAATATTTAGTATCTCTCTCTCTTTTCAATGAGAAATAAAGTAACAATAACAGCTTCGATGGCAATGAATGAGTACTACATAGCTAGCATCTCATTCAACTCTCAGAACTCTGGATGCTATACTTGCTGTCACTGTTTTCATTTTCTCTAGGAAGGTTCTGAAGACCAAGAAGTTCAAGGCCATTTATTCACTTAACATGCATTAATTAAACCAGGCACTAGGGATAAAAGACATGGTCATGAAATAACAACAATTTTGATTAACTATATACACACACAAAGGGAAAAATCTGGAAAGATGTGTCACAAAATGTTAAGGGCTATAATATTTGGCTAAAGGATGATTTTTATTTCCTACTTTGTTCTTCCATTTTCTACCATGAATACTGATTATATTTGTAATCATAAAAACGTTTTTTAAACGACAAAATCTCTGCCTTCCAGGGACTTATAGTGAGAGAAGCAGGCATATCAACAGCCTGCTCAGCCTCACTGCAGCTCATAAGTCATGAGCGCAGATTCCAACTTAGGGATGCCAGAATTCCAAATCCCAGTTTGTCTTCCCTACCTTATACTGCCTCTGGAGATATGTTCATTTGCCTGAAGGGTTGCTCATATTTATTTTGCTTCATTGAAATTAAGTTACAGACTTGTGAGGGCAGTGCCAACAACGCAATCTCAAAGATCTGCCGTTTGTGGCCTCACCCAAGGTTGCCAGGTGAGCAACCTCCTTTCCTTCTCCACCCACAGATCTTTGTACCAAAGGAAATGCGGAGGTGGTGACTGTGAGCATTTTATCTGACATCCCAGCCCCCTAGAGAGGTGTTTCAGACACAATTAAATGCTTCTAAAATATTCATCACACAAATTATATTTTGCCTGTCCTATTACTTAAATCTGAACTACACTACATATTCCTTAACAATAACTATGTCATCCTAATATCACTGCTGATAAAAGAAAGTTCAAAAGGAAACTCCAAACTTTCTCTTTATCTACTTTCTTCATCTACAAAAGAAATATTCAGTGAGCCTAAGATCTCAAAATCTGTCCTTCTCAAAGACCCACTAAGTCATAGGATTTGAGTCTTGATACATGTTCGTCTATGATTGATTTACTTTCCAGTCCTACAGCAAGAGTCTCATGGGAATAATTAAAATTATTTTGATTTTTCTAACTTTATAAACATTTTTAGTCTCTGTCCTTATAATTAGGTTAGGGATCATGGCCAATATGGCCACATTGCTGACAGTCATTGTAGTACTGAGCACAGAATGAGTAATGGATAAACACTGACCAGTGGATGAATTTATTGTCACAATTAGGCTCAGGAGATCTTTTTTTAAATCTCAAAAATGATATAGAATAATTATCTTCCTATTATAAACCATACAATGATTAACTCTTAATCTTACAGTTATTCAGCAGCAAAGTCTCCCAAATTCCCTGCTTTACCTGCTAATATTTTTTCCTATGCTCCATCTCCTTCATCCACTTGATCCAGAATGGAATTCTTCACCGCTAAGTGGAAGAAGCAATCAAAGCATAAACATGATTCGGAGTCCATGTTGGACCAGTTTGTTTCCCTGTCCTCCCATAACCCTACCTTCCTTTATTCAGTTCACTTTCTGTATAAAATATTGCTTGTCATTGAAAGTCCGTGTCAGTTAGGGTCACTCTCCTCAAAAATAAGCAGCCATGTGGGAGTATAATGAGCACATGTTATTTAGAACATGTATCACAGAGGGACTTGAGCTCACGTCTCATGCCACAGCCTGGCTCGCTCTGTAAAGTAAGGACCTGCTCATTATTTTTTCCTTTCTTAATCACAAAACGTACATTCCTAAAGGGAAAGAGATAAGAAACTGTGAGAAACGGGGGAAGTGGGGAATAGGATGGGGTGGCAAGAGACAATCACCTGGCAGATTCAGGATTTTATCGAACTCACCATACAAATATCTCACTATGAAAATTAAACTCACTATGGAAGTATCTGCATCATCCCGGAAGCTGCACTGGGCTTAGGTTTACACGCAATGCTGAGAGCTGACATTAGCTGTTGAAGGTCTGAGAAAGGTATGTGAGGACTCAGAAAATTCGAGATAAATGTTTTCGCACACACATTCTCCAAGGCTCAGCCCCTGGCTAGTGTCACAGGGGCTGGCACGCTGGCTGGCCACGGCCCCTGCAGGCATCCAGGCCACACACTGGTACCGTCCCACAGTGTGGCTGCTGAGGACAATGATGGCGAGGGTCCCTGGTGATGAGGACACCCGGAGCATCATCGGAACCATTCTGCTCCTTCCCATTTAGGCCGCAAGTGGTGTTCATCACCGGAAGCCTCACCACATGGCCCAGGATCACAGTTCCTCTGGGCTTCGGAAGGAACCAACCTCTCCTGCAGTCAGTCATCAAAAAGAGGAAAAAAGAAAGAAAAAGAAAAAAAAAAAAAAAGAGTGAAGGGAAAGGGAAATATAAGAAAGAATGGAATACTGAATCCATTCACAAAATGGAGCTTTTCCCTGATCTATGCTAAAAGGATTATGAGGGGCTCCCCTGGTGGTGCAGTGGTTAAGAATCCGCCTGCCAATGCAGGGGACACAGGTTCGAGCTCTGGTCCGGGAAGATCCCACATGCCGTGGAGCAACTAAGCCCGCGAGCCACAACTACTGAACCCACGCGCCACAACTACTGTAGGCCTCACGCCTAGAGCCCGTGCTCTGCAATGAGAAGCCACTGCAATGAGAAGCACACTCACCGCGAGGAAGAGTAGCCCCCGCTCGCCGCAACTACAGAAAGTCCACGCGCAGCAACGAAGACCCAACGCAGCCACAAGTAAGTAAATAAAATAAAAGGATTATCAGATTTACGAATAGTGAAGATATTTGGTTTTTTGATCTAAACCTGACTTCAGAGAAGCAGCACACCACTGGGAATATCTAGCAGAAACCCATGAAAAAGGTTTCATCCCTTTCCATGAGGGATGTTTCCAGGATTGCTGTTTCTACTTATAAACTGAATTATTTGAAATGCTATATGCCTTGGATGAAGAAGAAAAATTGCAGCCCCTAAGAAAAAAGATTTTATGCTATTGGTTAGGATCAAGGATGAATATAAGCTAAAATCTATTTTTAAGCAGCTATATAAGTCACAGGCATTTTTGAAGGCCAGCAGTACATTTAAGTACAATATATGATTATAAAACAAATACTTTCATATTTTGCAGAATAAGTACATTTGGCAAATTTAGCACAAAACAAAATATTGTAGGACAATTCTATTTTCCCTGAGAGTTAGATTTTTAAATCTCAGATTTAAATTTTCACATTTTAAAATGTCCTTTAGTGAACTCAATTGAAAACGACAGTAAAAAAAGACTGAGGTGATAGCACCTAAAAATCAAAGTCCAAAAGAGGAACATACCCACTGGCAGCCATAGCTTTTCCCCCAACCCACCCCCAACTTGTTCTTTTCATTTGCAGCTTTTCTGTGATTCATCTCCTTTCCTTTGCCTCACACCTCTAACTTCATCCATCACCACAAATCACTTCCTGCCACACTTAAACCATAAAACCTGCCCCATACTTGGGATTCTTAACCATGTCAGCTCCCTTGAGTCTGCCTCTTGTCTAGGACACCCTATAGAATGTATGGCATGTATATATATATATATATATATATATATATATATTTATACATTATATATATTATATATAAAGTATATATTTATTTTCATATATAATTATATGTGATATATAATGTCACCCCAATAGTGGGCGCTACTTCCCAAAACTCCACATTCTAGAGTCTTAATTCTGTCCATTCAGGCTGCCAAGGTACGTAAAATAAGCTAACTACCTCATTTATTCTATGAAATTAAAAAATCTTCTATGGTTGGAATTTCTTTAGCAAAAACAATAATAACATTCACTGAGAACTATTATGTAAGGAATAATTCCTATGCATTATCTCATTTAATCCTCACACAACCCTATAAGGGGGATACTCATATTACGCCTCACTTGAAGTTATTCAGAAATCCCCTGTAGTTAAGTAGATAGTTGGTAATGGCAGAGATGAGTTTCAGTCAGCCATCCTTTAAGCCCCTCCTCCAACCCACTGCACTATACCACCTCGGAGATCTGATAGACAGTTGAAAAACCCACAAATTCCTGATATTACCAAAAAGTCTCACCACAGAAAGCAGGTACGTTGCAAGAAAATCAATTAAGAATAATCATCGTCTTGGCATTTTAATTATATCCTTTTTTGCTGTCAGTTATGAACTGTTGAGTTAATATACTACTTCACAACTGCCCTGATTGTTCCTTCTCCAAGCCCCAGTCAAAAGTAAATATTACAAAAAAAAAAAACAAAGTAAATATTACAAACTTGCAATTCTGGAATCCTGGGGTTATTACAGCTTTAGGAAAAGCTAAATTGAGAGAGATTGAGACCACTCAATCATTGTTTTGAGGATAAAATGATTTTCTGCCAGAACTGATACAGAGCCAGTAAAAATATACAAGCGATGATGCACCTGAGTCAGCCTCTGAAGCCATAAATCAGATGATATCACTTCCATGTGCAAATCCTTATAAGGTTTCCCAGCCAGCCGAGATCAAAGTCCTCCAGGATCTCGCCCCTGTCCCCCTCTCCCTAGTTTCCTTCCCTCCACACCCTCTCCCTCTCCCAGGTTTCCATCTGGTTGCCTCCTGCACTTCATTCAGGTTTCTACTTACTTCTCCTCGTCTCTCTCACCTTACCTGAAATTATATTTTATGTTCATATGTTTACTTGTTTGCTTTCTCTCCCCCCAGCACACTCCATGAGGTCTAGCCTTCATCCTATTTACTACAGTAACCTCAGCACCTAATAAATATGTGTTGACAACATTCACTTGCCTTCTAATGCCCTTGCCCATCTCCACAGCAGCAAAGATCAGCCACATTTTAACTCAATACCCAAAAGCTGGAAGGTAAAAATCAAACTTTTCCCTCTCAATCTTGCTTATTCGGCTCCTTCCTCTTTCTGTTAGCGGCAGCACTCACAGTCTCCCTTTAGAACCTGCCAGATGATATCTTCAAATTGTTGCCATTTTTCCACAGCAAAAGAACTACTCTGCTGAAACACTGAAGAGCTAGACTGCATTTGCATAGCTTACCCGCCACCCCACCGCACACACACATACACAAAATTTGCAAACACGGTAGAAACTTATGGAAAACACCTACCCAGGGGTGCAGGATTAAGCAGAAGGAGACACAAGAAAATATACCACAATCACATACATTACTTTACAACTGAAAAACAAGGATTGTCAGTCATTCTACGACAGATAAAATGAAAATCTCACTGCCATTAAAGAAATAATTATTACCAAGCCACCCATATCTGTTTTTAAATACGGTCCAACTCCAGAAATAGCCACAGATGTGATCAACAGAACCCTTCATGACCAGACTGGCGGTACAGGGAACGTGGTCGTTTCAAGAACTTACACACCCAAACCCCAAACATGTTATAACAGCCACTGATAACTGCAGTCACCAAACCCTGCTTTTATCTTCAAAGAAACTTGTATCACCCACAAAAACTGACCTAGATTATAAATCGTGGATAGTTATAAAGATAAAATTTTTTAAGGTTTTGATGTCTTTAGTTTCCAGTTTCCCAGACATCACGGGCTTTTTCCAGAAAACTTAGTGCCTCTCTCTTTGTGTGCCCCCTGGTGCGGACTAAGGGGTGCCCAGCACCAGGGTGAGGTATCTGCCTCCTGGTGTCCATGACCTTGACTCTCTTCATGCTGCTCACCACTGGCTCCAGTTGTGGCTGCCAAGAAAATGCCAAGAGATGGAGGACGCGAAGCAAATGCAGGCCACACACCAGCTTCAAAGACGGTTCACCACTGCCATTTACTTGGATTCTCCTAAAGCAAAAGTTCTTGTCCCATTACCCTGAGCTACTCATCTTCCTTTCTGAGACAAAAGCCCAAAAGGCACTTGGGAACTGACTTGTCAGATGATATCACCAACAACTGAAGATAAAGCAGACTCAAAGGGGGAAAAAATTGTGTTTACTCAATTTATATCAGTGACACGGCTATCTCAAAGTTGCTCTGAAAGAGGAGTCAGCCACAAAGCAGTATAACAAAAAACACAGCTACTCAGAGTCACTCATCAGGCCGAGAGCGTCCTCCTTCTGGAGTGCCTCTCCATCCAGCTGGGAGAACTCATTCCACTACCCCGGTTCTCACTAAACGCTCTACCCGCAGGACCACACACATTGCCTCGCCAAGGCAAAGGGGCAGGGAAATGATACAGGCTTCACTCTTGCCCTTGACCCATGCAGCTAATCCAAAGGAACAGAAAAATCCCTCATTTGAGACGTTCACCACATGGAGTAGGCCCCTGCTGGGAGTGAGCAAGAACTCTGGTCGCCTGTCCCCACATTCCCTTCCGGAAAGATCATCACACCGGCCAGGCAGAGGACAGCACGGCTGCCCAAACATGCTTTCTCTTTCACCCCTCAACCCTTCTTCCTTCGGTTGTCCATGGCAACCTGAGTTTCCCGAGAATTCCAAAGTGACTATGAGAAGTTGTCTGTTCTCTCTCAGTCTGCTGAAGACATTTAAAATAAGGCGTTACAGTGAATTAGGGAGTCGAAAAAAAAAATTCTTTGGAGTGTATGGCAAATTGACCCAAGCCATTTGGACCGTACCCAGTTCTTAGATTCTTTCTGGTAGATAATGTTAGTTGCTAAAAATGTTGGATGTACACATGTATTAGCTACTATTCCCCAACCTCTCTACCAGGTTAGAAGGAAATCAAATCCTGTGCCCAATTCTGCCATCATGTTGACTAACCTCATTAGCAAGCAAGAACAAAGGAGTTGATTCAAACTTCTCTGTTAGCTCCAAGTCCTAGTTCTCTGTCCTTGTTGGTGCCGACCCATCCACTTCCATGACAGGTTTCTGTGAGCTGGACAGAACATTCCAAAGGCAGGGCTCTAGTACTCTGACATTGGTATTAACCAACCAGAAATCCTCCTCAATAACGGCTCGTCATAGGATTGTTTAAAGATTAAGCCTCAAGCACTATCCTACAGAATAGTCTATAGAAC
The DNA here is from genome assembly GCF_009873245.2 of Balaenoptera musculus. NCBI lineage: Eukaryota > Metazoa > Chordata > Mammalia > Artiodactyla > Balaenopteridae > Balaenoptera > Balaenoptera musculus. Next base: position 32,406,529 of record NC_045787.1, read on the forward strand.
TCACTAACTCTAAGAATGTGTTTATGCAAAAGTGGAAAGTGTCTTTTAAAATATTTTAGCCCTCTTGCACCAAGCTGATCTCCCTGTGCTATGCGGCTGCTTCCCACTAGCTATCGGTTTTACATTTGGTAGTGTATATATGTCCACGCCACTCTCTCACTTCGTCCCAGCTTACCCTTCCGCCTCCCCATGTCCTCAAGTCCGTTCTCTGGTAGGTCTGCGTCTTTATTCCCGTCCTGCCCCTAGGTTCTTCATGACCTTTTTTTTTTTTTTTTTTTAAGATTCCATATATTTGTGTAGAGATACGGGGATATATGTATACATATGGCTGATTCACTTTGTTACAAAGCAGAAACTAACACACCATTGTAAAGCAATTATACTCCAATAAAGATGTTAAATAAATAAATAAATTTAAATATATATATATATTTTAGCCACTCTATACGTCTTCATGACCTTCAATTTTATCAATGCAAGTCCATGTCTAGTATCCATTATGCTAACAAACCAAAAATTTCACCAAATAAAAAAATACATCTGACATTCACCATCTGGTGTTGATCAATGCAGGGACAGCTGAAGCACCTGTGTTAGCCAACTCTGGAGAGTGGCTTCTCTGATATAATGCCTGCTGTCCACCCTTCGGCTGGGGATTCTCCATTAGGGCACCTGACTACTCCAAGAGTAGACGCTCTAGCTAACCAGAAACTATATAATATCACACTGTTCTAGGCTGCAATATTTGGAATTAAGTTGCCCATATCATAACTGGATGGGGAAGAATAGAGTTTTAATAATGAATAATGAATCAGAATTATTTTCAAAGCTAATTCAACCCTCATCCTCAGTCAGCTGGCAGACAAGAAAGAAGGCAATGCAGAAGCTCAGAGACCTCTGCCAATGGGCCAAAAAGTAGAGCCCTCTAAAACTCTATGTGAAAGGCCTCTCACTGCTGGAGAGTGAGGTCAGAGCGACAGAGTGGTGCGTGAGTGTGTGCAGGGGTGTGTGCGTGCATGCTGTGTGCGTGTACCCTGCCCAATGAGGTAAATATTTTCTTTTCATTTTTACTGTGGTTTGTTGGTTTGTTCCCTGTCTGGATTGAGTTTAACGTTCAATCTCAATTCCACCCTTGAGTGGAAGAATCCTTCCTGGAAGAGGAAACCAGAAATAAGGCAAAATCTTTGAGGTTAAATACCACGAGACTCTAGTGCTTAGAATTGTAGATACTTCCACTTAAAGCTGCTTCATCCTTTGAGTTTCAAAGGCAGAAAAGAGAAATTCAACAGGACTAACAACTGTTTATGAACATACTATTAAGCTGATACTTAATTCTAAGATCATTGAAAAGGAATTGTTTGGAAATGTTTACAGTATGTAATTTGATTAATGATGATTGTTTTCATCAACAGTTTTTCCTATAGAGGTCTTTGGATTGCGAACACATTCTTTGGTCCCTCAAAATTGTGCCAAATATAATCTTAGCTTTGAATTTGAGAAGTTGTCTTACCAAAGAAGGAATTTATTTGCTTTATTGTTCCTGGAGGCAAAACTTAACTCAGCAGGTAGAGATAACCTGAGAGAACCTTTCTCACCATTAGAGCTGTCCCACAACGGAATGAAATTTTTTAAAGGAAATTATATTCGGGTCACTACAGGTAAGTTGGTGTGGATTCTTTCTTTTCCTACATTTCCAGATGCTTTTCTTGCATTCTCCTTTTCTTCCTTGCCTAATGACACTCTTCCACCACCATCTCCAAACACAAATTCATAAACACAAGCCCTTACACAAGCAAGCACACATCATCCTGAACACATATGCATCTTGATTTCTTCTGAGATACGATTTCAAAAAAGCCTTTTGCTAACAAATTAAGCATATAGCATAAAGAGCAGGAAGAAATAAAGCACAGGAACATAGGAAGAGATCTATTTGTGAAATATAATTGGTCTGTAAGCTAAAGAAAGGCATTTTTCTAGCTCCAGTTGGGGCCTCAATGCCTCTTAAATTCTATTTCTTAATACCGCCAAGATTATCATTTCTAACTGAGATATACTTGGCCTACACAAATCCTGTTCTTACTCCTACCCCCAAAGATTCTCTCTGAACTGTGAATACTCTACAACTATCTTCTTTGTCTCCCTTGAAACTCACGGTTACTGGACTCCAGGAGTACCTGGTCGTGCTTATTGCCTGAAGTACATGTACTGGAGCAGGTTTGGGCTGATTGTATCTTTTATGATACTTAGGTTGTTTCACCTACTGCTCCAAGCTGGGGCTGTGTAGCCTTGATGGCACCCTGCCTCAGGTCTGTCCAACCACCAGGTCTCCCCTTATTGTGAAGCCCGATTTCCCTTTTGGGATGCCCACTAAGTACCTTTTTTTCCATTAGAGGGTGCTCCCAACTCTTAGCTCACTCAAAAACTGGAGATCATAGACATATCTTGAACCCACTTACTTAAGCCTTGCCTGACCCAGGGTGGTAACTGTTAAGTTCCTCAGGTTCTCTTTTGGTGACTTAATCCTTGACAACTCTCAAGGAAATGGTTTACCAAACTTTTATTTCTATGATGTCAGAATACTTAATTATGTATTAAGAGAAAGACGCATACTTTTCCCCTAAGGGAAGAAAGAAATTTCATTACTTCACTGAAAGATACCTTCCAACGAAGCATAATTAAATAATAAAAAGCACAGCCCCTGTCTACCTAAGAAGCTTTAAGAGCAGGTAGAATAAAATCAACGCTAAAAATCCAATATGTGTGTTTAAAAACAGTGACGTTCTGAGAAACATTTACAATGTGTGACCCCCGAGCTTGTGCAAAATTGTTGTAGAGCAATTGGGAAATCAAATAAAGAGGCCCTTCCTAGGGGGTCTGATACAAACCTGAGTTCCCATGACGCACACTGGAAAGTATTCCTAGGAAAAGAGACATGAAAAGTGAAGATCAAGAACACAATCAGCCTAATGGGACTATCTCAAACTAAATTAGTTTTTGGAAAGGAAAGTTAGAACAACTGTTGCTGTTGGGGAAAATTTTAGCCCTCCTTACTGCTGAAAGATATAAAGAAAAGAAAGAAAACGCTGAGACTAATAAGATTGAGAAAGCTGGAGAGCAAACAAAACAGAAGACCTGGAAGAAGCTGGTTAGACATACACATCAACCACAATGGCACCCAACCAGCAGTCTGAAGCAGCAAGGATTTCTCAAAAAAATCTAATGTCACATGCATCATTCCTCTTCATCTCTCTCTCCATTTATCAGGGTTTTCATGGAGCAGTATGTGGTACAAATGAAACTTCAGTTCCACAATAGACCATTCCTGCATATTGAAGTATGTTTTCTAATTAATATTTTTATATTGCTATGTTTATTCTACTTTTTGAATTGATTCCTTTTAGGTATAAATTCTCTTCCTTCTCCCCTCTGACGTTTTGGTAGTGATATTCATGATACAATAAATTCAAGTAATGTTTAAAGATGTCTCTCCAGTGAATTTTTTGGTACTTACTGAGGGGGACACAAAAATAAATTTGGCAGTTCTTCATTCAAGTTATTTACATTCTAACATATAAAAACATTATAAAATAAATTGAAGTAAAAAATATAATATACAATAAATTCAAAATACATATATTTATACAAAGTACAATCAATTTAAGTAATAAATACAATATACAAAAAATAATGCAATAGAAAACAAATATTACACAATAAACACAATAAATAAATGGATATACCAACAATATACAATAAATTCAAGTAATAAATACAATATACAATACATTCAAATAATTCAAGTAATTTACATGCTAGCATATACAATGAAGAACAAATGTAATACCCACCATAAGCGATGTAAGAATTAACTTTCCCATTTCTCTCTTCCCTGACTCTAAATAGAAAACTCAGTATTTCTGGTCTTTGGTGACCTTATCTGTAAAATGAGAAAGAAATATTGGTCTGCATTATCTCTAAGGTTTCTGTAACTACATACAGTTCTACAAATATTTGATGTTTGGGAAGGAAAAGTGAGAGAGTGCAAACACTGCTGTTGGTCTACTCAATACCAGGGCTCCTTCTTCCTTACTAAGAGAGCCCCAATTTTATTAGGGACAGCAGTATGCATGTGCTAAAGGTGGCCATGTGAGATCTAGACAATGAGATATAAACCAATTGATGAGTGGAGTTTTAGGGAAAGTCTTTTAAGGTAGTGAGATTTGGCTGACATTCCCCTTGGGCCCTTTACACTTTATCCATATGCCTGGAACATGCATGCGAATCTGAAGGCGCAGCAGCCATCTTGTGACCATGAGCCGGCGAACAAGAGATCAATATCTTACACTTTTGGAGAGAGGAATAGAATCAGCCTGAGTGCCTATGGCATCCCTGGATTATCGTCCCCCAGATTTATTGTGTGTGTGTGTGTGTGTGTGTGTGTGTGTAAAACACAAATAAATTTCTATTTATCTAAGCCACTGCCAGTTGTAACTCCTAACAGAAACTCACTTCTAAGTGATACAGAGAGTGAAGGAAGATAGAATCACACCCATATAATTATCATTATTATATTTAAAATGAAACTCAGATGTCTTCACCCAAAGGGGCTTAATTGTCTTTGGAAACAGGGATTAGATAAGAAAACATGAAGAGGAAAATTTCCTCGCTATCCAAAAAAAAGTAACTGTATAATGAAGCACTTGTCAAGCACCCTTACTTTTGAAACCTGAATAATATCTAACACCACCCCTCATTTCAATCACAGATGACTCTTCATCAAGTGGGGCCTGACTTGGGATTTCAATTATGCCAACAGCCACCATCTCCAGCAGGTCATTCCTTTGGGATTAGAGCTTCTGCTTCCAGTGGAACTTGTGCTCACTGTGACTGGTCAGCAAGTGGTGGCCGCGTGTGGAGATGAAGTTTAGGAGGAGCACAAAGTGGAGGTGGGTTTAACATTATGAAAGACAGGAAGGAACCCCTGCAGATACCTAGACCTCAAATTCTGAATTGTATTGTTGTCCCCCCAAAAAATCAGCAGAACAGTCAAAAAGCTGATTTTAAAAAAAAAAAAAATTAAATAATGAATGTTCCCTTAGGAAATCCTATAAGCTTTATTCAGGTGCTGGGTATAACCACACGGAAAGCTTTCATCCTCGTTTCCTTTCCCCTAGTGAAAATTAGAGCATCTTGGGGATATCAACCATGTCTTATTTCACCCTTCCTTCCTGCATGCACGCTCATGTGCATACACACACGCGTGCACACACACACACACAAACACATCCCTTCCCCAAATGGGAATTTGAGCACTTTGAAGAAAACATTTTTTTAATTTATCTTTTTACCTCTATTTCCTATAGTGCTTAGCTCAATAAATGTATATGAAGCTTTTGAAAATATCTGTGGAGATGACTGAGCCAAACTGCCTAGGTCCAAATCTCAGTTCCACTCTTAGTAGCTGTGTGACCTAGCCAAGTTAATTAACTTCCTGTGCCTCAGACTTCTGATCTGTAAAATGGGGATATAATGGTTCCTGCCTCAATGTTGTGAGAATTAAATGAGTTGGGCAAGTCACTTAATCTTTCTGTGTCTCAAAGGCTCCAGGTTGTTAGTGGATTAAATAATTGTATACATCTGATGTACTTAGAACAGTATTAGGCAAAGAACAAGTGCTCATCAAATGCTTGCTATAATTACCAAGACAATTTAGGGACAAATTGAAAAACTGTTTAAAAAACTGCTGAGCTTGATACAACGTTCTTTTTCTGTAATTACAAGAATTTATCCTTTAACAAGAGAGTACGTATAGTATGTAATATTGCTTGTATATGTTTTCATAATGCCCTGTTTCTAAGCTCCATATTGGATTTTCCTTCCTGTAATGGCTGCCTTTGAAAGATTTTTCACCCTCCCATTCCTGGCTGAACACTGTTTCAGTTTTTTTTTTTTTTAATTTATTTATTTATGGCTATGTTGGGTCTTCGTTTCTGTGCGAGGGCTTTCTCTAGTTGTGGCAAGCGGGGGCCACTCTTTATCGCGGTGCGCGGGCCTCTCATTCTCGCGGCCTCTCTTGTTGCGGAGCACAGGCTCCAGACGCGCAGGCTCAGTAGTTGTGGCTCACGGGCCCAGTTGCTCCGCGGCATGTGGGATCTTCCCAGACCAGGGCTCGAACCCGTGTCCCCTGCATTGGCAGGCAGACTCTCAACCACTGCGCCACCAGGGAAGCCCCTGTTTCAGTTTCTTTATTCCAAAGCACCACTGACCAAATTGTGTGCAGCAAACTTTTACTAAATTTTAGGGCGTTATGGACAGAGATTACAATACAGTTTGAAATTGTATATACAATACAGTATGAAAACTTAAAACTAAATATTAGACTCACTGTTTAAAAAAAAACCACTAGCCATTTCCTGCAATAAGTCATTTTTCTCTGGGTTGTTCCTCTCTCAACCACTCCATACCATCTCCTCAGCCTCTCTACCTTCCAAATGCCCTTCTCTCCTTGCCTTTCTAGCTGCCGACTTCTAACGCCTCAGTTCTGTTCATTTCTTACCCTGTCTACAGGGTAGACATTTTAGTCCTCAACTGTCTACCTCAAGCTAAATTGCAAGCTTAGGTTTGTATATTCAAAATTTCTAAAGTCATCTTCCTTCAACCCTGTTCCAGCTCAAAGAACAGGCAGGTGCTTTGAAATTTGAAATTATGAAGTTAGATTCCCTCCCTACTAGTCTCTTTCAGTAGAGGCTCCTGTGCATCATGAGTTCTTTTTTCCTCTTTCTGCCTCCTATTCTTAAATAAGACACACTCAATACATCAAACCTTATAACTGCTCTGTAGGTAGCAGACACTGTTTAGTATTGGAGGAACAGAAAGAAAAATACACAGTACCTTCCTTAAGGAGCTCAAAGAGTAGCTGAAGACACGGATGTTGACACGTAACTAAAACACTGTGATCATTGCCACAAGAAAATTGTGTATAAAGTGTTATGGGAATAAAGCTAAGTTCTATCAAGTATGATCTTCAAAAACTTAAATATGCCTTCGGCACAGAGGTAGCTACAACGCGCCTGCACAAATGCCTTCCGGCATACAACTGAATCTATGCAATTCTTCTCCCACCGGATCGTGCTAAGCTTCACAATATAAATATTGTTAAAAGTAGGAAGTAACATTTTCACTTCTGCTGTGGGATTTCCTCCAGGTTTCACTAAAGCGATAACGTCAGTGGGTTCTCCTGACACTCTTTCTTATACCAAACCAGTGATGTGTCTATCCTCTGCAGTAGTTCATACAGAGATAGCCCAGCACCACAGGCTAACATCCACCAACTATGCTGCTCCCACCCTGCTTTTATCACTTACACAGTCAGCTTGATAAACACTGATTCAGCAATCCTTGGTACCCTGGTAGGGAAAGGGCCATCACCCTCAGTATTTCTCAAGAGAATTGTCTGGTGGTTAGAATGCGACCGTGAGTCACAGAGGTGCTAATCCTAGCCCAGGCCCTGACTCATTCTGTGGTCCTTGCCCTACACTCTCCACCCCTGGGTTTCCCAAGATACTGGGATACACTCCTGTATTTACCTGTCACAAGTAAATGAGCTATGTTCAGAGATTATTTGCAAGGCAGCTGAAGTTGTGGGATTTGTGGGACCTTAAGTGGTAGAGACTATGTGACACAGGTTCAGAAACATAAAATAGTTGTTCATAACAGTTCTCAACGCTCAAACATCTAGCAGAGAAAGAATTCAAATTTAGAAATTAGGCAAATATTACCAAAGTATACAAGGAGCAAGGCCAGCTGGTCACCTTTATCTCCTGCTTTTCAGGGATGTTTGTGCTGAAGCCCAGAAAGTTAAAAAACCTGTCCAAGAAGGCACAGCTCTGAAGTGCCCAGCTCAGCGTGATCCAATAGAAATATAATGCAAGCCACAAATGTGAACCACATGTATAATTTTAAATTTTCCAGTAAAGTAAAAAAAAAAAAAAAACAGGTGAAATTAACTTTAAAGATAGATTTTATTTAACCTAACATATTGTAAATAATATTATTTCAATATACACTTCTTAAAAATTATTAACTAAGGACCACATAACTTCTTTAAGCCTGTCAGAGCCCTATTCTGATCTATTCTTTTATTCCCTTATGACCCTTTTAAAAAAGAATTTCACCCTTTTACGTAACTCCTCTCCCCCATCCCATTCTGAGGCTTCTTCACTCTGATTAAATTCCTCGGAAATTCACTCTGAAAAATTCATTTTCTGTTTATCTGGGATCCCTGAGTATGTGTAGGGGGATTATTAGTAGGGATTCTCTTATTATTTAGCTATTCTCTTTTTTTTTTTTTTTTTTTTGAAATTCACGTTCTTTTATTTATTTATTTATTTATAACTGTGTTGAGTCTTCGTTTCTGTGTGAGGGCTTTCTCTAGTTGCGGCAAGTGGGGACCACTCTTCATCGCGGTGCGCGGGCCTCTCACCATCGCGGCCTCTCTTGTTGCGGAGCACAGGCTCCAGACGCGCAGGCTCAGTAATTGTGGCTCACGGGCCCAGTTGCTCCGTGGCATGTGGGATCTTCCCAGACCAGGGCTCGAACCCGTGTCCCCTGCATTGGCAGGCAGATTCTCAACCACTGCGCCACCAGGGAAGCCCTTAGCTATTCTCTTTAATTCCTAAAATTTCTGCCTGTCTGAAAGCATTCCCAATAGAAACGAGCCACAGAACCAGCTTCTGCTTCTTCCATCATCAGTTGGTGACCTCATGGGGAAAACAAAGAATTGTTATTTTCATTCCTTCCAGAAGGTTGATCGAACTATGTTAACAGGTTCATTCTCAACAATACCATGCCTTAAAATGATGTCTCCTTGGATTCTTAAACAGAATGAGGCATGATTCTAAGTTTAGTGATTTCCAGCGATGAATATTTCAACTGAGTGGTATTACAAGAACCTAGATGTCCACAGAAAATTAGGTGGTAAATGGATAAGACTTGGGGATCATGTTCCTTTCTCTCTGCTCTACAAAACAGACCACATTCCAAGAACTGCCGGGTTCACCAAGGACAGTTGCTAGGGTTGTAATGGCCCAAGTAAGCTATTCAATGTGCAACTGGGTTGTATTTCAAATTTCTTTTGATACCTTTTTTTTTTTTTCCCGCAAACAGCAGAATGTAACTAAAATAGGCCCTAGACAAAACTGCAAAATCTGTAGGCCTGGATTCCATGCCACCAGAATTCATTTTCCCACTTACAAAACCACTGTCTGATCTGTATTACACATAAGATGCTGAAATCCAGCTGAAGGTCAACAAGTTCATGGCAATAAGAAAAGGGTAATTTCAGGGAAGTCTTTCAAAGAATGAAAAGGCAGGACAATATGGGTCTCAGAGAAGAAACTGAAACCATGCCCCAAAGGGTTAAAAAAAGCCCATCCTGAAACCATGTTTCATAGAGTTAACAGAAACTGATGACTAACAGAAATTCCTGAGTTTGTCTTACAGACAAGCAGGTGAGGGAACAGCTTGTTAAAAACCTTTCTGCTTGTAACCTGCCTTCACTGACCAAGCTTGCCTTAATTATGACTCCTTAACCACCCCTATAGATAACACCTCTGACTCTGGGTCACTATAGTAACAGGGGTCTTAAGTTGTGTTCCAGAATCTTGGAGTCAGCTTCTGCCGAGTTCAAGCCAGCTAAGACTGGTTGGGACCACCGTCCCTAAAACTGGGCCTGAGCAGATGTCCAATGAATGATCTTTTGATACCAGAGAGCCAAAAACTCCACCCTCAGAACATGCTAAGATCCTCCATTTTTGAACATGCATCCCATGAAGAAGCATGCAACTCAGATACACCTGCACAGAACACCAATTGCCTCACCTTTTCTCTACCTCCAATCACCTTTCCCCATGCCTGAGACCACCCTGCTTCTTTATCCCATAAATATCTCAAGCCCCTTGCCTTTGAGGAGGCAGATCTGAGATTTGTTCTACCATCTCCTCACTTGGTTGCTTCATGAATAAACCCTTTCTCTGCTGCCTCAGTGCCTCAGCATTTTACTTGCTGTGCATCAGCCAAACAAACCTGGTTTGGTAACAAAACTATCTCAATGGCTAACAAAATGTTTGTATGTGTGTGTTTGGAAAAGGAGGAGAATGTCTTAAAACATTTAAAACATTTTTTTTTAATCATGCTGAGACCTACCAGCTCTGCAAAACAGACTGCAGGATGCCAGAAAAGAGGCTACTATGGGCTATTAGAAAGATATACTGGATGGAGGACACCTGGATTCTCCTCACAGTTCTGTCTTCAAGGGGTTGTATGATTTAGATCATGTAGCTGATCTTCATTTGCAGAATTTAATCACCTTTTAAGTTCCCTTAATGTTCTATAATGTAAAATTTATGAATAGAAGCACAGAGATGCCTTGTAAAAAGAAAAGCTTATGAGACAGAGTTGGGAAGATTGGCAGGAAATAAACTAGATGTTGTTATCACCCTCCCACTTATTTCCAACCACAACACCTCCTTCCAGAGAGCAAATTTTCTCTTCTGGCACCCAGCTAGGTCTTGGCAAAGTTTAGGGAAAAAAATATCCTGCCCCCTCAATTCACATCCAGCCACATTTGCTATCACCAAGGAGATCCTGGAAACATAAAGGTAACACAACCAGGAAGAGTAGGAGGCAGGGCTAGACAGGGAAGTCCATGCTAACACAACACAAAGTATTTGTTACTACTGCCTCCTCCCACCCTCTTCCGGGTACTTCATGCCCAACTCTTTTTATTTACAGAGTTGTTATGAAAGCACCAAATATTGGACATAAAATATAAATTTGAGTTTTATTGTTCATAAAATTTAAATTTCACAATTTTTAAGTCTATAAGCTATATTGAATGAAATAACCACTAACCAGTCAGGATGAAATCTACTTTTTGGTTATCAGCATTAGTTCCCAAGATAAATTCACCCAGCTCTGGTCCTTTGAGAGAGAAAGTCCTCCTTAATCCTTGAGGTCCCAAAGCAACAACATAAAGCAATAGAACATCAAATAGTATCTGTATGAGAAGCCCAAAACATATGATTAAAATTTGTTTCTATTTGTTTGCTATCATGATATGAATTTCCCTTCTCTGTGGTGTTGCTGACTTCATCCCTAACATCTGTACTGTTTTGAAATACATTGTATGCCTAGTAATAGAAACTATGGAAAGGTTTCAAGGCAGCCTTGTTGTTTCATGAGATTTGTGGCCACAAAAGCTAAACATTTAATCTGGCAGGAACTCAAAGTCCAGGCCACCTCTAGTTTTTGAGCAAACTGTGTTCTAAAAGTATGTAGATTTGTGCTTTGAACCTCGATACGAATTGCAATAGAAACAGTGCTGTGAATGGTGGTTAGGTTCCTTGGCCAGCCTACAATGCCCATGTTAGCTGGACACTGTATGTTTATAATAAATGTGATTAGAAAGAATATTACTTTTAAAATTCTGTACAATGATTCAGGTTTGCGTATGTCCCTGCTTTCGATTGCTCCTTAGAATATTGTAATAAATCTTCATCCATTCAGGCTCAGGACATTAATCCAGTATAAACTATAATAAAGGATAGCTGATAAGTCTTTCATCTGATGTGGGAATAGAATATGTATTTTATTTGGGAAATATCCAAAATTCTTCAGATGTAGGTCTAATAAATCAATTAACCTGAATGATTTGGTTTGGTCTCAAGAACAAGATGCAATCATCAACCATATTAGTGATTTCCCCAGAAATTTCCTTCAGAAGGCAATAACAAAACAGGAGTTCTAGAAATTAGCAATTGTAGCATCGCCCTATATGTTGAGGTTACTGTTAAGAAAAGACACAGTTCATTTGAATCTAGAAATCTAGATATGTTTTATGTTTTCTTTTTTATAGTCTCATCACAGCTACTGTAAGACTACCTCAAGTCATTTAAACATCTACATTTTAAAGATGTAATAAGATAATCAATCCTATGAATTCCATGACCTAGAATACTAAGTTACCCAACCAGCTCCCTCACACTCAGTCAAAAGAGGACAGATTCATCTCACATGTTAACTCCCAATCCCTAACTACGTATATCTCTTTCTTAAGAGAGGGAGGAAATAGGAAGGATTTTCAAAGATAACAAATGGCTTAGGAGTATGAGTGTACCCAGTACACACACTTAAGTACAAACTGATCTTACAATTAAAGGAAAGGGATTAAAAAACTTTGACTGGGACTTCCCTGGTGGCACAGTGGTTAAGAATCCACCTGCCAATGCAGGGGACACGGGTTCAATCCCTGGCCCAGGAACATCCCACATGCTGCAGAGCAACTAAGCCCATGCGCCACAACTACTGAGCCCACGTGCCACAATGACTGAAGCCTGAGCACCCTAGAGCCCGTGCAGCACAACTACTGAGCCCACACACCACAACTACTAAAGCCCGTGCACTCTAGGGCCCGCATGCTGCAACTACTGAGCCTATGTGCTGTAACTACTGAAGCCCACACACCTAAAGCCCGTGCTCCACCACAAGAGAAGCCACCGCAATGAGAAGCCCGCTCACTGCAATGAAGAGTAGCCCCCACTCACTGCAACCAGAGAAAGGCTGTGTGCAGCAACGAAGACCCAATGCAGCCAAAAATAAATAAAATTAAAAAAAAAAAAACTTTGGTCCCCAGTAAAAAACTAAGTTTCCTTTTCTGTAATTAGTTTATAATTACGGAAAGAAAAAAGTTAATTTCTCTACCTCAAAACACAAAATATAAACATAGGGTTCTGTTATGCACTGTTCTGTAGGTAAGAGGGAGGAAATGAATAAAATAATCAATACTTTCAAACTTTTAAGGATTTCATTTACAGACGCTTTCCCCTTGGGTGATCATTATTCCAATATCAAAGAATCACTGTTTTATTATCATCTCCCTCCTTTGGATCTGAGTAAGAACATGTTACCATCCACTTTATCATTTTTTGTGATAAAGCTGCTTCTTATATTTCTAATTAACAATGATTCCTCTTCATATGCTTGAAGCCCTAGGCAATCAGATATAACAAATTTGGGGTTATTAACTTTATCTTGATTATATTTGCAAATGAGCCTTGAAAGTGAAGTTAAGAGTGGCCTAAATGAAAGAGTCCTCCTGCCAAAGATGTAGCAATACAGACAGAACTGAAAATCTGATATACTTCTAACTCCCAAAAATGAACAGGTTTAGCTTGCCACTGCAAATTCAAAATTCAATACCACAAAAAGAATAGTTGGAGACTTCAATATACCACTTTCAATAGTGGATAGAAAAAATAGGCAGAGGAACAACATGGTAATATGAGACTTAAATAACATTGAAAAACAACTAGACATAACAGACATCTATAAAACACTCCACCAAACAATGGCAGAATATATACTCTTCTCAAATGCACCTGGAACATTCTCCAGGACAGAACACATGCTAGGCCATAAAACAAACTTTGATACATTTTAATGGGTTGAAATCATCCAAAGTATGTGCTCCAACCATAATAGAATGAAATTAGAAATCAGTAACAAAAAGAAGTTTGGGAAACTCAAAAACATGTGGAAGATAAACAACATGCTCCTCAACAACCAATGGGTCAAAGAAGAAATTTTAAAATATTTTGAGATGAATAAAAAATGAAGATATAACATACTAAAATATATGGGATTCAGCTAAAAAAGTGCTTAGAGGGAAATTTATAGCTGTAAATGCCTATTTTTTTTTTTTAAAAAAGAAATATCTCAAATCAAAAGCAAAGCTTCAACCTTAGGACATCAAAAAAGAAGAGCAAATTAAACCTAAAGCAAGAAGGAAGAAAATGATAAAGATTAGCAGGGAAATAAATAAAATATATAATTAAATACAGAGAAAATCAATGAAACAAAAAATGGGTACTCTGAAAATCAATAAAACTGACAAAATGGTAACTAGATTGATACTCAAATTACTAGAAATAATACTCAAATTACTAGAATCAAAAATGAAAGAGGAGACATTACTAAAAACCTTACAGAAATAAAAAGGATTCTAAAGGAATACTCTGAACAACTGTATGCCAATAAATTAGATAATCTAGAAAAAATGGACAAATTCATAGGAAAACTAAACTACAATACTGACTCAAGAAAAAATATACAATCTGAATAGATTTGTAACAAGAGATGGAATTAGTAATCAGAAAATTACCCACAAAGAAAAACCCAGGCCTAGGTGGTTCCACCAATAAGTTCTGCCAAACATTTAACAAAGAATTAATACCAATTCTTCACAAACTCTTCACAAAATAGAAAAGGAACGAACACTCCCCAACTCTTTTTATGAGGACAGTATAACCCTGAATGACAAAACCAGGCAAAGACATCACAAGAAAAGAAAACTACAGACCAATATCTCTTATAAATATGGATGCCAAAATCCCCAACAAAATAGCAAACTGAATCCAGCTACATATGACTAAGTGAGGTTTATCCCAGGAATCCAAGGTTGGATAAACATCTGAAAATCAATTAATGTAATTAACTGATTACATATCAGTTGAATTAAGAAACAAAACCCCATGATCTTTTCAATAAAGCAGAAAAAGCATTAAAGCATTAAAATTTGTTTCTATTTGTTTGTTATCATGATATGAATTTCCCTTCTCTGTGGTGTTGCTGACTTCATCCCTAACATCTGTACTGTTTTGAAATACACTGTATGCCTAGTAATAGAAACTATGGAAAGGTTTCAAGGCAAACGATAACGATAACGATTATTATAAAATCATTTTAATGATTAAAAGAAAAAAATCCAACTGAGAATAGAAGCGAACTTCTCCAACCTAAGGAAGGGCATCTATGAAAAACCCACAGCTAGCATCATACTTAATGATAAAAGACTGGACGCTTTTCCCCTAATATCAGGAACAAGGCAAGGACACTACCAAGAAAGTGAAAATACGAATTCCCTGGCAGTCCAGTGGTTAGGACTCCTCATGCTCACTGCCAAGGGCCCGGGTTCAAATCCTGGAACTAAGGCCCCACAAGCCATGCAGGATGACCAAAAAAAATAAAATAAAGTGAAAATACAAACCATGGAATGGAAGAAAATTTTTGAAAATTATTTATCTGATAAAAGACTTGCAGAGAACGCTTACAACTTAACGACAGAAGACAAATAACCCAATTTTAGAATGTGCAAAGGATCTGAACAGACATTTTCTTAAGACTGTATATGAGTTGCCAATAAGCACATAAAAAATGCTCCACATCATTAGTCATTAGGGAAATGCAAATCAAAATCACAATGATATACTACTTCACACCTACTAGGGTGGCTAGAATCAAAAAGTCTGACAAAAACAAGAACTGGCAAAGAGGTAGAGAAACCAGAACCTCCATATTTGTATAAGAATACGGGAAGGTAAGCTGTGGCAGCCACTCTGGATAACAGCTTGACAGTTCCTCAAATGGTTAAATGGTTAAACATAAAGTTACCATTTGACCCAGAATTCCACTCCCAGGTATTGAAGAGACATGAAAACACATGTCCATACAAAAACTTGTACATAAATGTTTATGATAGCATTATTCTTAATAGCCAAAAACTAGAAGCAATCCAAATGCCCATCAATTAATGAATATATAAACAGAATGTGGTATATCCATACAATGGAATATTATTTGTCTCTAAAAAGGAATGAAGTATAATACATGCTATGATATGAGTGAATCTTGAAAACATTCTGCTGCATAAAAGAAGCTAGTCGCAGAAGATCACATATTACATGATTCCACTTACATGAAATATCCAGAATAAGCAAATCTAGAGACAGAAAGCAGGGGGCTAGGAGTATGAACTGTTAGGAGGATAGGGTGGTGACAGCTAAAAAATATAGAGTTTCTTTCTGAGGTGATGAGATATTTTAAAATTGATTGTGGTGATGTTTGCACATATCTGTGAACAGACTAAAAACCATTAAACTATATACCTTAAATTTGTAAGTTCTATGATAGGTGAAATATATCTCAATAAAGCTTTAAAAAAAAACCCAACTCAATACTGAACAAACATTAGAAATCTACCCAGACCTCTGCTACCTCTGAAAGCTTCCCTCGGCAACTCCCCCTCCTAGTCTCTCAGTTCAGAGTGTGTGGGCGATTTGAGTTTGTGCAAGCAGATTACACAGATTATAGTGAACAATAGATCTCACCATCTTCTCTATAAGCATGCTAACTTAATTCCATATCTTGATTGCCAAAAGACTGTAAGAGTTGTGTTTGGCTCACTAAAGGATATTAAGCCTTGTGCTGAATTGATGTGCTATAAATTAAAAATAGAGTACAAAGATAAATAAGGAATTAATCTCCAAGATTTTTCATGGCTATCTGAAGAAGAAAGAGAAAATAAAGAAAATGACTGGAGGATAAAATCATTTGTGGGACTTGTAAGGATCTGTAGCCATCTAATCCATCTTCTTCATTTTATACCTGAGAAAACTGAAACGCAGGAGAATTCAGTGTCCGATTCAAGGCCATGCATCTCATTGCTGACCAATCATCTCAGTTTGCCCGGGACTGGGACAGGCAAGGGGGAAGGAAGGTGAGTTCCCAGTGTTAAAACTGGGAAAGTCCTGTCAAACTGCAACAAGGTGATCACCCTATGCCGATAGTGGCAATCAGTTAAGAGTATAAGGTAGCTGCTGACTCCTAACGCAGTGTTCTTCCTTCAAGGTCATGTTCTCTCAGAGAGAGAGCTCCCTGCTTTGAAGAAACTTCTCAGCCTACTTTCTCGTGATTGCCCTCTGGATGAGAATTTTTCAAAATCCAAATTAGACTGTGAGTTAATTTTATTATTTGAATAAATACTTAGATTTCAAGATCTAGTATTTTTGTCCATGAATCAATCATTTACCAAGATACTTAATACAAACTGAACATCATACCACTTTTCTTCTCAGGTATCACATTAATTCCAGTGAAATTTAAATTTCAAATGTCTAGAGCTGATGTTTGCTATAACATGCTTCTGTGGAATGGGTATGTGGTCTTCAGAGTCTTCGTTATCATTGATATAAATCACACCCAAAACACAAATATGTAAACAAAATCTGTTTTGAGTGACTAATCTGCCCCCTTTCCTAGAGGCTACTATTATTTCATCACACGCACAAAGATATTTATATGGACTTAGTCTCTTTTTGCTTACTTCAACTAACTGCTTATCTAATGCCACATGGCCATCTTAGAACCAAATCTACCAAAAAGAATAAATAAAGCCCTTTATAGCCGGAGGCTCCTGGGCTTCCTAATCTGAGGTCTAGGGACAGAATTGGGAGATATGGGGAGTCAATGCAGCATATGAAATAGCATGTCAAATGATGGACAGAGGAACAGTAGCATTTGTTACATTCTCAAAGGGGTCACTGAACCCCAAAATGAAATTTAGCCGTAAATCTTTCCTAAAACAATGTTATTTCATACTCCTTGCAAAGGACACAAAAGGAGAATAAAATGGCTAAACCTGACTCAGTAGGGAAGACTGATTAATCCTTGATTAGCACTCCAGAGACTACAGAGAAATGAAGACATTCTCACAGTAAGAAAATGGATTGGGAATAAAGTTACTGAGAGGAAGAACAGAAACAAAACAGAAGCACAAAGTCATTTCTAATTCATAAGGGAAAAGAACAGAGTGAAGGGGGAAAGATCCAGTTACTGTTGAGGAGTCATCTACCTGAAGTGATTGAAACAGTTGATGCCATCATGAAATTTACTTAGGAAAAGCATAAATGCCCCAAAGCACAATGAGGAATTGTTAACACCTGAAAGGTTTTCTCTAAGAACCCAGGGTAATTTCTCTTCATCACTTGAACATTTACCTCTCACTCTTGAAAAACACATTTTGATATTGAGATAAAGCAGCCTCCTTTTCCTGACAATCCTGAGATGGCAAGTTAAAAAGCTTTAAATCTTATAAGCAATTGGAAGCAGGCAACAACATTTTCTTCCAAAACCAATCTTTGCATGATTGTGCCCAGAGGCAAGGGTACAGCTGGAAGATGATCAACTTGTCCTTTATGCTTTAATTTTCTTAGTGACTGGTATTAAAAAGAATGAGTCAACCATATTCTCATCAAGTTCCTCTTGTGTTCTCAAACTCTAAACATAGATTGAATATGTGAGCTACAACACAGTAAATGCACTGATGAATACTAATCGTAGTCAAGTAACTGATATTGAAATGAAGGAATGCTAAGAATTTAACACTAAAATGTGTCATTCTTGTAATAAGAGAAGGAAAAACATTGGTGTCCAATCAATAAATGTGATTTAGTAATGATAAATTTCTGAATATTTTACAAACCAGATTTAATTTTTGTTCCAAGGCCTTCTTTCTGCTCTATTTCTTCATCTTATGCTTGCCTTCATACATCAGTGGTTTCAATTAAAGGTTTTCAGCACACATTTTCTAAAATATATTCAAAGACAGTGTATCACCAATGAGTGCATGAATATATTTACTATACTTGCACAGTAAAATTATTTTACGGCTTTCCATAACTGTTATATAGGAAAATATCAATATTTATTATAAATCTTGGCTCTTCTAAAAAAAAGATTATGCTCATTAGGCACAATGTTGATGTAAATATAATTTTCTAGGAGGCAGAAATTCCATCTTCTGAGTAATTTATGCATAGTCTAATTTCATGCATACCCAAGTACTTAACATTATTCAGTGAGACAAAACACTATCATGATGCTAGCTCACTGATACTCAAACATATCTCAGACTGATACTTTTCCATGCTAGTGGCTGGAAACTTTCAATGAGAACACTACTGTAAAATCAAACTCTGAAGAAAAAGCGCAATTCAACTTAACTAACCATTACTAGGATATTGCTATATGTTGAACAGTACGTTAAGCACTATCAAGTTTATAAAAGCAATATACAATGTTTTATATGCTCTCTAGGAATGTGAAAGACCCTTGATATGCAGAACAAACAGGAACAAATTGGAAAAGAAAAAAAAAACCATGAACCAGTAAATGTCAAATGTGAGATGAAAACAATAAATGCTAGAGAATTCAGAGCAGAAAGCCATTTCCATGAAGAAAAGTTGAGGGAAGTTTCAGGGAAGAGGTCAGATCAGCACTGACTTTTAATTTAAAAATATGATTTAGAAATCTTAAAATATTACCCAGACAAGGAAATGGAATTAGTAGATTTAGGCATGGACTTATTAGTTCATGAGGAAGATGAGGAAGAAACTGACTGGAAGAGATAGGCTTCATACAGCAAACCAGAGTATGGAGCTATAAGGTCAATAGTTAACACAGAGCTATAATGGGAACAACTGTTAGGAACATAAAATCTAATTAATATCACTTGAAATGGGCTCTAATTCTCAGCACATAAGGTGTCATAAAACAACCCTTTGTTTAATACCAAGAAAATCTCATTGTGGAAATTCCATTTTATAGTAGATCATTAGTTTTTCAATCAAGAATAAGGCAAGACAGAAAGAGTTATAAAATTACTTACAGAACTTATTCACATAACCTGTGCCTGTGTTTGGTGTCTAAAACAGCCCTTTAAACCCATGTGCCAGAATCTTTGGAGGGGAATATATCAATAGTATGTCTAATTGAAAAAAGCTGTACGTACACCCTACTTGAGAAGAGAACCACAGCAGAAGGGCTTTGGAAGACCACATAACACCGTCTTTAATCAACAACACACTGCAGGACCAATATATTTTCTTAGCCCAATGTGCCTGACATTTAGATGTACAGAGAAGCTCTCCCCACATCCTACTGTTCTCACCAAACACAAGGCTTGGGTTTTGTTTTCATTTGCTGTAACAAACCAAACATCTTAACCAGAAGCAAGCAATTGAAATTGAGCAATGTGACACCATGGGAACATAATAAAATCAGTTGTCATTAAAAAAAAAAAAAGAAAAAAAAACTACCCAAAAGACAGTCAGAGGTCAGAGACACGACAGGTTTATAGCCTATGTTAACCTTCTATGACATAGTTTCTTGCATCATCTCTTGGCATTACTATTTCTCTTTAAAGATTTAGTAAGTGGAAGGAAAATTTTCTCTCATTGAAAGGGCATCAAATAGAAACATACAAAACAAATGAGCTCATCGTACTATTTATCTAGTAAATGAATATTTCATTTACTCTAAGGTTTAGTCAAGCATTTAGGGCTTTTGTCTTTGTCTTTTGTTTATCTTTACATAGCTTAATATTTTCTGGGTTGAAGTGTATTTACTAACATAGGGAAATACATAATTATAAAATGGTACATGCTGTGGAAACCCAGAAAATACCACATCTTGAATCGAGGACCACCGGCACAGACAACCTATGCCCCTGCTAGTTATTAGGGACTAAAGAAACAAGACTCTCTTCATATTCCTTTCTTAGGACACTTGAGAGGGCAGATTCAATTAGAAAAGAGAAAATGGTGGAGAAGTTTTGAGCAAATACCTCTTGTCCTTGATTCCTGGATACATTGTTTTCGTATTAATGTTTCTAAAATCAGGATCCCTCTTTCCATAGGCATATACATTTGATATAGAAGCTTTTTCCTGATGATGCTATTCAACGGATGACACATCTTAGAAGGAAGGAAGGAACTTTTTTACAAATAAGAGTATTACAAAAAGAATTCCTGTGGGGGTTTGTGAGGGCACAGGTGGTTAAGACTGGACAGTCCATGGTCAGGTTGATGAGTGTATCCCGTGGCTTCTTTCCCACCTCCACCCTTCAACTACAAGCCCAGGTGATGTGATTAGAATAAAGCATTCCTGACAATGCCTCCTCACAACCACGTATTTATGATGAGATCCACCCTACATGTGGAGGATTGTGCATAAGAGATATGAAAGGATGTGGGCAATGCCCAGCACTGAAGGGCCAGAAACATAATGCAGGGGTCTGACTTCTTCCCAGAGGGACAAACTAGCTCTGCCACACCCACCTCCCATTCATGGGATCACTTATCAATCCACTTATGACAAACAATGTAAACCTTTTTTCCTCTTGTTTGTGTCATGAAAACAAATATCAAGTCAGCTGCTGATACTATATTGGGGACCAGAATGCTGTTTTAGAGGGAAAAATGATCCAGAGAGGAAGTGTGTCGGGATACAAGGACCTGGATTTTAACTCTGGCTTCTTCACCTGGGTTTTATACAAATGACTTGAACTTGCCGTGACTTCTTTTGATTGTCCCTAGCTAATAACATCCAATAGAAAATAATAAAACACTGACTCACTTCCCAGGGATGTTTTAAGTAGAAATGAGTAATATTTTCAAAGGCTTTTCACTGCTGTTACTAAAGTTTGGAATTTCAAAATCAAAATGGCTTAATTTTCTTTAAGTTACTTGCTTCTATAAAGGCACAATGCTCTTGGGTTTAATAGAGAATTCATCAGAGACCAAAGCAGAATTTGGGTTGGTGGGAGGGTCAGGGAGGGCAGAATAGAGTCTGTAGAAAAGGAAATAGCCAGAGAAGCCAAATTTGAAAGCTTATATGAATGATATACCACCAACTATGAGCTACTTAAAGCAATAAGCTTCCTTTCAAGTATAGAGCTTCTTTTTTTTTTTTTAAACGCTTCCTTTTTATTTTTTTAATTTTTTATTTATTTATTTATTTTTGGCTGTGTTGGGTCTTCGTTTCTGTGCGAGGGCTTTCTCTAGTTGCGGCAAGTGGGGACCACTCTTCACCGCGGTGCGCGGGCCTCTCACTATCGCGGCCTCTCTTGTTGCGGAGCACAGGCTCCAGATGCGCAGGCTCAGCAATTGTGGCTCACGGGCCTAGTCGCTCCGCGGCATGTGGGATCCTCCCAGACCAGGGCTCGAACCTGTGTCCCCTGCATCGGCAGGCAGACTCCCAACCACTGCGTCACCAGGGAAGCCCAAGTATAGAGCTTCTTAACCACCCTCCATAGTCAACCCCGAATGTGCAGGATGGCAAATTCACAGATCCAAAGCTTAGCAGCTGCCTAGATCTGAAAAACAGGGCTTTCATTTGTGAGACTGTGCCAAGAACTGTTTTTGAGAAACAAAGTGAAGGGCAAACAGCTACAAATTAAAAAGGGCAAACAGCAGTCAATTACCTTGTGACCACTTCGAAGCCATTAATATAGATTTTTTTCCCTGAGGAAAAATGTGAGAAGCAATCATGATTGGATAGTCTCTACACTGGGGGAAAAAGCCCTAACTGTGTAAATTAAGCAGCTATCAGCAGATCAAGATCAGATTCAATCATGGAAACACTTCTGCAAATACAAACAACCTTGACAAAAATCAATGCCACTCAAGGTGAAGAGGAAAGTTTGAAAGGTCAAAGCACACATAAAGGCTCTTTCTTCTTAATTACCAACCTAATCATTACTTACCTGGTATCTGTAAGCTACCCTGCTGGATAGATGTCAGCTTACCTGAAGACTCCCTCTGTGCTATGAATGAAATTGGAGTTTATTGCTTGAAGGACCTCCACTCTCCTCTCAACAATATTTCTACAAGAATCAAAAACGTCTGCCTGCACTCTTGCTCTCTCTCTCGCTCTCTCTCCCTTTTTCCTTCCCTCCCTATTTCTCCCTCCCCCACATACACACAAACATACTCATGCTTTCCCACACTGATGATTAATAAATATTGGTAAACCCATCCAACAATGCTATTTCCTCATACATAAGGAACTTCTTTATTTTATCAGAAAATAACCTTAAAATAGTGGGAAAAACTCTTTAAAGAAATTAAAATGTTACTTTAGAAGCTATTTATTCAATGCATAAGAAGGCAGTAAAGGAGGAACAGAGGAAGAGAGAAACAGGAGATATATAGAAAATAAATAGCAAAATAGCAAACCTAAGTCCAACTATATCAATAATAGCATTAAATGTAAATGAATTAAACAACTCAATCAAAGTCAGAGATTGTCAGACTGGATTAAAAACAAGGTCCAACTATTTGCTCTGCAGGAAACACACTGTAGATTCGAAGATACAAAATGCTGAAAGTAAAAGGACGGGGAAAGATACATGATCCAAAAAACAACCACAAGAAAGCTGGAGTAGTGACACTAATATCAGCCAAAACAGATGTTAAAACAAACAAGCAAAAAAGTTACTAAAGATAGATACTTTATAATGATAAAATGGTCAATCTATCAGAAACATAACAATTATAAACATGTGCATTTAACAACAAAACCCCCAAAATACATAAAATAAAAACTGACAGAATTGAAGGGATTAATGACTCAACAATAGTTATTTCTTTCTAGAAGGACAGAAAAATTAGACAGAAGATCAAAAAGAAAACAGCAGAATTGAACAACACTATGAAACAACTAGACTTGACAGACGTGTATAGAATGCTCTAACCAACAACTGTAGTATGTGTATTCTTCCCAAGCACACACGAAAATTTCTTTAGGATCCACCATATGCTAGATGATAAAACAAGCCTCAATAAATTTTAAAAAATTGAAATCCTACAAGGTGTGTCTGCCAACCACAATGGAATAAAGTTAGAAATCAATAACAAAGGAATTTAGAACACCTGCATATATGTGCACATTAAATAACACCTTTCTAAATAATCAGTGGATCAAAGAAGAAATCATAAAAGAGAAATTAAAAATCTTTGAGGTGAATGAAAATAAAAGCATAACATTAAAACAAGGTATGCAAATAAAGCAATGCTTAGAGGAATATTTAGAGTTGGAAATGTCTATATTAAAAAAAAAGAAGATCTCAAATCAGTGACTTAGCCTTCACCTTAAGATACCAAAAAAAGATCTCATTAAGACAAAGCATGCAGAAGGTAGGAAATGATAAGAATTACACTGGAAATTAATGAAATAGGGAATAGAAAAGCGACAGAGAAAAATCACGAGAACAAAACTTGGTCTTTTGAAAAGATAAACAGTGTTAGCAAACTTTTGGTTAAATGACCAGAAAAAAAAAATGAAAGAAGACTCAAATTACTAAAATCATGAATGAAAGAGGAAACATCACTACTGACCTCAAAAAATTCAAAAAGATTATAAGGGAATACTGGGAACACATGCTAACAAATGAGATAACTTTAAAAAATGGAAAAATTCTTAGAAAGACACAAACTACTAAAACTGACTTAAGAAGAAATAGAAATTCTAAACACACCTATAACATTAAAGAAGCTGCATTAATAACTTTAAAACTTCCCACAAAGAAAAACCTAGATACAGATGGCTTCACTGGTGAATTCTACTGAAGACTATTTTTTTTAATTAATACCAATTTTTCATAAATTCTACCCCCCCAGAAAAAGAGGAGGAAACAGTTCCCAACTAATTCTATGATGCCAGTGTCATCCTCATAACAAACCAGACAAAGACATTGCAAGAAAAGAAACCTGCAGACCAATATATTCTACTTACATAGTCTCAAAAATTCTCAACAAAACAGTATCAAACCAAATCCAGTAACATATAAAAAGGATGATACATCATGTCCAAGAGGGATTTGTCTCAGGAATGCAAGGTTAGTTTAACATTCAAAAATCAATGTAATACTTCATATCAATAAAAAAAGGACAAAACCCAAATGATCATGTCAATAGATGCAGAAAAACCATCTGACAAAATCTAACACACTTCCCATGATAAAAAACACTCAACAAACTAGGCATAGAAGGAACTTCCTCAACCTGATAAAGGGCATTTATTAAACAAACAAATAAAACACCCACAGCTAACATTATATTTAAAGATGAAAGACTGAATACCTTCCTCGTAAGATCAGAGCCAAGAAAAGAATATCAACTCTTGCTGCTTCTACTCAGTGT
The DNA here is from genome assembly GCF_009873245.2 of Balaenoptera musculus. Taxonomy (NCBI): domain Eukaryota; kingdom Metazoa; phylum Chordata; class Mammalia; order Artiodactyla; family Balaenopteridae; genus Balaenoptera; species Balaenoptera musculus. The sequence continues at coordinate 32,431,407 of NC_045787.1, forward strand.
GGCACTGGAGGTTCTAGCCAGGGCAATTAGGCAAGCAAAAGAAATAAAAGGCATGTAGATCAGAGAGGAAGAAGTGAATCAACCTCTATGTGCAGATGAGATGATCTTATATATGGAAAAATCCTAAGAAATCCATTAAAAAACTGTTCAAGCTACTAAATGAGTTTATAATGTTATAAGGTACAACAGCAATATATAAAAATCAATGTGTTTCTATACAATAGCAATGAGCAATCAAAAATGAAGTTAAGAAAATAATTCCACTTACAGTAGCAATAAATAGAATAAAATACTTAGCTATAAATGTAACAAAAGTTGTGTAAAACTTGTACTCTGAAAATTATTAAACACAGTTGAAGAAATTTAAAATATCTAAATAAATGCAAAGACATCTGTATTCATGGGTGAAAGACTTAATATCTTTGAGACGGCAATATTCCCCAGTTGATGTACAGAATCAACACAATCTCTGTCAAAATCCCAGGTGAAGTTTTGCAGAATCTGATGAGTGAATCCTCAAATTCATATGCAAATGCAAAGGACCCAGTACAATCAAGACAAACTTGAGAAAAAGAAGAACAAAATAGGAGGATTCACACATCCTGATAGCAAAACTTACTACAAATCTAACATAAACAAGACAGTGTGGTACTGGCATAAGATTAGACATACAGATCAATGGAATAAAATTAATAAAATTTAACTAAGAATAAAATTAATCACTAAAGTTAATACTTTTAGTAAAATTATTAAAAATAAATCCTCAGGGCTTCCCTGGTGGCGCAGTGGTTGAGACTCTGCCTGCCAATGCAGGGGACACGGGTTCGAGCCCTGGTCTGGGAAGATCCCACATGCCGCGGAGCAACTGGGCCCGTGAGCCACAGTTGCTGAGCCTGCGCGTCTGGAGCCTGTGCTCAGCAACAAGAGAGGCCGCGATAGTGAGAGGCCCGCGCACCGCGATGAAGAGTGGCCCCCACTTCCCGCAACTAGAGAAAGCCCACGCACAGAAACGAAGACCCAACACAGCCATAAATAAATAAATAAATAAATAAAAATTGTATAACTTAAAAAAAAAATAAAAAATAAAAAAAATAAATCCTCACATTTATGGCCAATTGATTTCAAACAGAGCATAAGACAATTCAACGGGGGAAAAGTCTTTTCAAGAAATAGTGCTGGGACAACTGTATAACCACATCCTTACACCATACACAAAAATTAACTCCAAATGTATATTACATGTAAATATAAAAGCTAAAACAACAAGGATCCTAGAAGACATAGGATTAAATCTTAGTGACCTTGGGCAAGGCAAGGCTTTCTCAGATACAACGCCAAAAGTATAAGTGACTGGAAAAAAAATTGATAAATTAGGCTTCATCAAAATTAAAACCAGTTCATGACTTCCCTGGTGGTCCACTGATTAAGACTCCACATTCCCAATGCAGAGAGCCCAGGTTTGATCCCTGGTCAGGTAACTAGATACCACATGCATGCTGCAACTAAGAGCCCGTATGCCGCAACTAAAGATCCCACATGCCACAACTAAGACCCAGCGCAGCCACATAAATAAATAAATATTTTTAAAAATTTAAACCAGTTGTGTTTTGAAGGATACCTTCGAAAAACAATCCACAGAATGGGAGAATATTTTTGCAAATCATAAATACGATAAGAGACTTGTATCTAGAATATATAAAGAACACCTACTACTCAATAATAAAAAGAAAAATAGCCCAATTTAAAAATGGACAAAGGATTTGAATAGATATTTCTCTGAGGAAGCTGTATAAATGGTAAATATGCACATGAAAAGATGCTTAGGAATATTAGTCATTAGAAAAATGCAAATCAAAATCACAAAGACATACACACTAGGATGGGTATAAATAAAAAAGACAGATAGTAACAAGTGTTGGCTCGGATGTGGAGAAACTGGAACCCTCACACATTACTAGAGGAAATGTAAAATGGTGCAGCCACTTTGGAAAACAGTTTGACAGTTCTTTAAAATGTCAGAGTTATGATATGACCCAGGAATTCTACTTATAGGCATATACTCCAGAAAAATGAAAACACAGTCCACATAAAATCTTTAGATGAAAGTTCATAGCAACATTATTTGTAATAGCCAAAAAGGTAGAAATAACTCAAACATCCATGAACTTGTCAAGGGATAAACAAAATGTAGTACATCCATACAATGTAATATTATTTGGCATTAAAAAGTCACAATATACTGGTAATACATGCTACAACACAGAGAAACCTTAAAAGTATCATGCTAAGAAGCCAAACACAAAAAGGCCAAATATTACATTATTCTATTCAACTGAAATGCCCAGAATAGGAAAATCCATAGACACAAAGTAGATTAGTGGTTGCCTTAAACTGGGAGGTCAGGGAGGAAATGGGGTGTGAGTGCTGATGAGTACATGATCTTTTTTGAGGGATGATGAAAGTATCCAAAAATGGATTGTGGTGACAGTTTCATAACTCTGTGGACACACTAAAAACCAGTGAGTTGCACACTTTAAATGAGTGAATTATTTGATGTACGAATTATATCTCCATAAAGCTCTGTGTGTCTGTATGTGTATGTATGTGACAGAGAAAGAGAGAACTTAGAACTTAACAATCATTTTCATATCATGCCCTAATTGTTGTACCAGTCTTTCAAGCCCCTTCCTGCTCCACAATTAGATGTCACACTACCTCCTTCTCCTTTCAAAATTATTTCCAACTGTATGAGTTATCCCTGGCTGTGTAACAAACTACCTCCAAATTTAGCATCTTAAAACAACAAACAATTATTTCACAGTTTCTGGGGGCCAGGAATCTGGGAGTGGCTTAGCTGCATCCTCTGGCTCAGCCCTCAACATCTGCCAAGGCTGTAGCCATCTCAAGGTTTGACTCAGAAATGATTTACTTCCAACTCACTCACACAGTTGCAACACCTCAGATCCTCGCTAGCTGTTAACATCACATCAGCTCCCTGCCACTGGGGCCTCTCTGCAGGGCAGCTCATCACATGTCAGCTGGCTTCCTTCAGAGAAAGTGACGGTGCAACAGAGTGAGCAGGACAGAAGTCAGGCTCTCGGTAACCTCATCTTGGCAATGGTGCCCCATTACTTTTGCTGTATTCAATTCCTTAGAAGCGAGTCACTAGACCCAGGCCACATACAATGCAGGGCATTACACAAGGGCATAAATACCAGAAGGCGGAGTCAATGTGGCCATCTTACCCCATCCAATCCAGGCAGCATGGTTTCCTCACCAACTCACAAGCACATTTCACTCATTCCTGCCCCTGTGCCTTCACTCTTAACTCACTTTATTCCTTTGTCTAATTCCTTTACCAATTCAAAGTCAGACCATTATTCAGGAGGAGCTCAAATTCCACGTGTTCCATGAAACTTGCCCTGATTACCCTTTATTACTCTCAACTCCCTCATGTTTCATAATTATGCTACACAATCTGCCCCTTAATTATCTCCTGCCTTGCCTTACTATTCAAAGTATGTCTCTTCTGACAGCATACGCTTCACATGAGAGTCTGTAAGAAATGTAGAATCTCAGGGCTCACCCCATGCCTACTGAATCAGAATCTGCATTTTAACAAGATTCCCAGTGATTTTCATGCACATAAAATTTTGGGAAATATCACTGAACTGTACCATTCATTGCTTTACCTGTGTAGGTCTCATATCCCTGACTAGATTGTAAGTACTTGGGAGACTAGTACCATTTCTTATATCTCTTCCGCTCTTACCCACACACCTACACACACATACACACACACTGAAGCATATTAAATAGCTTAGTGTTGAACACATAGTAGAACATGTTAAACCTGCTGAAAAGGAAACATCACTGTGAACTGACTGAATTTTAAGATGTATCAAAAGACCTCAGTTTTAATCGCAGCTCTGCTACTCATCAGTTAGCGTAACTTTGCGCAAGTCACTTAATTACTTTGCATTTCCATTGCTTTATCTGAAAAATGAGGCGATTAACATGGACCCTCCAATTTTCAATCCACTTCAAAATATTTATTAATCCACAATAAAATTAGAAAGAAGACAATTTGTTGTTGTTTTTTTTAATTTTTTTTTTTTTTTTTTTTTGTCTGTGTTGGGTCTTCGTTGCTGCGCGCAGGCTTTCTCTAGTTGCGGCGAGCGGGGGCTACTCTTCATTGCGGTGCATGGGCTTCTCATTGCCGGGGCTTCTCTTGTTGTGGAGCACAGGCTCCAGGCACGTGGGCTCAGGAGTTGTGGCTCACGGGCTATAGAGCGCAGGCTCAGCAGTTGTGGCGCACGGGCTTAGTTGCTCAGCGGCATGTAGGATCTTCCCGGTCCAGGGTCGAACCTATGTCCCCTGCATTGGCAGGTGGATTCTCAACCACTGCGCCAGCAGGGAAGCCCGGAAGAATATAATTTGATATTGCTTAAGGAGTAAGAAAGCATTTTGGAATCTTTTAGTGTCAAAATGTCATCCACATGAACATCAGTAACACCTGCATTGTAGATGTGGGAAGAGGTTGCTTAGTCCAGGATCATTTAGGAAAAACCATGTAACTGTATGTCGTGTATTTTATTTCTCTTAGAACTTACGCCATGCCAAATGTTTACTCAATTGAAATATAAAGCAAATTGTTAAAGAAGCTTAAAATAAAGTTTTGGTTGGAGAACAAGGGGCTAGCTAGGAGCACAAATGAAATCTCCCTTATTTTGCACTCTGGGAATCTCCCACACTCCTTAACTCCATTCTAGAAAAGAAGCTTTAAGCTCTATCTATAAAAATCAGATTAGAGACAAGGACTTTGACTTCAAAATAAAATTATGAATTTCTACCTGGGCTCCAGGATCTTCCACTGTAAAAAGAGGAGCTGGATTTGTTATCCAAAGCAGCAGAACTAGACTGAGTGAATAAAAGAGTGGACACCTAAATAAATTGTTTTGCTCTTTTTTTAAGGCAGGCAATTGAATTTCTTCTCCTCCCTCTAAGTAAGGTCCAGCCCCATTCGCAGAGCTTGAAATTGGCACTTCCCCTGAGGACCTGGACTCCAATTACATCTTATCTTTTTGATCTCTAAATCTATTCAAGTTCAAGGGCTCCACCTACTCTTCAGGAATAAAGGACTGCACTTTCCCTGTCACCACACTCTTGCCTCTTATTCCCTCGGCTTCAGCCTTCTATCCTCCCTTCTCCTGGAGAGAGTCCTAATTCCCCAATAGGATCTGTTTACTGTACACATTTTTTTAAGATTCTTTATTGCTAGAGCAAGGCCTGGGTGTGGAAAACTGGCATCACAGTGATAAAAAGACTGAACATTTGTGGGTGGGAGAGCGAAGAGCTGTGGTTTGACCTGAGGGGCTGAGTTATGGGGCCACACATGCCCCCATACTTACTTGTCTAAAATTCATCGTCGCTCTTCCTTCCTGCAGAAATGCTCCAAAAGACAGAGCCTGGTTACCTACCTTCAAATGTATGAGAGGAACGATGGTAGTGATGATGATAATAACAGTAATAACACTAGTAACTGATGCTGTCGGCTGCCTCTGAACAGAAGCATATTTTTGGTTTCTGTCCTCAGGCTCCAAAGTGTTTCACATGATCACACGATGCAAACTGGCTAAGCGTACTCAGCATTTGGGCATTTTTATTTAATCTATCTGCCTACTCCCCCATCTTGGCACTGAGTTGCACTTTGAAATGTATTACTTGTTCCTGTGAAAACTGGGCAGCGAGAACTATTACCAGACTTTGAGATTATTCGGGACATGCAGGTTCCCAGAGATCATTATCCCAGAAGCACAAAGTCAAGAATAAAAAAGGAAGCTCAAAATCTGCCTGAAGAAGATAACTCACGTACCCTTCTGGCAGGTAAGTTATGCCTGCAGCCAAATGCTGATTTGGTAACACTGTCTTGAAATTGTTCATTCTATACAGCCAACCTCAGGCACCTGGACAGAAATGGCAGAGCCATCACAGAGAAAAGGGGTGAGCAAGAATAACCCTGGACCAGGGACAGGGACCTGGGTTCTAGTCGCAATTCCACCACTAACTCTGACCTTGAGCCTGCAGTTTCTCCTCCCATGCAGTTTTCTAATCTGTGAAATGCAAGAGTTGAATACCACCATATTTCTCAACGTGTCTGCTCAAAAATATCTTGTAGGACACTTGTTATAAATACAGATTTCCATACTGCTTCCCGGGAGATGCCGGTTCGGTAAATCTAGCAGTAAGGTCTAGGAATCTGCATTTTTTTTTTTTAATTTATTTATTTATTTATTTATGGCTGTGTTGGGTCTTCGTTGCCGTGCGAGGGCTTTCTCTAGTTGCGGCAAGTGGGGGCCACTCTTCATCGCGGTGCACGGGCCTCTCACTATCGCGGCCTCTCTTGTTGCGGAGCACAGGCTCCAGACGCGCAGGCTCAGTAATTGTGGCTCACGGGCCTAGTTGCTCCGTGGCATGTGGGATCTTCCCAGACCAGGGCTCGAACCCGTGTCCCCTGCATTGGCAGGCAGATTCTCAACCACTGCGCCACCAGGGAAGCCCTAGGAATCTGCATTTTAACAGATGACCCAGGAAAGCCTCCATAAAGGCAAATGTACGAGACATTGGAACACATGACAACTGAAAGCTCTCCCAGGTCTGCATTCTGCAGAAACCAGTTAATTAATGGTCACTATTAAGCTTCCACTCCCTACAAGGCCCTGCTAGATCCTTGAGATGATAAGAATAATAGCTGCCATTTATACAGTGTCAGCCACTATTCTAAATGCTTTGCATTTGTGAACTATTTTAATCTTCACAACAACCCTATGAGGCAGGTACCATTATTATCACTGCTTAAAGATGCAGAAACAGAGGCATAGAGATTGAGTGACTGGCTAAAGGTGACCTGGACAACCAGGAAGTAGGGTTGAGATTCAAACTCAGGCATCCAGCTCCAGTTTCAGTCCTCCTGCAGATGTTGAACAGTTCAGAATCCCCAGCATTAGGCACTCGGAAAACAGTTAAGAAAAGCCTGGTAGCAACTAATAATAGTAATTTAACAAGCATCTACTTCATCTGGATCAGTGTCTCAGGAGCCACTTAAGGGAGAAACAGGGAGGCCAAGACGGCAATGCTCTGGGCCCCATACCTGCTTCAACCTGACTAAACTAACTTTGCCTGTTTGATACACTAAAGTCTATGTCCGATTTCATTTGGGGAAAAAAAAATTTCTTATAATTAAAAATCATTCATCTAGGCCACCTCTTTCATACAGAGGAGAAAAGTGACCTCAAAGGATTAAGCAACTTCTCCAGCATCACACAAGAGACCACTGCTACCTTGAAAGCTTCAAGTTTCCTGACTTCTTTCTCAGAGTCAAAATGAACTTGTCAACCTGACAGACTTGAACCCATTAAAATTAATATACATTAACAAATAGCCATCAGAGAATTGAAGATCAGATAAAGAAATCAGGGCAGTGGCATTTGAAAGGTGGCATTCACAGTGACACCAAGCGGAAAGGAAGATGACCCAGATCAACGGTCCTGTTCACCCTACAGGATCTGTGAAGTCAAAATCCATGCCTGTCTCCTCTGTAGCGTCGTCAAAAATTAGGGAAAAGCCCAACCAACCTGTGTTGAAGTAGAAAGATGACTAGAATTGGAGTTAGAGGACCGGCATATGAACTCTAGCTATGCCACTTCCCACCTGGGTAATAATACTAGTGATCAGACAAGCCACTAAAATGAGGCTTTCACGAGACCATACATGTCCCTAAGTCTATCGCTATAAAGGTGTTCAATAAATGTAACCATACAACTCACAGCTTGGTTTTACTGGCTGGAACTTGGGAAACAGAAGGAATCTGCTAATACAATTATTATACCATGATGTTGAGAGCAGTGCTGACCACATAAAGGAGGACTGGAGACCAGGAAATTTCCCTGGGCTCCCCCTTCCCTTGAACTTCTGTGGGCATGATGATAATCATTAAAGAATAATAAGGAAATTCTGCAGTGCATAGGCACTGATGAGCTTCCAAGCAGATGCTGTGATCATTATCAGTGTGATTCTATAAGTAACTCAGTTTTACCATCTAGACACCACCCAAGGTCACCAGAAGTTTAAAATTAAGGGCACCTTGGCACAGAAGTCAGTCCTGCTGATACCACACACCTTTCTTGCTCTCCTCTGCCACTGGTTAGTAGGCAAACACAGAGGTGTATGTCAGCCTAAGAACAGATTGCAGAGAAAACGCACTGGAACACCGAAGTAGTGCCATCAACAAGGAAGAGGTTTCATTGTAAATCAGGCCAGTATGTGTCTCCTCTCTGTGCCAGACTAAGAGCTCTTAGAAGGAACAAATGATAAAACAAGAAAGTCTCTCTTCACCCATCCTGAATTTTCATCATTCACTTTGTTGACAAATGTATCAAGAGTTGACTTAGTCCACTCAGGCTGCTATAACTATCATAAACTGGGTAGCTTGTAAACAAGAGAAATTCATTTCTCACAGTTCTGGAGGCTGGAAGTCCAAGGTGAGGGTGCCAGTATGATCAAGATCTGGTGAGGGCCCTCTTTTGGGTTACAGACTGCTGACTTCTCAATGTATCCTCACATGGCAGAATGAGGGTGAAATAAAGACATTTTCAAGCAAATATAAAGCTGAGTATTGTCCTCTAACAGTTGCTGATTAAAGGATATATTTCAAGAAAGGAGAAAATGATCCAAAAAGAAAATATGAAATATAAGAAGAAATAGTGAGCAAGGAAAATGGTAAATATAAGAAAAATTTGAACACAAGCTGTATAAAATAGTAATAGCAATGGGGGAAGGAGAGTAAAAATCAAGATTTAGCACTAAAACACTGGACAATATAACATATAAACCAGGAGGCTGTGATTGACAATTGATGTTCAAATTTTCTAAAATCTCTGTATTGTTAAGAAGTATCTGAGGTTCAATTCTATTTGTCAATAAGTGTATAGGAACTTTGCTTAGTAAAATGGCCTCTCAGATGCAGTGAGTAAATCCTACAGACAAAATAAATACCACACACTGGATGCTCACCAAAGTAGGAAAAGAAGATAGTTGATGGGAAGGAAGTGTAAAGTGAGGGGGGAAAGAAAAGAATAACTTTCATTCTCAAAGTTCACTTAATAAAAGAATGCTTAGAAAAGAACAGTTCATTTATACATACTTTAAAAGACTGCAATCTGCTAGACATGCATCGTGAACACCGGTGAAAACCTGGCGGCAGCGGAATACACGATGTTTTATTTAATGAGAGTGGTGGCCTTGTGCATCATCTGGACCAGCCTGCCATCCTCCTGACCCACCTGGCACTCGTTCACTTTCCAACTTGCAGCATAGCTGTAACCCAGTCTGCAGTGAGCTGCCCTCAGAACCTTGAGACCTTGCCACTAAGCAGAGGTTCCCAAGGCCAGCCTGGCTCTCAGGGAACCAACCTGTAGAACTCAAGGTTGTGAGACAGGACTGGGAAGGCAGTCAGTTGAGTTTTGCAAAACGAATGGGAGGGGAGAACAGAAAAAGCCTATAATTTAAAACCAAGGTTCCAAAGTCCCGGCAGGAAATGTGGTGTTGTCCTAGACTCTAAATTCTCACTAAATACACTTGCCTTTCAGGTGGGTCACTCAGGTGACCCTGACTTGAACAGACACAGCTCTGTGGCCCTGCCGTTTGCAGCCCCCGTCCCTGTTAGAGAGAGAGGCAGCTGAACTGAAGGACAGGTGAGCTCAAGATCATGCCCTGGGAAGCATGGCGCTTTAGGGATGCCTTTGTATTCCTTCCATTTTATTACAGACTGTTTTCAAGTTTATGGTTAGGAAGGGTAAAGTTGATCCCATTTTTTGAGGTGGAATCCAGCCGAGGGCAAGGTGGAACCTTTTCTTAGGGTAGGAATGTCTACAATCAGTCATTTCATCTAGCCTGCATCTTCAAACACAAACCCTTCAGTGGCTTTCTCTTAATGAACACATCTTTGCCAATGACAGAGGCTTGTACAGGATCCCTGTTTCACATGTCTATTATCTGTTATGCCCATCAGAGTGTTTTGGGGGTACGGGTTGGTTTGTCGTTTATTTTCTATTTTGTATCTGCCTTATCGAGAAGCAAGTGCCCTTCAATTCCAGGACTCCTCATATTGTACATGTTTCCTGCCAAATTGGGGGGATCATTTGTATTTTAATTTTGTAATCTATGGCTCTGTACTGTTGAAAGGCTCTCAATTCTGTGGGGTCTCCTTAGTATGTATGTGACTTTTCATGTTGCAATATCACACAAATAGGATGGCCCAACTTTTGCTCTTAGTAAACGATCTGAATGAGAGACAAAAAAAAAAAAAAAGAAAAGAACAGTTCAGGGCATCAGCAAGATGACAGAATAGAAGTTTCCCAGCTCATGTCCCCACACAGAAATAATGATTTGGCAGCCATCCACGGACAAAAGTGCCTTTCTGGGAGCTTTGGTGGGAATCCAGGCAGGAGGTTGTGAAATTTTGGTGGAGCCCATCACTGAAAGTGACGTCCTCAAAGCCCAGGACTGCTCTGAGAAGGCAGGCACATGCCCCAATGGCAGACTTGCTGACTGTGGTCCCAACTGTGGACTCCATCCCCCTGGGACTTGGTTCCAGCCCTGCTCTGCCATGGTCCAGGAGCAGTCCTGCACCCCTGGTAATAGCTGGTCATCTAAAAACCCAGCTGTGAACCCAGAAGTAGCCCCAAGCCTAAGTTAGCAGAAGGAAGGAAATAGTAAGATTAGAGCAGAAATAAATCAAATAGAGAATAGAAAAACAATATAAAAAATTTTTAAAACTAAGAGTTGGTATTTCAAATATAAGCAAGACTGACATACCCTTAGCTAGACCAAGAAAAAAAGAAGACTCAAATAAATAAAATCAGAGATAAAAGAGGAGACATTACAACAGATGCCTCAGAAATAAAAAAGGTACTATTATAAACAATTATACTCCAACAAACTGGATAGATGAAATGGATAAATGCCTAGAAACATACAACCTATGAAATCAAGAACCTACTGAATCAAGAAGAAACAGAAAGCCTGAATAGATCAAAAACAAATAAGGAGATTGAATTAGCAATCAAAAACCTCCCAAAAAAGAAAAGATTCAGACCAGATAGCTTCATAGGTGAATTCTACAAGCGTTCAAAGAAGAATTAATACTAGTCCTTCTCAAATGCTTCCAAAAACAGAGGAAACACTTCCAAACTCATTTTATGAGGCCAGCATCACCCTGATACCAAAGTCAGACAAAGACATCTCAAGAAAACTACAAGCCAATATCCCTAATGAACACAGATACAAAAATTCTCAATAAAACACTAGCAAACCAAATTCAACAGCACATTAAAAGGACTATACACCATGACCAAGTTGGATTTATCCCCAAGATGCAAGGAGGGTTCAACATACGCAAATCACTTGATGTGATACACCACATTAATAGAATGAAAGATAAAACCCCACGATCATGTCAAACAGATGCAGAAAAAGATTTGACAAAATTCAACATCTAATCATGACAAAAACTCTCAAGAAAATGGGTATATAAGGAACTTACCTCAACACAATAAAGAGCATATATGAAAAGCCCACAGCTAACATCATAAATGATGAGGGAAAACAAAGCTTTCCTCTCACATCCAGAACAAGGCAAGGATGCCCACTCTCACCACTTTATTCAACACAGTAGTGGAAGTCCTGGCCAGAGCAATTAGACAAGTAAAAGAAATAAAAAACATCCAAATTGGAAAGGAAGAATAAAATTATCTGTGTTTGCAAATGACATGATCATGTGTGTAGAAAACTCTAAATATGAAACAGAAAAACGGCTAGAGCTAATAAATTTAGTGAAGTTTCAGTATAGAAAATCGACATACAAAAATTAGTGAATGCCTCTATGACATAAATCACAGCAAGATCCTTTTTGACCCACCTCCTACAGAAATGGAAATAAAAACAAAAATAAACAAATGGGACCTAACGAAACTTAAAAGCTTTTGCACAGCAAAGGAAACCACAAACAAGACAAAAAACAACCCTCAGAACGGGAGAAAATATTTGCAAATGAAGCGATTGACAAAGGATTAACCTCCAAAATATATAAGCAGTTCATGCAGCTCAATATCAAAAAAACAAACAACCCATTCCAAAAATGGGCAGAAGACCTAAATAGACATTTCTCCAAAGAAGATATACAGATTGCCAACAAACACATGAAAGGATGCTCAACGTCACTAATCATTAGAGAAATGCAAATCAAAACTACAATGAGGTATCACCTCACACCAGTCAGAATGGCCATCATCAAAAAATCTACAAACAATAAATGCTCGAGAGGGTGTGGAGAAAAGGGAACCCTCTTGCACTGTTGGTGGGAATGTAAATTGATACAGTCACTATGGAGAACAGTATGGAGGTTCCTTAAAAAACTAAAAATAGAACTACCAGACAACCCAGCAATCCCACTACTGGGCATATACCCTGAGAAAACCATAATTCAAAAAGAGTCATGTACCACAATGTTCATTGCAGTTCTATTTACAATAGCCAGGACATGGAAGCAACTTAAGTGTCCATCGACAGATAAATGGATAAAGAAGATGCAGCACATATATACAATGGAATATTACTCAGCCATTAAAAGAAACGAAATTGAGTTATTTTTAGTGAGGTAGATGGACCTAGAGTCTGTCATACAGAGTGAAGTAAGTCAGAAAGAGAAAAACAAATACCATATACTAACACATACATATGGAATCTAAAAAAAAACCACAATGGTTCTGAAGAACCTAGGGGCAGGACAGGAAAAAAGACACAGACGTAGAGAATGGACTTGAGGACATGGGGAGGGGTAAGGGTAAGCTGTTTTACATTTTACTACCAAATGTAAAACAGATAGCTAATGGGAAGCAGCTGCATAACACAGGGAGATCAGCTCAGTGCTTTGTGACCACCTAGAGGGGTGGGATAGGGAGGGTGGGAGGGAGACGCAAGAGGGAGGAGATATGGGGATATATGTGTATGTATAGCTGATTCACTTTGTTATAAAGCAGAAACTAACAGACCACTGTAACACAATTATACTCCAATAAAGATGTTAAAAAAAATACGAATAAAAAAATAACAGAATAGATAACCCCCCACACACACAGAAAAAAATTAGTGAATGCTTCTATATATAAAAATAAACTATCTGAAAAGAAAATTAAGGAAAATATCCCATTTACAATAGGAACAAAAAGAAGAAACTACATAGGAATAACCTTAAGCAGAGATGAAAGACTTGTACACTGAACATTATAACACATTGATGAAGGAAAGTGAAGACATAGATAAATGCAAAAACATGCCATGTTCACAGACTGGAAGAATTAATATTGTTAAAATGTCTGTAATACCCAAAATGATCTACAGATTCCATGTAATCCCTATCAAAATCACAGTGGCAATCTTTACAGAAATAGAAAAAACAATCCTAAAATTTATATGGAACCTCAAAAGACCCTAAAGAGCATGCAATCTTAAGCAAGAAGGACAAAGCTGGAGTCATCACACTTCCCGATTTAAAACATATTACAAAGCTAAAGTGATCAAAACACTATGATACTGGCATAAAAACAGACATATAGACCAGTGGAAGAGAATAGACAGCCCAGAAATAAATGCATGCATTTACAGTCAACCAATATTCTATAGGAGTACCAAGAACACACAATGAGGAAGGGACAGTCTGTTCAATAAACAGTATTGGGAAAACTGGATATCCACTTGCAGAAGAAAACTGAACCCTTATCTCACTCTATACACAAAAATCAACTCAAAATGTATTAAAGACTTAAATGTAAGACCTGAAACTATAAAATTTCTAGAATAAAACATAGGAGAAAACTTCTTGACATTGGTCTGGGCAATAATTTTTTGGATATAACATCAAAAGAACAGGGAACAAAAGCAGAATAGACAAGTGAGACTGCATCAAACTAAAAAGCTTCTGCATAGCAAAGAAAACAATCAACAGAGTGAAAGGGAAACCAACAAAATGGGAGAAAATATTTGCAAATCATATATCTGATAAGGGGTTAATATCCAAAATATATAAGGAATTTATACAACTCAATAGAAAAAAAATGCCATTAAAAAAGGGCTAAGGACCTGAATAAACATTTTTCAAAAGAAAACATACAAATGGCCAACAGGTATATGAAAAGATGCTCAACATCACTAATCATGAGGGACATACAAATCAAAACCACAATGAGATAGTATGGCTCACACCCATTAGAATGGCTACTATCAAAGAGACAAAACATAACTAGTGTTGGTGAAGATGTGGAGAAAAGGGAACTCCTGCACACCGTTAGTGGGAATATAAATTTACACAGCCATATGGAAGAGTATGGGGGTTTCTCAAAAAAGTAAAAGTAGAACTACCATATGATCCAGCAATCCCACTTCTGGGTATATACCCGAAGGAAATGAAATCAGTGACTTGAAGAGATATCTGAAAGTAAATGTTTACTGCAGCATTATTCACAAAAGCCAAGATATGGAAACAACCTAAATATCTATTGACAGATGAATGGATAAAGAAAATGTGATATATATATGTGTGTGTATGTGTGTGTGTGTATGTGTGTGTGTATATATACATATATATATATAATTCAGTCTTAAAAAGAAGGAAATCCTGCCATTTGCAACAACATGATGAAACCGGAGGACATTATACTAAGTGAAATAAGCCAGACACAGAAAGACAAATACATGATCTCACTTAAATGTAGAATCTAAAAGAGTCAAACTAATACAAGCACGGAGTACAATGTTGGTTGCCAGGCGCTGGGAGGTGGGGGAAACAGGGAGATGTCAGTCAAAAGTACAAAGTCTTAGTTATGCAAGATGAATAGGTTCTGGAGATCTAATGTACAGCATGGTGACAAGAGTAACAATAGTGTATTGTACAACTGAAATTTGCCAAGAGAGTAGACCTTAAGTGTTCTCGGAGTAGAAACAAACAACATAAAAATGGTAACTGTGCAAGGTGATAGATATGTTAGCTAGCTTGATTGTGGTAATCATTTCATAATGTATATGTACATCAAAACATCAAGTTGTACACCTAAAAATATACAATTTCTATTTGTCAATTATATCCCACCCGATAAAGCTAGGGAAAAAAAAGAATAAGTCACCCAACCCCTCAAAAGTGAAGCTGTAATCTCCACCCTAGCCCAGAGAACTGACACCATAAACCTTCTTGACAATTTGGATCACATCTACCCTTCCACAGTTGGGCATATGCATATGGATGATGATGGTTGTTTACATGTTTTTCATCTCCCGAATTCTCATCAAAGCTATGTGAATCTATCTGATTGGCGCTAGAAACCTCCTGTGAACTCAGGCTTCTCATATTGGCGAGGCGGAGGTGGCAATTTCCTGGAAAAGTGAGTTCAAACACCCAAACTGAGATACTCGGGCTCTTATCAGATGGGATAAAAATGGTTTTACCCATACAGACATATTAAAAAAAAAAAAAAAACTAACAACTATATAAATCACCTGTTCTCTTAACCAGAAATAAATAATCTAAGTTAACAAAAATATCTAGTTGAAATCAGTTTACTGTAGAGTTACATTCTGCACATTAAAATTATGCCCCTGGGATATTCTCAAAATTCATAAAGGTGTCAACTTTGTATTGTATAGCGTATCTAGGTTAAGGCATGATCTTTGGGGTCAGACAAGGCTGCATTTGAACATCAGCTTCACTACTTACTACCTGATCCTTAGCCTCAACTTCATCATCTATGAAACAGAGGTGATAACACCTGTTACATACAGCTGTTGTGAAAATAACTGAGATATGCCCATGAATTTCAGAAAGGAGCCGGCAGCAAGGAAGCAATCAGTCGGTGTTAGCTGTAAGTATTCATATCATTAATGGAGGCAGCGTGTGACTAATCTGTACCAGGCGTTAATTTAAATGTCACTAACATTGGACTTTGGAATGCACAGACACACGATGCTGGAGCCTGAGGACACTTAAAGTTGACGCACTCCGGCTCTCATTTTCCAGATGAGGATTTGAGACCCAAAAGATTCAAGGAGTTGTCCAAACTCACAGAGACAGTATGGGGAACTCAAATCGGAACCTCAGCTTCTGGGAACCAGTCTGACACTATTTCTTCTAAATCAGAGCTCATGTGTTTTCCTTTATCTTCCCAGGAAATAACTTGTGAGATTAATATAATTAAAATTGGAAGACTTCTCCTGAGTACAGCCCAGCATGGGGTCTGGCCAAGGCAAAACCAACTTTGAGGAAAAATGTGTTTACCTTCCCTGGTTATAGTTCACATTGTGAAGCAAAAGAAACCAAAGAAGCCAACTACTGTAGGTGCATTTTGTTATCTTTTAGGCCTATTTATTCAGTGTGTATTCAATTTCATGGACAAATAATCCTATCTTTTCAGCAACTGCATTTTCTGAACAGAAAAAAAAATCTGGAAACTTGTACTAACAATGAGATGAAATATCTAAAGTACAGACATATTACTCTTGAAAATTCAGTCACAAAATTTTACCTACCAACCATTTCTGTCATTGCACCTTTTTTCTAACGCCCCCTCCCACGCAATTTAGACACATTTCTGAAAAATACATCACATTTTGGGGCTGACCTCATTCCTTTTACTTTAGCTACCATGAAGCCCCATTTTTAAAATCTTCCCTAAAGTGACTGTCTTTTATGTGCCAACACCTAATACCAACTGAGTGGTCCATGATACCACTCTGACGGCCATCTGATGGAAAATCATGCTCATTATGACTGAGTCCAAACTTAGCATATCATTATTTTCAAATTGTTTCAAGGAGCTATTTTTTTGAGCTGTTATAGCTATTGTAGGTTGGATTCCATAAAGAATTTTTCCATCCTGTGGGAGCCCCCAGCAACTTCTCATTCACACCAAGAAGGTCCTCTTCTCACGCCAGGGCCTAAGATTGCTACATTCTGCTGAGAGACACAAAGCAGGTTCAAAAATCATAGTGCAGCCTCTCAGCTGATGGGGTGAAGGATTGGTATATCTGGAACTGAGACCTATTACATCATCCTTGCCATGGCTCCAGGTGGCAGAGGTCACTTCAAAGGTGGCCTCCTGTCCTAAACAAGCCCCTTCTAGTCATAAAACAGACAACAGCTGAAATCACCTAGTCTAACCCTCTCATGATACAGAAAGATGAACCAAGGTTCAGAAAGGTGAAATTACTCACCAGATGTAAATCCAGATCTCCTGACTTCTAACTCAGGGCTTTGACGTGGCATGACTAAGTCTACGGCATCCCTCACAGCTCTCACTTCTGCTCTGACGTCTCCGCAAAGTTCCAGGTGATTCCCTGAATCTCCCTCTTCTCACCTCATGCTTCCCCAGACTCACCCTGACTTCATTTTATGTATGTCTTCATTACAATCTTTTTTTAAGTAGCCCCAAGTCTTAAGTACATTAAAAACTGAGGTCAAATGAAATTTTTAATATAAAACCACAACATTGCTGTCAAAGGGAGATAATAATAGCGACCTGACCTCCAGAGAAATGGGGAAGTGATCAAACCACACCGCTATTTTTACCTGCCTGTAATTATAAAAAGATTTGTATGAGTGTAACTGAACACACAGTCACATGGACAGTGGTTCAGAATGCTCAGGAACAGATCACATTAAAGCAACTAAATTCAATAGAGCCTGATCTCTTTTTTCTGCCACTGAGTTACATGTCCTGGGAGAATTAATAAATCAATCTGGGCCTCAATTTTCTCATCTGTAAAATAAAGTATTTGAAATGGGTGAAGGTGGTCAAAAGGTACAACTTCTAGTTATAAAATAAATAAATGCTGAGGTTGTAATGTACAGCATGCTGACTACAGTTAATAATACTGTATTGTATATTTTAAAGTTGCTAAGAAAGTAGAACTCAAAAATTCTCATGGCAAGAAATATTTGTAACTATCTGTGGTGATGGATGTTAACTAGACTTACTGCAGTTATTATTTTGCAATATATACAAATCTCAAATCATTATGTGGTACAGCTGAAACTAATATAATGTTATATGTCGATTATATCGCCATTTAAAAAAGAAAAAAAATGAAGCATTTGGACTGCATGATTTCTAATTTCCCCTCTACGACTAAATACTATTGCATGTTTCTAAACACTCAGTATGAAGGATGATGCAGGAGGAGTTTGGAGGGCCAAGAAAAGAGTCTGAGGGTTGTAGGAACAGAGGAGACAATCTTCCTTCTTCTTTCAAACTTATAATCTTCACCTTCATTATGAGCCAAGAGGCTTTAGCCCTGGTTCCTTCAAACCTATCCTCCTTCTTATCTCTTTCACCATTTTACCTATTGGAGTATACAAGCTCAATGGATGCTTTTACATGTAAATATTGATAAGGAGGTTAAATCTGTCAATCCTTTATACTTAATACGAATCAATTTAAGCAAATAATTAAGATGTTCCTTCTTAAGAACTAGTGGGCCTTTTGATGAATCCAATCATGAACACTAGATACATTTTGGATGTCAGAGAACATAAATGGGGAACAGGTCTTTGCAGGAAGATACGCGGGCACTGGGTCACAAAAGTGCTACATCAGTAGGAAGACAATTACCTAAAATGAAGAACAAAGCAGCAGAAACAGAGTCTGGAAAATGCTGTACAAACCCTGGGCTTAGCTTGCAGTTTTTCTAGGGCCTTGGTATGAGCTACTACCTTGAGCTTTGAGCATCTGTTCTGCCTATTCTGGGCTAAGTTCCTTGATGCAGTGGTGGCAAATGAGAGGATTTAGCATTGCCCCAAATTTAGCAACACCTCAGTTCCATTTTCCGCTGGGAAGCAGGGGCAGAAAAGCCCTTGTCTGAGCCCAATCCATGAGCCAGGGAGTCCCAGGGTCCAAGCAACTGACAATATCACAGCATCTGAAGAATAGGACTTTGAGGACTACAAAATTACCAACTGTAAGGAAAAAAGGAACACCACCGCTCTGATGTAATCATTCATCAGCAACAGACTAACACTAATTTCATAGATTATCTGTAACAATATTCACATTTGCCTTAAGAAGTCATTCAGCACAATCCCGAAATCATTTTTAAAAACCATATTCTATTAGTGCCCTTATGACTGTAAGAAACAGAAACTCACTGGGCCTAGCTAATGCAACAAAAAATGGGGGAGAGGGCTATAATATGTGGGGTAGACTCAGTTCCTCACTATGCAATCAATTACCCACTCTCTTTTTCTAGCATTAGGCAATGGATAACGATGGGCCTCAGCCAGGGCACACTCTCCCCACTTTCCCAACCTCCTTTTCTGCTGGAGGTGGCCAAGCGATCCAGTTCTAACTGATAAGATGTAAAAGGGAAGCTTCTGGGAAAGTTTTCCTTTCCAGGCAAAAGGCACAGATAAAGCTGTTGCTATCCCTTCCTCCTTGAACAAGGACTAGATGTTTGGAACTACAGTATCCATCATGTAATTATGAGGGGACAAATATATGGGAAAGAGAATCACAGAGCTGCCACTCTGACATCACTGAGCCTCTGAATCTATGCCAGCAGCCAACTCCCTTCTGACTACCTATTTTGAAGGCAAAGTATTTGAATAGCCTCCATAACTTCAAGTATTCTCTTTTTCTTTCTGCTAAAACCATTCCTTACTAGTAGGAGGAATCTCAGGAAACCCAAGGCCAAAGTTGAAGCAACCTTGACCTAATCTCTTGATATCAACTGCATCCAATGACCTCACCGAAATTCCAGTCCAGCCTCCCTTGACCATGCTGATTTCACTCCTATTTTGTGTATTTCATAATAAACTACTCATTTGCTATCTTGCTTCTGAAAAATAAAGACGCATTTACCATTAAGATCTTTCTGAACTGTTTTTTTGTGGGGTTTTGTTTTTTCTGAAACATTAAATTTCAATTTACTTTAATTAAATTCAATATAAGATAACATTTGTTTCTTTTTATGAAAAGTACCCAAAACTAATTGAATTAGATAATCCTGATGCATGCATTTCAAAGACTTGCAATTAGAGTAACATTTTAAGTGCAATGGGCAAATATCACATATCATAATTGACTTGTATACTTCTTCACCAATAGCATTAGTCATATACATTCATTAAGGAAGTTCATTAAAGCCATCAACCTTACCATGCTATCATTACTATGTGATAATTTTTAAAATAAAATAAGTTTATTCATGAAGAATGTTCTTGAAAGAAAAAGTTTATCCGCACATCCACCTATGGCACAGGACAGGGAATACTTACTGTACAAGGAGTCAGGAAATATGAGTTCTTGAACCAATTCCTTTGAATTTGATGCATACACCTGGGTAAATCGCTGAGCTCCAGACTTCTGTGTTCTAAGCAATAATAGAGCCATGAACTAAGTCTCTAAAACATATCTGATGCAGCTCTAAAATTCTTAGAGGCTAGGATCTTGCATCACATGGAATTCCCCGAGTTGTTTGTCTTAAACTCTAGCAAAGACCAAAATTAGCTAAGAGTGGCAGTTGGAACGAGCAGACATCAAATGAGGGTACTTCCTAATTTAAAATGCTCTCAAAAGAAGTAAGGGCAGAAGCCTTTCCTAGCAGAAAAAAAAAAAAAAAAAAAAGTGAACTTCAAACTCAATGTGCTTTCTTAGGCATTTAATCACACAAAGGACCCTTCATGTACATTTTTAAATCACCCTCTTCCCTTCGTGTTCAAAACAAGACATACAAATTAAGGGAAAGGGAAAATCACCACTTTCTCTGCCTGATACTAAGATTTAGCATTTTGGTTTTGCTGCTCTATGTTAGAGATAAAGATGAGAAGGAAGAAGGGACTTGTTTTTTAATGCTACATAAAGAGATCTGAAGTTACTCAAGTGAGTGTGTATTCAATCTGAAAGCAGTCAAGCTGTTTCAGTTATACTGGAATGTCCCTTAAAATTGTTATCTCCATTTCTAATTGAGAAACTCCTGTGGGACAGAAGGAAAAGAAATAAGGTCACTTTATGCACTGCTTAGGAATCCCTAAAGGAAATTAAGAGAAAAGGCCCTAATAAGTTAGTATTTTGTCGGTAACTGGGAGGGATTTCAGAGATGATTAAAGGGAAGTGTGGAAAATGCAATCTCTCTTAAATTTATTTCAATTTTTAGAACGTTTTATATCATAGATTTGTTCCATATTGTAATCTTGAATAAACATATTAAATTTTATATATAGTGTCCTGATTCTTAATAATTACCATTTAAGAGATGAGTATTAAAAAAAAAACCTCAACACACATGCTCTTTATTTATTTTCATTTACATCACCAAACTGTAGTTCATAAGAGCCTCTTCACGTACTAAAACCGAATTAGGTTTTTTGAGTGTACTGAATGTCTTCGCAACCCTTTTATCTCAGAACGGGCAATATGAATTATGTGGCACAAATGAATCTTTGAAGCCACTGCCTCATAAAGCTGCTTAGGTTTAAAGTTATAATCTGAATTGTGTAGTCAGTTTTGAACTAAGCAAAATATGATTCCTCAATCCACTATCTCTTGGAATTTTAGAGCCCAAAGACCCTAGTGGTGATCAGATGCAACCACTAAGCTGATGCTCTGTACTCCCCTTGCTGTAACTTGTTCCAGCAAACAAGCTGCTCAGTACTGCCGACCACACCAGACAAACTGTACTATAGTAAAACAGCTCCAATCACTAGCCATGCCTTTGGATGACTAAGCCCAGATCTGTTTCCAGAGGCTTCCATCCTCTAGCCCTGCTTCTGCCCCCACAGATACTAAGATGTTATCTTCCTTTCATACATCTGCCCTGTGGCTATAAAAACCACATTCTTGTTCCTACCTTGGATGTCTATTTTTCACATTAAAACATCACCTTCCCCTTCAACTCATGTGACTTGATTTTAAGCCTCCTTTCATCCTGGCTGCCCTCCTCTAACTCGCTAGGTTCCCAGTCATTTTTTAATACTGTATACATAGAGCAGAACACAATGACCCCAGTATAATCAGTTGGCCCACAGTCTCTACGTAGAAATGAATAATATACTTTTACTGTTGTGGTATCAATGATGTTATTATTATTTACCATAACAGGGACAAATGCCTTAATGTAATCTTTTTTCAAAAAGGATATTCCCGCATCTGTAAAATGAAGAGGTTGCAACAAAGGAGCTGTTTCATCAATTGCAACCTCATGCAAAGACCAATAGGCTAAAAAAAAAAGGCCAGGCAGGGAGTTTCCTGGTTAAAAGCAGAGTATGGAAAGCAATCTACAAATGCAATGCAATCCCTATTAAAATTCCAATGGCATTTTCACAGAAATAGAACAAATAAATCTAAAATTGGTATGGAACCACAGAAGACCTCAACAGCCAAAAGAATCTTCGGAAAGAACAAAGCAAGAAGCATCACAGATATAGTCCAGATTTCAAACTATACTACAAAGCTATAGTAATCAAAAGAGTATGGTACTGGTATAAACACAGACACATAGATCAATGGAACAGAATAGAGAGCCCAGAAATTAACCCACATTGACATGGTCAATTACTCTAAGACAAAGGAGGCAAGAATATACAATGGGGAAACAACCATCTCTTCAATAAATGGTATTGAGAAAACAGGACAGCTACATGCAAAAGAATTAAACTGGATTACTTTCTCATACTATATATAAAAATAAACTCAAAATGGATTAAAGACTTAAATGTAAGGCCCAAAACCATAAAACTCCTAGAAGAAAACATAGGCAGTATGCTCTTTGACATTGATCTTAGCAATATTTTTTTGGATATGTCTCCTTAGACAATGGAAACAAAAGCAAAAACAAATGGGACTACATCAAACTAAAAAGCTTCTGCACAGCAAAAGAAACCATCAACAAAATAAAAGGGCAAACTACTGAATGGGAGAAATATCTGCAAATCATATATCTGATAAGGTGTTAATATCCACAATATATAAATAACTCATACAATTCAGTAACCAAAAAAAACCAAACACACAATCCAAATAAAATATGAGCAAAGGATCTAAATCAACATTTTTCCAGATAAGACATACAGATGGCCAACAGATACATGAAAAGGTGCTCAACATTACTTGTCATCAGGGAAATGCAAATCAAAGCCACAATGAGATACCACCTGACACCTGTCAGAATGTCTATTAACAAAAAGACCACAAGTAACAGAAATAACAATTGTTTACAAGGATGCTGAGAAAAGGTAATACTTGTGCACTGTTCATGGGAATGTAAATTGGTGCAGCCACTATGGAAAACAGGATAGAGGTCCCTCAAAAAATTAAAAACAGAACTACCATAACGTCCAGCAATTCCACTTCTGAGTATTGATCCGAAGAAAACAAAAACACTAACTTAAAAAGATATATGCACCCCCATAATCATTGCAGCATTCTTTACAATAGCCAAGATATGGAAGCAAACTAAGTGGAGATATATATTTGTGACAACATGGATGGACTTGAGGGTATTGTGCTAAGTGAAATAAGTCAGAGAAAGATAAATACCATGTGATCTCACTATATGTAGAATCTAAACAAAAAACAAAAACAAGAAACAAAACAAAACTGAGCTCACACATACAGATACAGAAACAGATCAGTGGTTGCCAGAGGCAAGGGGTGGCGGGGTGGGCAAAATGGTTGAAGAGGGTCAAAACGTACCAACTTCCAGTTATCAAATAAATGTCATGGAAATGTAATGTACAGCATAATGACTATAGTTAATAATACTATACTGTATATTTAAAAGTTGCTAAGAAAGTAAATCTTAAAAGTTCTCATCACAAGAAAAAAAAAATTTTTAACTATATGTGGCAATGGATGTTAACCAGACATCGTGGTGATCATTTTGCAATATATACAAATATCAAATCATTATGTAGTACACCTGAAACTAATACAATGTTACATCTCAATAAAATTTTTTAAACTTTTAAATTTAAAGTTTTTCTAAAAAGTAAGAGTATGGACAGGATAGGGGAAGCTGGATGTCTGCCTACTTGAACACCCCCTCACCACAATCCCCACTTTCAGCTTTCTCAAATGTTCTACGAAGCCTTAGACCCTTGTTCTGAAAACCCAACCCCGACCTCATGGTCCTCTGGAAAATGAAGAAAAACTTTCTAACTCAGAGTGTTACTTGCCTCCAAAAACCTTCAAGCTGTGAGACAATTTACATTCCCCAGTCCTGGGTATTACACCAACACCATACTGTTCACTTATACCTTTTTTTAACAGTAAATTCAAGAAGCTGTTTTTGTTGCTAGTTTTTGGGCTTTGATTGCTTTGTTTGGTTTTGGCTTTGCAAATCACTTTCATGCAGGAAAAATGTAAACGAGGGGCCATATACATGAAAATCAATTTAACTCCATCTTTATTTAATTTTTAATTCTTTTCATTAAGAATTAAGAACGATTAAAAAAAACAAAAGCAAAGAAATTTTAATAAGTAAGATAAGGAGCCCAAAAACAAACCCATACACTTATGGTCAATTAATCTATGACAAAAGAGGCAAGAATACACAATGAAGAAAAGACAACCTCTTCAATAAGTGGTGCTGGGAAAACTGAACAGCTATATGTTAAAAAAAAAAAAAAGGAGATCAGAACATTTCCTAACACCATATATACAAAAATAAACTCAAAATGATTAAAGACCTAGATGTAAGACCTGAAACCCTAAAACTCCTAGAAGAGAACATAAGCAGAACACTTTTTGACATAAACCATAGCAATGTTTTTGGATCTGTCTCCTAAAGCAAAAGAAATAGGAGCAAAAATAAATAAATGGGGCCTAATTACGCTGAAAAGCTTTGGCACAGCAAAGGAAACCATCAACAAAACAAAAAGACAACTTACCAAATGGGAGAAAATATTTGCAAATGGATATTTGCAAATATTTGCAAATGACAAACAGGGGTTTAGTATCCAAAATATATAAACACCTCATCCAACTTAATATCAAAAAAAAAAAGATTAAAAAAATGGGCAAAAGATCTGAATAGACATTTTTCCAAAGAAGACATACCGATGGCCAACAGGTACATGAAAAGATGCTCAACATCACTAATCATCAGAGAAATGCAAATCAAAACCACAATGAGGGCTTCCCTGGTGGCGCAGTGGTTGAGAATCTGCCTGCTAATGCAGGGGACACGGGTTCGAGCCCTGGTCTGGGGGGATCCCACGTGCCGCGGAGCGGCTGGGCCCGTGAGCCACAACTACTGAGCCTGCGTGTCTGGAGCCTGTGCCCCGCAACAAGAGGGGCCACGATAGTGAGGGGCCCGCGCACCGCGATGAAGAGCGGTCCCCGCACCGCGATGAAGAGTGGCCCCCGCTTGCCGCAACTGGAGAAAGCCCTCGCACGAACTGAAGACCCAGCACAGCCAAAAATAAATAAATAAATAAAAATAAAAGTAGCTATAAAATTTAAAAAAAAAAAAAAAAAACCACAATGAGAGGGAATTCCCTGGTGGCCCGGTGGTTAGGACTCCACACTCTCACTGTTGAGGGCTCAGGTTCAATCCCTGGTCGGGGAACTAAAAGCCCACAAGCTGTGGGACGTGGCCAAAAAAAAAAAACACACAATGAGATATTACCTCACACCTATCAGAATGGCTATCATCAAAAAGACCACAAGTAACAAATGTTGGTGAGGATGCAGAGAAAAGGGAGCCCTCCTACACTGTTGATGGGAATATAAATTGGTGCAGCCACTAAGGAAAACAGGATGGAGGTCTCTCAAAAAATTAAAATAGAACTACCGTATGACCCAGCAATTCCACTCCTGGGTATATATGTATACAAAGAAAACAAAAACACTAATTTGAAAAGATACACGCACCCCAATGTTCATAGCAGTATTATTTACAATAGCCAAGAGGCAACCTAAGTGTCCACCGAAAGATGGATAGATAAAAAACTGTGGTATGTATACATATATACATACACACATATATATACATGTATATGTATATATATGCAATGGAATATTACTCAGCCATGAAAAGAATGAAATTCTGCCATTTGTAACAATGTGGATGGTCCTAGATAGTATTATACTTAGTGAAGTAAGTCAGAGAAAGACACTCTATGTTATCACTTACATGCGGAATCTAAAAAATAAAACAAATTTATATTATAAAACAGAAACAGACTCACAGATGTAAAGAACAAACTAGTGGTTACCAGTGAGGAGAGGGAATAGGGGAGGGGCAAAATAGGGGTTTGAGATTAAGAGACACAAACTACTATGTGTAAAATAAATAAGATACAAGGATATATTGTACAGCACAGAGAAATCCAGCCATTATTTGATAATAACTTTAGTGTATAATCTCTAAAAATAATGAATCACCATCTTGTACACCTGAAACTAACATAATATTATAAATCAACTATACTTCAATAAAAAAAAATAATAAGCTAAAAAAAGTAAAACAAGGGCTATAATATATGTCTAAAGAATAAGAGACAAACAAAAAGAGGAAAACAGGGAAAAGGGATGAAATGGGGAAAGGGATGAAATGGAGAAAGAAGAAAAGGTAATCAGAGATACAAAACCTCTTACACAGAAGCAAGAGAGGGAGAGAAGGAAAGGGGTAACACAAAGGATGGCAGTACATTGGAAGGCGATGGAGAGTCCAGGAGTGAAGCACAAATGGGATGTAATCTTGTTTCTCTCCACACCCATCCAAGAGCAGAACCCCGACGTCCTGGGCACTACCTCCCAGAGGTTCATGGTAGTGAGAACCAGCCCTTCTAGATGAGATCACTGCCCTTCCCATACCTGTAGGAAAGAAGCGTCCATCCCAACACCCAACATTCTTCTCATCAGCTCACCCACAGCACTTAGAATGCTGACAAAGTCTAGTTTATACTTTTCGGATTCCTGGGTTTTGTGGGATTTTCACTTTTTTAACATAATATACAAAAAAGCCTCAAATTTTTTAAAAGATAATAATTGCAGCCATTAAAGATGAAAAACACATCTAGGGTCACATCTCCAATCCCTCATTTTGCAAATGGAGAAACTAAGGCTCAACACTGAGATGACTTTCCCAGGGTCTCATAGCCTGGCAAGGAGGAAGCCATGAACTAGATCAGGGAGGGAGCAGAGTATCTGTGCTATCAACATGAAGGCAGATCATTTTCTGAAAAATGACACCACTAAAACAGCCTGAGTCTTTGTCACCTCAAGTTTTCTCCACCATACATCTGTAGACTTGGCTCTGTCACGTTACCACTTCCTGATGTGGGGATTGTTTTCCTTTCAAGAATAAATAAACAGTACAAGCCAATAAACTCTAGAATGATAAATGCCCTCTTATCTCAATATTTTCTTCCCAGAAGATGGAATATTACAAACAAGAAAAATTCTTTTCACCAAAATGATAAACATTTATTGTAAGGCACAAACAGGACACTAAAGAAAGCCTGGGGTGATTTTACTTTCCGTCAGTGCAACATTTTCTCCAAGTCCTTGGTGCTGTCAGCCCAGGGTGGACACACAGAGAGTGAGGCTGGTGAACTGATCCTGAATACCAGTTTGGCCACACTCTGAGTCCAATCGCCCACTGAGACATGGCACTGTGGCATCAGTTCCACTTAAGCAAATTCCAAGCAATTAGCTTGCCTGCCCCAAACCCACCCACCTAGAGGCAAATGCAACGCCCACATCAACCAAAAGTCCCAAGACCCACTCATTCCTACATCTCCAAAGAGACTGGTCCCAATGCCCAGAGGGCCGTAATGGAGAAAGTTTCCCTGCTCTACAATACAGGTTATTTCTGTGAGGTATTACAAGCCACTCAACAACACACAGCAACAGCCTGGGATCTCATTCTACTCCCCAAGGAGATGATGGACCTTATATCATCTTTAGTCTTAAGTCCTCTCCAACTCTTACAGATACACTGAAAACTCCCATGATCCTGACCTCACAACTGAAAGAATCCAAGTCAAAAGACTCTTATTTCACTGATACACTGAACTGAAATGAACAGGTTATGAGCACTTATTGAGCACCTACTGTGTACAGGGCACCATACCAGTGGTTGCACAGGTGTGCCTGGAGAGAGTGAAAGGCAAGTACATCCTAACATAAAACTGTTCTCATTCCAGTTTTGTAGAAGTTGTTAATTCAGATTACTACTAGCCTTTTTCTTGTTCCCACTCCTGTCCCGCTTTGCACATTGTTCTTACTAACACCTCTCTAAGAAAGTAATATGGAAAATTTTAGGTTAAGCAAGACAATTCAAAAGACTTCTTTGCTAATATGAAACTCAAAGATGATACCTGAATATCGTTAACCCTTGCTATTGGAGTCCCTTATTACTCCTGTTGGCTTGGTTTTGTGGAGATGGGGGAGGCAACATGGTCACAGACCATCCCTGACAGAACAACAGCATTTCCCCAGCAGAGAACATTCCTGCTGCAGCTTCTAATCCACACTTTGGGTCTCAGCTTTTCTACTTAAAGCACAGGTGCTGAAGTTCCTTCCTCCCAACGATCCTGTCACTGCTCATGACGACCCTGTCTGCCAAGCACGTCAGAGTCTCCAGATGTTAGCTGGAAGACCTGGTGCCTCTTCTTGCCCTAAACAATCCTCTACAATAAACAGCCAATGCACAGAGAAATGACCTTTGTAATCTAGGATGCAGAGATGAGGGAACATGTGTGCAGGTGGGATCCCCCCCAGTGTAGGTGCACGTACCACTGGTACCCTTGGAAATTCAACTGCAATAGATTGACTAAGATGTGATCTTACCAAAGGCAAGGAACATATTATGTGGCATTTGATGAATTCTTCTAGCCTTATAAATCTGATTCTTTATTCTGTGCCCCTAAGAGACCTGAAATTAAAGAGATCAGCATTATTGAATTTTGTAGAAAACACAGCTATAGGACTGATGCACTTAACTTCCTTTACTGAGCATTCTATTACAAAGAAAATGGATAACTTTGATTCAAGAAGCTGGAGGAAACAGGAGGGAAAAAAATATAGCCAACATCTTCTGCTAGAGGGTAATATGAGAAATAATTTATGCTGCCCCTTTCCTTTAAGTGCTAATAGTTTACAGGTAAAATTTCCCAAGATTCTTTCACATACTGATATATATTAAGCCCCCATTCATGTGCATCACAAGGTGCCAAGTATAGCAAGTCAAGAACAAGGGACAACAGAAAGCAATTGGTCACTGACTTAAAATGCTTACATTTTGCAAGTGATAAGCTTAGTACCAATTGCTTAGTATTTCTCAAAGAGTCACCTGTTGGTGCTCTGCATCAGAACCACCATGACGGCCTTACAGAAATGCAGAGGCCTGGGTCTCAGCTAATGTCAACGGTTTAGAATCTCTGAGCAAAAGGACTTTTTTCCAGGTTCCCTCGAGATTATGAAGTACACTAAAGTTTGAGACTGCTGCCATAGGAACGATCTCAAGTCTGTATTATTCAGGAGGTTCCACTACAGGCCTCAATGAGGGAATGACTCAATTACATGGGGCTGAAGTTTACTGAGTCTCATCCTCCCATTTCCGTCTTGTACTCAAGCTCACATTCCAAAGGAATTCCTTTGACTTTTAAGGTTGAGAGGAAATTGTTGATGTTCCTGAATCACCCTTAATAATAGCTTAGCCACACTTGAAGAGCTGAACATAGTAATGCTTGATTAATTTGGACCTGTTAAAGGAGAGACTGCACTAATCTGGGAAAGGTCAAAACCTACTCCTTTTTACTAGAGACTTTTTTCCCCTCTGTGGAATAATAATAATGTATTCCAACTCACAAACTAAAGCTAAATTTTAGATCTGGGCTTTTGGCCTTTATGTGGTTTGAGATATACTTAAAAATTTCTCAACCACCTCACCTATCCCCTGGTCCATCACTACAAACTGCTGTGAATTTTTTTTCCTCTTGTTTAATAGGCATTCTGGTTCTGAATCCAAATAACTAATGGCAAAGAGAAAGAAATAATCATTATTAAAACACACAGGGACTTCCCTGGTGGTCCAGTGGTAAAGAATCTGCCTTCCAATGCAGGGGAGGCAGGTTTGATCCCTGGTCAGGGAACTAAGATCCCACATGCTGCAGGGCATAAGCCTGTGCACCACAACTACTGAGCCTGCGTGCCGCAAACTACAGAGCCCACACACTCTGGACCCCGCACACCACAACTACAGAGCCCACGCACCCTGGAGCCCGTGCACCACAACTAGAGAGAAGCCCACGCACCAAAACAAAGAGCCCACATGCCACAACGAAGACTCCACATGCCACAACTAAGACCCAATGCAGCCAAAAAATAATAATAATAATAAAATAAATAAATAAAACACACACACACACATAATATGACAGACACTGATTTCCTCAGTTCTTTCTCATATAATTTATTCATCATCATCATAATCCTGGGGTAGATATTATTAGCCCTATTTTACAGTTGAGGATAGGGAATCACATGGCTACTAAATGATAAAACCAGATATGATGCCAGGTCTCAGACCTCCACATCAGGGAGGCAGCATCTTCCTTCACTGCAAATACACTTGAAGGAAGCCGCATGTTTGTTACCCTAGGGAATAAATAATGCCCTGAAGAAAAGGGGACTTTAAAGTCCATCAGACTCAGTTTGAATCAAGAATGTGTTCCTCCAACAAGATGTATAACCTCGAGCAAAGTCACTTAATCTCTCTGTGGCTCAGTTTATAAAAGATAAACATCATCTATTAAAACAGGGTACTATTTATTCCCTTCTGATGAAAAGTACTTGAAATTAGGAAGTAACAATGTGAAAGCCTCTAATATCATAGGTGACAGTTAAAAAAAACTGTAGCTCGTGTTCTTCCTTTTCATTTTTTAAATATCAATTAAATAAAAGTATTTTTCTAAAATATCACTGAGGCAGTTCATGAAGAGAATGGAGAATCAAAAAGAGTAAATCAGGCAAGTAAAGAGTCCCTGGAGAGTGGAAGGAAAAGAAAGTATATGCAGATGGAATAAGAATACCTGTATAGAAGGAAACAACAGATGGACACCCAAACCAAACTTCTTCTATTTGACAAATCTGTGAGGATCATGCTGATAGAGGTCCCATCATGTCTTGATGAACACAGAAAGCTCACTTAGCAGCATCATATCATAAAGAACAGGTTAAAGAATTCTACGTTCTCATATGCAGTAAAAGTTCCTCCCTTTAAAAATAAGCATGCCCCCTTGAAATTTGAGTTTTGCTATTGCTGAAACACGTTAAGAATTTTTCTTCATAATACCATACATCATACTGGACTCTATAGCTGACAAAATACTTGTAGCTTCACAAAGTCACCTGAGTAATAAGTACCACATCACCACACCATCAGATGATAAAGACACATCTCCGTATCTCCTGTCTTGGCCATCACAACACAATTCCTGAAAGGAGAAGTATTCCCAGCCTCATGTTCCAAGTGAGACAGGCCCTCCTAAGTCCACCACACCACCTCAGAAATAGAGAAGAAAATTCTCAGAGTTCCTCTTGTTCCTGAGACCAGCATACTGAGGGCTATTTCTCTCCTCCCTTGGCCACCATCCTGCTGAGAGCTGCAGTAGAGAACACCTGTCCAATGGCCCCACATTGTCCTGCTTGGCCATCAGTTCTCATACATCACATCCCTATTACCTGTTAACCAGAAACCTGAGCTCCCACATCATCCATCATCCCAAGCCTTCTGTACATTTATGACTCTGAACAACTTTCCCAACCATCCTCTACCTCTAAACCCCTTCCCCTTATCTGTCATCAGCAAACACTCTTGTTATGGCTTGAACTGTGCCCCAACCCAGCCAAATTCCTATGTGTAACTCCTAATCCTCAGTACCTCAGAGTGTGACCTAATTTAAAAGTAGGGTCATTACACACTGATGAAAGAAATTGAAGATGACACAAATGGAAAGATATACTGTGCTCATGGATTGGAAGAATTAATAGTGTTAAAAGGACTATACTATCCAAGGCAATCTACAGATTCAGTGCAATCCCTATCAAAATTCCAATGGCATTCTTCACAGAACTACAACAAATAACTCTAAAAATTTGTATGGAAACACAACAGACCCTGAATAGCCAAAAAGTATTTGGGCATACTTTGAGAAAGTATGAACTTGAGAAAGAAGAACAAAGCTGAAAGCATCATGCTCCCTGATTTTAAACTATATTAAAAAGCTACAGTCATCAAAACAGTATGGCGTTGGCACAAAAACAGACCCATAAATCAATGGAACAGAAGAGAGAGCCCAGAAATGAACCCATACTTATATGGACAATTAATCTATGAAAAAAAGGGGCAAGAATACACAATAGGGAAAGGACAGACTCTTCAGTTAATGATGTTGAGAAAACTAGACAGCTACATGCAAAAGAATCAAACTGGACTACTTTCTCACACCATAAACAAAAATAAATTCAAAATGAATTAAAGACTTAAGTGTAAGACCTGAAACCATAAAACTCCTAGAAGAAACCATAGGCAGTAGGCTCTTTGATATTGGTCTTAGCAATATTTTTTTTTAATATTTCTCCTCAGGCAAGGGAAACAAAAGCAAAAACAAACAAATGGGACCTAATTAAACTCAAAATCTTTTGCACATGAAAGGAAACTATCAACATATGAAAAGACTGCCTACTGAATGGTAGAAGATATTTGCAAATGATATGTCTGACAAGGGGTTAATATGTAAAATACACAAAGAACTCATACAACTTAATTTTTTTTAAAAATCCAATTTAAAAATGGGCAGAGAACTTGAATAGACATTATTCCAAAGAAGACATACAGATGACAAATAGGCACATGAAAACATCCTCAACATCACTAATCATCAGGAAAATGTAAATCAAAACCACAATGAGATATCACCTCACATTTGTCAGAATGGCTATTATCAAAAACACAGCAAATAACAAGTACTGGCAAGGATGTGGAGAAAAGGGAAGCCCTGTGCCCTGTTGGTGGGAATATAAATTGGTACAGCCACTAGGAAAACAGTATGGAGGTCCCTCAAAAAATTAGAAATAGAACTACCATACAATCCAGCAATTCCACTTCTGGATATTTTTCCAAGGAAAACAAAACTCTAATTTGAAAAGGTATATGCACCCCTATGTTCACTGTAGCATTACTCACAATAGTAAGATATGGAAGTAACCTAAGTGCCCATCAATATATGAGTGGATAAAGAAGATGTGGTGTGTATGCATGTGTGTGTGTGTGTGTATATATATATATACACACACACATATATATGTATATACATATATATACACATATATATGTGTGTGTGTGTATATATCTGTATATAGTATATGCTCAGAATATTACTCAGCCATAAAAAAAGAATATTACTCAGCCATGAAAGAGAATGAAATCTTGCCTTTGCAGCAATGTGGATGAACCTAGAGAGTATTATACTAAGTGAAATAAGTCAGAGAAAAACAAATACTATATAATTTCACTTACATGTGGAATCTAAGAAAACAAAACAAATGAACAAACACAATAAAACAGAGACAGAGTCATAGATACAGAGAACAAACAGGTGGTTGCTGGGGGTGGGGTGGAAGATGAGAGAAATAGATGAGGGAGATTAAGAGGTACAAACTTTCAGTTACAAAATAAATGAGTCATGGTTATGAAATGTACAGTGTGGGAAATATAGTCAATAATTACATAAAACCTTTGTATGGTGACAGATGGTAACTAGACTTATTGTGGTGATCACTTTGAAACGTATAGAAATATCGAATCACTATGTTTCGCACCAGGAGCTAACACGGTGTTGCAGATCAATACTTCAAAAACAAACAAACAGATCTCTGTTTTGGTGGAACCAGGCTTCGGAGCTCCCTTCCAAGATGGCCGAAAACAATTCTCCATACAAGGCCGTGGCCACAAAGTGTAGACGCAGCCGCACCAAATTCACAGAAGAGCAATTGAAAATCCTCATCGATGCATTCAACAAAAAACCTTACCCGGGTTATGCCGCCAAACAAAGACTTGCTTTGGAAGTCAACACTGAAGAGTCTAGGATCCAGATCTGGTTTCAGAATCGAAGAGCTAGGCACAGGTTCCTGAAAAGACCTGAGAAGAACTTAGACTTAAGACAAGACCGAGTTTACCCTGAAGAGAATATTCAAGGTATGAGAGACAGACGATGTCGTACCAGCTACACTTCTTCCCAATTACAAACTCTCATGAATGCGTTCATGGAAAACCCTTATCCTGGGATTGATTCCAGAGAGCAACTTGCTGAAGATATTGGGGTTCCAGAGTCTAGAGTCCAGATTTGGTTTCAAAACCGAAGATCTAGACTCCATATCCAGAAACAAAGAGAACCTGAAGAAGCTTCAGCCCAAAGACAAAACCAGGGACAAGATCTCTGAGATGGGAGCATTCAAGGTAGCAGCCTGTTGTTCCCAATTTGGCTCACAAGTGGAGTCTCCTGAGTGCTCAGTCCTTCCACATGGTGTAGTCAACTCCAGCTTCCACTGTAGCAAATTAATCAGACCCAAGGAGAGGGGTTCGTGGGAAACTCTGATTTATAGCCTGGTGGTCAGAAGTACAGCTAACAACCTGAACTTGAGATTGGCCTCTGAAGTCGGAGGAGTTGTAACGGAGCAGGACCTTATGGTGATTTCCCAGGACAGATTCCCCCCACCCCCATATCCTCTGCCTGCTTTTTATCTGTAGAAAAACTTTAGCTGAATAATAAATTTAAATCAGAGAAATGAGAAAAATGCAGAAATGAAGGAAAACAGTCAAACAAGATGAAATAATACTTCAGCTATTAAACGAAGTCAAGGATTTTAGTTCCTTCTCAAAGCTATAGATCATATTCTGAGCCATATCCTTTAAGCTGTTTTGTAGATACTGAAACCCCACCAGAAGGAAGAAGTTAACTACATGATGACCAGACTGTAGCCACAACATAAGCTTCTCCATCTTACACAATTCTGAGAACTCACCTCAAGGAAGTGGAAACAAACTGACCCTGGAATTGAAGATTAACTGTACTTAAAACAATCAAGATGATGTTGATCAGACCACCACGTGAACAATTTCAAGATGATTGTCAGAGATGACTGTGCTACTCTTCACGCAGCCACCCCCGCAGACCTGTGCATTCCTGAAATTCCCCTTTAAAATCTCTTGCCCTTGATCAGCAGTGGGGATTTGTTTTTTTGGAACATGAGTCTAGCTTCTCCCCAGGATGGTCGGCTTCCTCAATAAAGCTATCTTTGTTTTTACTCAAAAAAAAAAAAAAAAACAAACAAACAAACTTACAGAAAAAGAGATCTGATTTGTGGTGACCAGAGGCAGGGGTTGGGGGAAGGGTAACTGGATGAAGGTAGTCAAAAGGTACAAACTTCCAGTTATAAGGTAAATAAGTACCAAGAATGTAATATACAACATAAATATAATTAACTCTGCCATACGTTATATATGAATATTGTTAAGAGTAAATCCTGGGCTTCCCTGGTGGCGCAGTGGTTGAGGGTCTGCCTGCTAGTGCGGGGGACACGGGTTCGAGCCCTGGTCTGGGAGGATCCCACATGCCGCGGAGCGGCTAGGCCCGTGAGCCACAGCTGCTGAGCCTGCGCGTCTGGAGCCTGTGCTCCGCAGCAAGAGAGGCCACGATGGTGAGAGGCTCGCGCACCGCGATGAGGAGTGGCCCCGCTTGCCGCAGCTGGAGAGAGCCCTCGCACAGAAGCGAAGACCCAACACAACCAAAAATAAATAAATAAATTAATTAATTTAAAAAAAAAAAAAAGAGTAAATCCTAAGAGTTCTCATCAAAAGGAAAAAAATATATATTTTCTGTTTATTTAATCTTGTATCTATATGAGATGATGGATTTTCACTAGACTTATTATGGTAATCATTTCATGATGCATGTAAATCAAAGTATTATGCTGTACACCTTAAACTTGTATAGTGCTGTATGTCAATTATATCTCAATAAAACTGGTAGAAACAAAATTAAAATTTAAAAATAAAATGTAGGGCTTCCCTGGTGGCGCAGTGGTTGAGAATCTGCCTGCCAATGCAGGGGACACGGGTTCGAGCCCTGGTCTGGGAAGATCCCACATGCCACGGAGCAACTGGGCCTGTGAGCCACAATTACTGAGCCTGCGCGTCTGGGGCCTGTGCTCCGCAACAAGAGAGGCCGCGATGGTGAGAGGCCCGCGCACCGCGATGAAGAGTGGTCCCCACTTGCCGCAACTAGAGAAAGCCCTCGCACAGAAACGAAGACTCAACACAGTCATAAATAAATAAATAAAAGAACGTGAATTTCTTTAAAAATAAATAAATAAATAAATAAATAAATAAATAAATAAATAAATAAATAAAATGTAAAAAAAATAGGGTCATCGCAAACATAATTAGTTAAGTTAGAATTAAGTCATACTGGAGTAGGGTGGACTTCTAACCCAATATGACTGGTATCCTTATAAAAAGGAGAAATTTGGAAACAGGCACACACTCAGGGAGAACGTCATGTTGGATTTATGTTGCCACAGGCAAGGAACTACCAGAAGCTAGGAGACAGGCCTGGAACAGATTTTTCCCTCATGGCTTCAACAGGAACATGGCCCTGTCAACGTCTTGATTTCAGACTTCTGGCCTTCAAAACTATGAGACAATAAATTTCTGTTATTCTAAGTCACCCAGTTTGCAGTACTTTCTTATTCAGCTCCAGCCAGCTCATTCCATTCTTCTCTGAACACCTCCTTCTCCTGGCTGTGTTGTGGTGACACGAGTCTCCTCTACAGCCCTCCTGAGGGAAAGATTTATTCCTCTCGTACCCTTCCGTTCCTCAAAGTCTGGAAATGGAGTAGTTATCCACCTTGCTCCCATTGCTCCCTCTAAACCATTTCTTCTCTCTCTCTGCTCAAAAGCTCAGATCTTTTCAAGTTCAAGCCTAACACTCTCCCTACTTGTTACTGTCATCTACGAATCCTGGTCACTCTGCATCACTCATTGATTACTTTTTATCAGCTGTTACACAAGTTCCTTTCTGCCCCTACTCCTGTCAGAAAATAATTACAGTAATGGCATCAACACTCTGGTGTCTCAGTTCCTCCACCTCCTCAAGTCCAAAGATTGTTTCCACCAAGCCCAGTCACCCATTCTATCTTGTCATCACCATTAACTGTACCACCTTCAAAATAGCCTCAAACTTCCCACTCTTCGAACACCATGTTCTAAACTTTCAGCTCAGTCACTCTGTACACATTCTGCAGCAATTCTTCGCTTCCATTTACCGAGGCTTCCAACCCACTATCATCCTACTTTCCCTCTTGATCACTCTTCTCATGTCTTCCCTCTCTTCCTGCCCAGTTTGAATTCCATTAGTCCTTAACTAGAATGACTGCCTTGGAAATACCTTTCACTTTCTCCCTTTTTGTTTTAGCACAACTATATAGCAAAAGCTCCAACTCTGATAAAACCCATCAATCTGCCTACTGTAGATCTCTGTCTGACAAACCGAATTTGCCAGAGTAAACTATGTACGTAACTATGCTGTTTGATCTCCCTTTAAAGTTATGACTATAAAATTAGATTTTGCAGCTGCCATCCCTCCCTATCAATTATCTACCATCCTCCTAGCCATAACCTCTCATTGCTTGAAAAGTTGCACCCCTGGATTGTGTCTTCCATCACATTTCTTGTGAATTACTGGTGATCATAATATTCAAATAACTGACCCATTTAATACTATGGAATACATGTCAGGTTCTTGACCTATTCCTGACAATTGACCTTGCCCTCAACCTTACCTCAAGCACACACTTCAGTGTTTATACCCTAGATTTTGTCATTACTGAGATCCATAATCTCAATTTCCAGCATATCAATCTCTAATGTCTAACTTCTATCTTTCCAGCTCACTCTTTCTTTCATACTCACTCCCAAAACTCCCTTGGCTCTATTGGGACATCCAATCCATTGGTCCTACCACCTACCCTTCTCAAGTCCCTCCTTCACTACTTACCAAATTTAGATCCAAGATCCATCATTTTAATCACTCCCTGCATACATCCTCACCTAGTTGGCTTCCTTCATACTTATCTGACAAAGCTTAAAACTACTAAAATCTGGACTTCCCTGGTGGCCCAGTGGTTAAGACTCTGCACTTCCACTGCAGGGGGCACGGGTTCAATCCCTGGTCAGGGAAGTTCCACACGCCATGTGGTGTCGCAAAAAAAAAAAACCTGCTAAAACCTAACTCAATACCTACTGCACATCTGCAACTGAGCAGCTGAATGTGGCTAGAGAAAAACACAGAACTATGCTGACTAGTCTTTCAAATATGACCTCAAATCTCAAAAATACTGCCCAGCAACCTTCTACATTCCTGACTTTCGCAATCCACAAACATCTCTTTTAATATCTCTCTTCTCTCCCCAAATTTCCATACTAGCTCCATCCTTACTCTTAGCTGAAATTCTTGCCTCTTATTTTCCCAATAAAATAGAATCATTTAGGAAATAATTTCCATACCCTACCTATACCAAGCTTACCAGCCTATCTCCATCTGTACCCATACCCTCTCCCTTCCCTCGTGTCACATGGAAGAACTGTTCCTAATCCTATCTAAAGCTAACCCCTTCTTTTTTTTTTTAATTAATTAATTAATTTTGGGCTGCTCTGGGTCTTCACTGCTGTGCGCAGGCTTTCTCTAGTTGCGGTGAGCAGGGGCTACTCTTCGTTGCAGCGTGCGGGCTTCTCACTGTGGTGGCTTCTCTTGTTGTGGAGCACGGGCTCTAGGAGTGCAGGCTTCAGTAGTTGTGGTATGTGGGCTTCAGTAGTTGTGGCTTGCGGGCTCTAGAGTACAGGCTCAGTAGTTGTGGTACACGGGCTTAGTTGCTCTGCGGCATGTGGGATCTTCCCAGGGTTTGAACCCGTGTCCCCTGCGTTGGCAGGCGGATTCTTAACCACTGCACCACCAGGGAAGCCCCTAACCCCTTCTTTAATTATCTTGATTCCATTTCCTTACCCCTACTCAAAGACTTTGCTTCTACAATTATTCTTTCTTCTGATTGCAACACCAGTTTTCTCTTTACTATACAACTATGCTGTAATATGTCCATCTTAAAAATACCCTCTTTGGGGCTTCCCTGGTGGCGCAGTGGTTAAGAACCTTCCTGCCAATGCAGGGGACACTGGTTCGAGCCCTGGTCCAGGAAGATCCCATATGCCGTGGAGCAACTAAGCCCGGGCGCCACAACTACTGAGCCTGCGCCCTAGAGACCGCGAGCCACAACTACTGAAGCCCGCGTGCCTAGAGCCAGTGCTCCGAAACAACAGAAGCCACCACAATGAGAAGCCCGCACACTGCAACAAAGAGTAGCCCCTGCTCGCCGCAACTAGAGAAAGCCCGCGCGCAGCAACGAAGACCCAGCGCAGCCAAAAATAAATAAATTAAAAAAAAAACATACCCTCTTTGACCCCACAATCTCCCTCCAGCAGCGGGTCCATTTTTCTATTCTTATTTATAGAAAAACTCCTAAAAAGAGATGCCTGTGATAGCTGTCTTCAGGTTCTCAATCCCTCTAATCAGATGTTAACTCAGCATTCCAGCAAGCTCACTCACATCACCAAGCCCAATCGTCAATGCTTGGTCCCCATCTCCTAACTCTCAGCAGCATCAAGCACAGTTAATCATGTCCCTCATGAAACACTTTCTTTTCTTGGCTTCCAGGACAGCACACTTTAAGACTTTACCTCCTGCTTCACAGGCTGCTCCTCTTCCATCTACTTCATAGAATCCTCCTTCTCTGCTAAAGAGAATGTGGTGGGATGACCATATCTCAGGTCTAGACCTTCTTATCTAAGACTACACCTACTCCCCAGGTGCTTAATCTAGTCCAATAGCTTTGTATTCTGTCTATATGATGATGACTCCCAAATCACCATCCCTGATCACTCACACTCTAAATATGCATATCCAATCACCTACAGGACACTTCTTAGTATCCCCAAAACCCAACTCGGGACTCCTACTCTACAGCCTCTAAAATATCTCCTTCTCCAGTCTCCCAGTAAATGAGAGACTATCCCATTACTACTCCATTTATCCAGCCAAAAACCTAAGGTTACTCTTTGATTTTTCCCTTTCTCAGACTCTCCATATTCAATCCATCGGCAAGGCTGGTTCACAGTACAATCTCAATACATCTGTATGGAATGAATGGATGGATGTATAAACGAGCAAATGTGAGCAACTGTATTGTACCAGGAGTAGAAATTATGAAAAACTACTCTTTACAGTCCAAAGATACAACCAACAGCATGCATTCTTAACATGCCTTTTCAAGAACATATGAGGTGGGCTTCCTTGGTGGCACAGTGGTTGAGAGTCTGCCTGCCAATGCAGGGGATACGGGTTCGAGCCCTGGTCTGGGAGGATCCCACAGGCCGCGGAGCGATTGGGCCCATGAGCCACAATTGCTGAGCCTGCGCGTCTGGAGCCTGTGCTCCGCAACAAGAGAGGCCGCGATAGTGAGAGGCCCGCGCACCGCGATGAGGAGTGGCCCCCGCTTGCCACAACTGGAGAGAGCCCTCGCACAGAAACGAAGACCCAACACAGCCATAAATAAATAAATAAATAAATAAATAAATAAATAAAATTAAAAATACAATTAAAGCGAACTAAAATTAAATAAATTTTTAAAAAAAAAAGAACATATGAGGAAATGAAACCTGTAATAAAGATGCTGAGATTTATAGCAAGTCCTCACTTCTCAAATTTGGTCACTTCCCCTTAAATTACTGGTATGGTCTGCCCAGTGCTACTATTTTGGGAGATCTAATTTCCCTTCTGTTAACTAATTTAAATAAGTTCTGACATGCTGCATTTTCACATCCTTGCTCTCCAAATATAACAAATCCCCAAACTTCTATAACCTATTGATTGCCAGACACTGACTTTGTAACTGCTCAGGTGAAAACTTGGAGAACAAAACTAATTAGATGAAAGGAGCAATAGCTTTGGTGCACCAGAGCAGAAAGACAATGAGCCCTATCAAATTATCTCTGGGAACAACCTCTAAGAGTGGAATAAATACGGTATTTTCTTCAACTTCATATTTTAATGCAATATTTTTGATTTGCTTTTCAACCCAAATTCAATTAAAAATGTAAACAATTAATATTTTTAGGAATGAGAAACATTAATTCCCTTTTCTTCTATTAGTGCCTCTAAAAATGTCTTGGGTCATTGCTTTTTCCATAAAGGAGCAAAAATATTGAGCCAGGGTTGATTCAAGTAGCCGTTAGCATCTTAGTTTGCTGACTGTCATCCACACTCCTTTTAAGCTCTTTTGAATTCAGAAAGGAGCTACCAGATGGTAAGTGTACAAACCATACACTTTAACAAAATTTTGTCTAAAGCCCAGGTTGTAAACTTATTTCTCACACTGACAAGTCAGTCACGAGACAGTTCCTCTTGACCTGGCCTCCCACAGAGGTACCCAGAGGTCACAAGGGTACAGCC
The DNA here is from genome assembly GCF_009873245.2 of Balaenoptera musculus. Taxonomy (NCBI): domain Eukaryota; kingdom Metazoa; phylum Chordata; class Mammalia; order Artiodactyla; family Balaenopteridae; genus Balaenoptera; species Balaenoptera musculus. The sequence continues at coordinate 32,473,075 of NC_045787.1, forward strand.
TAGCCACCACCCCTGGAAAATCATTTCATAACACATACACTCTTGACAGGAAGTCTATGGTATTATTTTGAAAATACTCTCACCTAGGTAATGAACCTAGTCATTTATTTCTTTTTTTCCATCCCCGGTATGACAAAGCTAATGTAAATGGAAAGATAGAGAAATTATGCTGAAAAAGAGTGAAGAAGCAAATGATTTGAAGAGGAGCAGAAACTTTCAATACGAGAAAATGGAAACTGTAGATCATCTCTGTGTCCACTGAAGGCATGACTGAAAGTGTTGAATGAAGCGTGCTTTTCAACCTTCAGAAAGAAATTCCTGAGAATAAATAGACACTGAAGAAAGCTATTAAGTAAAGCTGTGGTGACTTTTTTGCTACAGTGGGACTTACTGGCTTAAAACTTGGGTTCTTGCAGTCATTTATGAAAAAAATAAAAAAGTCTATGCAGCTGCTTCCTACGTAAATCATGAAAAACTACCAGTTAAAGTCAAGGCCCTGTGCTCTATGACTAATAATGTGACCTTGAATAAGTCACTTAACTTCTCTACCTTCAGTTTTCTCCCTAGGAAAATGAACAACAATAGCACCTATCCTGTGGGGCTGATTTGAAGGCTGATGATAATAACAGCCAACAGTTGCTAAGTGCTACTATCTACCAGGCACTATTAAAGTACTTTGGTAGTAAAAATCCACTTAATCCCTAGAGCAACTGTATGAGGTACATAAATACTATTATTATCCTTATTTTGTAGAAGAGGAAACTGAGGCACAGAAATATGCTCCAAGGACCAGAAGCATCAGCATCGTTTGGGAGCTTGTTAGAAATGCCAAATTTCAAGCCCCACCTCAGGGTACTGATTCAAAATCTACCTTTCAATAAGATTGACAGATGATTCCTATGCATGTTCAAGTTCCAAAAGCACCTAACTAAAACCACCTGGCTAGAAGTGGTGGAGGAGAGAGCTTGAACTTTACAGACTTCACTCCATAACCACTATACTACATGCCTCTTTGCATTAGAGGATGCTTGTACAGTGCCTAGCAAACACTAAGTAATAAATATTTGTTATCATTATAATATTTCAAAGGTGTTTTGTAAAAGAATAGATATCTGCATACATATATATATGAGTTTGGACTTAAAGGGCTGAAATTATTATCACCTAACACAGCACTGACAGGAATCTGACTCACAGAATTCCAGAACTTCAACATTGAAATGGAACATAAAGAGCTAAGAATTCAAATCTCTTGTTTTATTTCTATGGAAACTGATACTAAGAGATGGAGTAATTTGACCAAGGTCAACCAGTAAATTAGGGGCACAGCAAAGATCTGAGCCTGAGCTTCATAGGTCTGCAATTATGCAGTCATTACCAGCTTCTCTTTATTCCCTGCTACTGCACAGGTCAAAAAAAAAAGACAATTGAATAAGTAAGCAATTAGTAGATGCAAGTGGTTTCACATTACTGTTTAAAGAGTTCTGCCAACCACAGAGGCAAATTCTAATGTCTATGAATATAAAATATCTGCAAAATGTGTTTCTTCAGAAACCAATTGTTTACTGGCTCCATAGCAGATTTAGTAGATTTTCTGTTGGGTGTTCTCCTGGCGTTCAGCCAAAGCATTGATGCAAAATTGGTGTTGCGTAATACTGTAAATTTGGGGCAATCATGTAGCTAACCTTCCCTAACAAGCACTCTTTCTATCCAGCATTAATCCTTATCTTTCTATCCATCTTCATAGGAAAACTTTTTTCAAGAATGACAATGTTTCCATCTTTTCTAAATTGCATCATATTCTCCCCCACAAACACAGGAGTCCCACCGCATAAATACTAGTCTTCCAATTAGTCCAGCTGAATTTTATTTTCTGCTTGCCATCTCCACACTAATATTCCTTTTGCCTCTGTAAAAACAGACACCTCCGCTTGACTCTGCATTTCTCCTCATATCTCTATATTCTTCCAAGATTCTCAATCATGCAAAATATATTCAGATTATTCTTTGAGCAAGTTATTTTATTCTTCCTTCAAACTGCTCACTTCTTTCAAAAAGGCTTATCTTTACTAACATGAATTGTTGAGGAGACTAGGATTTCTTGAATATTAGGCATTTTATTAATCTTTACTATATAATCAACAGTAAAGACATAACATGCATAATCCCTGGCTTTACCTCTTATACAATATTATCTATACAGATACCAGCTGTCCTTAGTCTTATTAGTGAGTTTTAATTTGGATGGTTTGTGTGCATGTTCACTGTTCCTTGACGCCCCTCCCACCTTGTCTTCACTGCTCTCTGTGGTGATTCAGGATTTGCTGCAGACATCTGGTGAGAAGAAATAGTTTTGCCTTCCTATTGAAAGTGGGTGAATTATTTAGATCCACCCTTCCTAGATCATATTTTTCCTTCAAGTGAATTTCCTTAAGGGTTTAAAGACGTAGAAAGCTTAAGGTATGCGCAACTGTATTAAAAATTAACAGAAAAAACAGAAAACTATTCACCAAAATATTAATACTTTGGTGATCTAAGGATGTTTGAATTATGGATGATATTAATCTATTTATTTTTGCCTTTCTCTATGTTTTGAGATTAATAAAATAAAAGATTAACAATAATTTTGAGAAGGTCAAAGTTGTTAGAAACAGAAGGTTGGGTTCATATTGGCCTCTAGATAGTAATTCCTAACACACTGGACAAACACACCAAAATTCAAACAATTTTTTTAAAAAATAATAAAAATGATTTAAAAAAGAAAACAAACAGTCAACCTGGTAACTTAAGAGTAATAGGTGATCACAAAACAGAGAAAATTAGACTAAGATAAACCTACACAGAATTCTACTCACAGCACATTCCAACTTGACATCATGGAACAGAAATCACCAAAAGCAAGTAGGAAGACCCTTGTTATTTCTCCCCATATGTTCCCAGACTCAAAGATCCAAGGAGTTACAACTAAGGAACAAGGCTGATGTTACTTTCTACCTTCTCTATTCTACTCTGTGAAAATAGGAGTAACTATGACCTTTTACCCTCCCCACCACCAGATAGTCTACTCAGCTGCAAAAAAGAAAAACAATAAACTCATTTAATTCAAAAGACAAGAATTATGTAAGTTAAATTTTCTCACCACAAAGTAATTTATAATAATTTTTTTTATTTAAGTACCATTTGGAAATTAGAAGAGGAAAATTACTCTTAAGTACCCTTTGGATAGAAAAAGAAACCAAAATTACAACTACAGACCGTTTGGAAAATAACAAAAATAAGAACACTACATATAAAAACTTGGACAATACTGCTGTATAGTCAAAGTTACTTCAAAGATTTTAGAATTAATTTCTAAAAAATAAAATAAATGGGCAAAGTACTTAACTCAAGTTAGAAAGAGTAAAACAGAACAAACTTCAAGAAAACCAGCAGAAATGAGGAATAAAATACAAATCAAAAAACTAAGAAATAGTGAAACTGAGGTAAATTGGAATTCATAAATAAGTTCAAAAGCTATTTTAAAAGAACAATAAAATAAACCAACTAGGACAAATACAGTTTAAAAACAGAGAGATGAGAGGGAAAAAACACAGATACATTTTATGAAATTAGAAAAAAGGGCAAGCTACAAAAAATGACAAAATTGTTTTCATTTGGAAAAAGTAAAAGAAGGATAACCATGGAATAAATTGGGAAAAGTTGTAAAGACATTCCTTCAAAAAATAATGCATGGCCTACACAGTTGATGGGAAAATGTTTCTATTCTTTGAAGTAACAGATAATTCCTTTGATAAGCTGTTAAAAAGTATAGAAAAAAATGAAACACATTGTAATTAATTTTACAATCTAAAATAATCCTTATGGACAAATCTGACAAAGCAGATAAAAGAAACTACAAACACATCTAGCTTATAAAGATTAGTATAAAATTTATAAATAAAATATTAGCAAGTACAAACCTTTAATGTAATGTAAACATTAAAAAAAAGACACCACGGTCATGGCCAGTTAGGAAACATTCCAAGAACGATAGAATGGTTCTTTAATACATAAAAGAAAAAATCTTGAATGTAACTGATCACATCAATAACCAAGGGAATTAAAGCAACCATCTCAATAGATGCTGAACTAGCATTTGGAAAAAATTAAACATTCATTCTTGATAATTTTAAAATATATTAATAAAATAGAAAAAAAATGTTCTTGATTCAACAACCAATGGTCAATGTCATACCTACTGTCAAAACACAAGAGGAATTTCCATTGACAAGTGTGCCTGAAGGCACAATTATTTATCACTGTTTTAAAAGTCTGACCAAAACTAATAAAATAAATTATACATTTAAAAGAAGCAGAGACAGAATTATCATTATTATTTGCATGTAGTGTGATTCTTTACCTGTAAAACCCAGGAGAATCAATTTTAAAATTTTTGATGAGCAAATTATCTATTGATAAAGAGCCATAGGTTAAAACATGTTTTTAGCTACTGGCTGCCCAGAAGAGTTCTCTAAAATTGTACATTCTGCTTCCTAAGGTTAAGGTTTTCTATACCAGAGCAGTAAACGGAACATATGACCTACTACTTTTCTCTACTCATGTAATGAATTTGCACTTGGTGAGATGGTAGCTCTAATGTATTTTTTTTTTCTTAATTTTCTTCACTTTCATACTCAGTGAAGGAATTTAGGATCCACTGTTAAAGTTCTCCTGAGTCTTCTGAGAAAATCCCATCTTAAATGGCATCATATATTCAGCAGTCGCCATGTATTTACTTATTTATACCCCCAACAGAATACGTTCTCAGTCCTAGAGCAGGGTGATATACACTAAAGATACACAGATGAAGTTGTTCTCACCCGTCTTGTTACACTGCAGCAGAAAAAGACATGCATGAAAATTCAAGGGGTATAAAAACATGTTCTGTGAGACCATAAAAAAGGCAATTTTTACTCTTAGGTCCCTTTGAAATACACATTCAAGGATCTCTGCACATAACCATAGACCCACTGCTATGGAATAAGAATAATTTTGAAAATGACTGAATTAATATTGCGTAAAATGTTATGGAAAAAACCCGAACAAACTTTTTGGCCAAACCAATATATCAGCTACTCCAGGAAAAACAAGTGATGCCTTAGTGTTCAAAGTTATCACCATGTTAGAGTACATGGACAGCTACTTGCTTAAAAAACAAACAAAAACTGCCTGTCTGTTAGACAATCCCTTAAAAGACATTTTGGCCTTGATTTGATTTGCTAGTTTGTTGTTAACAGTCCAGTGGATTGAAGCTCCTGCCCAATCAGCAAGCATACTGCAGTGGCATAATACTAACACGAAACTCCTTGAGTTCCAACAGCATTACCTACCAGCCCATTTAACCTTCACTGTAAATCCTGAAACACAGTCGAGCTGCTGAGGCCACCTTGAGCACCCTGAGCCACCATGTTAGATCTGTGGCAGGATGCTGGAGCAGCGGCCACCCGGCAGGTAGGGGAGGGGCAACTACACGAAGGGCAAGTCAAAGAACTGCTTTCAAACTCTACGGAGGCCCACTGAACAAAAACAGAGCTATGAACTGAGACCCAGTAACCAATCAACAGGATTCAGAGATCAAGAATTCAGCTGACCTTATTTAAACGTAGCCTCTGGCCTGAGCACAGGTCTAGGAGAAGGGTCACAACTTGGATGAGTTTTGCAAACAGTGACTTCAGATACAAATTACAGATTAAAATTACAGTACAGCCTTCACGTTTGTTCAGCGAGGAAGTAAAAATATTTGATTTGACATTAATCATTTCAGCCTCAAATACAGAGATGGTAATCAATGAAATATTTATTGAGCATCTAATACTCTATATTATGATCTATGTTAGGAGCTACAGAGAAACCCAAAAGAAGTATAGGAAGTGGTCCCTGACTTCAAGGAAATTACAACTCAGTTGACAACTCGTACTCTTACATAGTGCCTTAAAGTTATTCTTCAAAATTCTTAATACAATTATAAATAGTTATTAGGCTATTTTTTTAATATCTATTGCCCTACGATGCTCTAAACTCCGTGAGCTCAAGGATAATTACCACCTGATCCACAACTTTATTTCCAATGCCAAGTACATAGCATTTGCACAATAAATATATCTTGAATAGATGAATAAATGGACATATGATTGACATGTTAGAAACTTTTTAAATGACTATTATCTGAATTGTGCCTAGCGTAAATAAGCACAAAGAATGGAGAGAGCTCCAAGGACTCTAAGTGAGAAAAAGCTAATTATTATCTTTAACATCATCTATAAAGATTAAGACAAAACCAAATACACCCACATATAGGAGCTTAAAATGTCTACTTGATTTGTTAATTAAAAGATAACACTGCAGCTTCAGAGCCCCACCAGTCAGGCCCTGCTACCTCCAGCTGCCTCCTCTTTATGCCGATTTGCTGAAAGTGGGAATACAGTCCCATTCTTGATTCCCCTATGATATAGAAAACCAGGATGTAAAGTATAATAAATCTTCAGTGAATCCGGAGACAGCATGAGTATGACCCAGAGAAACCTACACTGTTAGTAGGGGTGGCCACTCACAGTCACAGTCACTCAGTCTGCTGAGGCCTGCAGCATCCTTTCTGGTGGTGCCTGTGAGTGTGTAGGTGCCTGCGCAGGCTGCCTTGTCCCACGCTTTGATATTGTCCAGATGCTACCAGGCCTGAAATCTATTAAGAGGTCATAGAAACACTGCCACCAAGCTTAGGCTTTAAACTGCCCAAAACCTGCATGTCTTCTCCTGAATCATAATCTGATCATTGACCTGCAGTGGTGACAGGAATCCTCTAGCCACATGCTTAAAAGGTCAGTGGGCTTCCCTGGTGGCGCAGTGGTTGAGAGTCTGCCTGCCAATGCAGGGCACACGGGTTCGAGCCCCGGTCCGGGAAGATCCCACATGCCGCGGAGCAACTAGGCCCGTGAGCCACAACTACTGAGCCTGCGCGTCTGGAGCCTGTGCTCCGCAACAAGAGAGGCTGCCATAGTGAGAGGCCCGCGCGCCGCGATGAAGAGTGGCCCCCACTTGCCGCAACTGGAGAAGGCCCTCGCGCAGAAACGAAGACCCAACACAGCCATAAATAAATTAAATAAATAAATAATTAATTAATTTAAAAAAAAAAAAAAAAGGTCAGTTTTCTTTTCTGGCTTTTTTTTTTTTTTTTTTTTCATTCAGTAAATACGTTTTCATCATCCCTTTTTCTGATATTGCTGGTAGGATACAATCAATACTTCTCACATTTGTTTGATTTGCCCGTTCTTCTTTCAGAATCATTCCTACACTGCATTCAGACATGAACTTTCTTATTTTCTCACTTTTTTAAAAAATTAGCTCGACCTTGATTTCTACTTTTATTTCCAGTGTAAATGCACATCCCTGCTTATGCACACACTCTATTATTCTCATGGCTTTTGTTCTATTGGATCATGATGGAATTCATAATGTTCATAAAACATGGCAAATAACTAGGGGTCTTTGAATGGGGGTGCAAGTACCCCTGAGTCATACAAAAATGTTCCAAGGCTAAGCAAGCACGGGTAACTTTAAAGCAACGATTTTCCCGATCCTCAGCTTCGTTCTGAGAATACAACCAAAGTAGAGAGATCTTGCTGGACCTTCCCTTTCACAACTATATACGTGAAAATCCATATTCATTTTTCACTTGGGCACCAAGATTTCTGACAGCTATCCTCCGTCAATCGCTTCTGTGTTTGCTTATTTATTCTTATTACATATCCGGTAGATTTAGATTAATGAGAATAAGCTATCATTAATATACCTTTTGTATACCTAGTATCTTCCACTTTTGGGCTGTTTTATTCCATTGAACCGCGTCTCATTCCCATAATCAGTAATATTCAGATGCAGATGATAAGCTAAGCTATTTCATCATGAACCTTTTTCGGGGGTTCCAGTTTAAGATGACGTCGTTAACAGGTTCCTGAACTCACCTCCTTCCACAAACACACCAAACCTACAGCTACGTATGGAACAACTGCCTCTGCAAAAAAAAACCTAAACACTGTCTAAGCAACTCCTACCTGCCTGACAAACAAGAGAAGGTCCACATCAAACCCGGTAGGAGAGGCTGCGACACAACCTCACCATAAACCCCACCCCCTCCCAGCACAGCGCCCCACCGTCAGGAGGGAACACAAAATGGGAGCTTCTCCCCGAGGAGACGAGGGCCTGAACCCCACATGGGACATCTTCAACCTGTAAGACCTGCACCTGAGAGACAAGCCCCTGAAATACCTGGCTTAGAAAACGCACACGACTCCAGCCCGGACTCACCTGCCCCACGGTTCCCGCCGACGACCGGGCTGCTCCGGGACTGTGTGTGGGACACGCTCAGCTTGTCTGGGAGCTTCGCCCAAGGGGCAAGCGTCTGAGTTGACACTCATTTGGCGGCCTGCTGGGGAGCGTTCCAGAAACAGAGAGCGGAGGCCGCCGCCATGTTCGCGCTCTCCCTCGCCGCGCTCGGAGCGTGCGCGTCTCCGGAAATGCCCTATCACGCGCATCTGCGGTCCGGGTTCCGTGCCTGGTGCCGTGGTTTTTGAAACTCCCTCCCAGGGGACACATCTAGATTGCCTGGCACTGGTGGCCAGCGGGGCTTACCCTTGCAGTCCCATAGACCTGTATATGAATGCGTGAGCCTTTCTCATATCAAGTTTACTTCTATGTTTATAGATATAATTATATAACCATAAAAATGTGCAAAGTACGTTGCTTTGTGTCATAACAACAGTAATAAAGTTAGATCTACTAGAGGCTTATAGAAAACATGTTAATTTCAGATTTCAATTCATATACTTAATTTTTACAAAGTGTATGTAATCAATATAAGACATCCAAGCATAAAAAAATTCCATTAGATTAAAAATTTGTGGAGGGAGTTGAATGGAAGGGAAATTCAAGAAGAAAAGGAATGGTATATATAAATTTTCTGATTATTAAAATAATCTTGTTCCCATATTTAAATGAGGTATTGTGGCTATTGAATTGCTATTGTTTCAAGATTGCACTGGAAATTTTTTTTAATTATTTGACAGTTTGTTGTAGGGCTAATACTTATAATTGGCCAGAAATTACATGATTTTCAACAACTTAACTTAGAGTAAATTATTTTAGCTGTTAACCTAATGTGGAAGAAATAAAAAGATTTTTCAGTATTATTTTAACTGATGTGCAAACAAAAAGTTCAAGGTCCCTTATGGTAGGCCATGGAAGACTAATGTGTATGTACTCCACCACGCATATTGGTACAAGCTTAGCTGACATGCTTTTGCTCTGAAGCTTTGGTTCATCCTTAATTTCCTCAGTTGGGGCGCTTCTCTGGCTGACATTAGATTTCTCAGAAATCTAGTCCAGGTAGCTCTGCACCAAGCCCAGGCTGATTCCTTTGCACATTCATTCGCCTAACGAGTGGAGAAAATGTCAGACCTTCAGATCCCTCCTGACAGGTTTCCAACTTTAAGATCTCCTAAAAACAATATTCATCAAAAATAACACACACAAACACACACAGAGCCAGATGAGTCTAATTCACTATTTCTCTAGCTCTATAATGATATGGTTTTACTAATGGTACACTCAGTTTACATTACTAAGCACAATACCTAACATATTCGTTTTCAACTTATGAATTTGGATTTAAGTGGGTTTACATTTTTTTCCTAAAAACGGTGAGTGGCTACATGTAGTATCTTAGTACTAGGGGGACAGCTTACGCACCATTTCAGATCTCCTCAGCTTCACTGTCTCTCAGTCCAGCCACAGCCCTGACAACCAGTACTGCATGGGTTCTGACCTACTTGTGCAGGTGCAGCCTGACGGTGCTTTTCCTCAGTCCTGTGCCAGGCACACCTTTCCTTCCACTCTGGGATGTCTCTGTTGACACCACAGAGTGAGACACCACAGGAACCTGTTCCATGCCAGGCCATATACAACCCAGAAGTGCAGGTGATTTGTCCCAGGAGGTGAACCTTTGACAAATGGGGAGTGGGAGCCTATGGATAATTGTTTCTCCTTTTCTTCCCCAGGAAAGATGATCCTAAGTTGCATTTCATAGGGTGGCTCTCTTATGAGTCAGATGGCGTTAAGGACCCCATTACTTATAGTAAATAGCTGGTGATAACCCATGGCATGCAGTAGCATCACAATTAGTAGGTATTGCTGTTTTTAACTGTGGTTTATTCAGATAAGATATAGTTGGATGTGAGGTATTGGGTTATGCTGCAGCTATAGCACTTGAATGGCACAGAGGCAATGATACTTATAGGATTGTAGAGCAGGTTGGCTTTTATTAACTTTCCCTGGTAGTAGCCAGCTTGATAATACTTCCTTGTATTGGTTCTCCTTGAAAAAATTAAATGATAAGCTTGGGGTATTAAACTGTCGACATACATAAGCTGTGAAAGCCAGAGAGCCAAATAGAAGTTGTGAAGGAGCCTTGTCTCTTGCAGCTGCAGGACAAATTGTGTTGAATATCAGGCACAGAATCCAACAGTAACACTAGCAAGATTGCAAAGGAAACTAAATGTATAGACTTAAGAGTCACCCATGCCAAACCATATCTCTCTTATAAGAAAAAGGGGGAATTCTGAGACCTGGGATGGGAATATTTCCTGGATGAGCCTGAGAATCTTCAACTCTCATATTCCCCTAAACTTTCCATGAAGGCGAAAGAAGAGGAGAGCAGGCTGGATACCCTGAAAGGCCTTCACTTGATGCAGGTGCCTTACAAGTTGACACCTCCTCAAGACATGTCCTCCCCAAGAGCCAACCCCACGTCCTTCACTACCCGCAGGCCAGGAGCAGGGTCAAATCTTAGCACAGCTGATATAGGCATAGAGAGGTCATACTCTGGGAGGAAATACCTTACACTTGAAGGAACCACAGAACCTGGCTAATCTGTACCATAGGAACTGGGAGAACACATGTAGGAGTGGATCTTGAGGGTGTTGGTCCAAGGGAAGAAATATAAAACCAAACAAAGGAGAATTTATGGAAAAGGGGAACCAGTCCCAATACATTGCTGGGATGCTTTCTTGAAGTTTAAACATGATGGGTCCATAATAAACGAGGTAGACATGCCAGAACTTCCTTAGCATAGTACTAAGAAAGAGGCCAGAAGATTCAGGGAGGTTGGAATATTCAAGTGGATTTATTAGGTAAGAACCCAATTCATGTCTATGTTTCCTGGGAGGGCCCAGAGGATACCTTCACTAGAGCAACAGAATGCATGGATGGGGCATGAGGGGGATCTTTAAGAAATATCTTTAAGAAATTCAGTGAGGGATGTCCTCTGAAGCACCGTATTTATAGTAGAAGATGGTACCATACAGCTCTGCTCTCTAGTGCCAGAAGGTATGATTCCAGAACAGCAGCGATCAGGTGTTACTTTTTTTTTTTTTTTTTTTTTTTTTTTTTTTAAATTATTTATTTATTTATTTATTTATGGCTGTGTTGGGTCTTCGTTTCTGTGCGAGGGCTTTCTCCAGTTGCGGCAAGCGGGGTCCACTCTTCATCGCGGTGCGCGGGCCTCTCACTATCGCGGCCTCTCTTGTTGCGGAGCACAGGCTCCAGATGCGCAGGCTCAGTAGTTGTGGCTCACGGGCTTAGTCGCTCCGCGGCATGTGGGATCCTCCCAGACCAGGGCTCGAACCCGCGTCCCCTGCATTGGCAGGCAGACTCTCAACCACTGCGCCACCAGGGAAGCCCAGGTGTTACCTTTTAATTGTTGAAAGCAAGGTGGATGTAGTTAGCAAGTCATAAGATCAGAAGTGCATAGCAGTGATGTGTTAAGTTACTGATAGAATGATAGGAATAAATAATACATTCAGGATCAGATCTAGAAGGCACCAGTAAATTATATGAAAAGGCAGCCCAGACTGCCGCATTACATACCTTTGTTGTATTAACACCAATCCCTCAGCTTATTTATAAGGTCTCATGGGGAAGGGAGAGCTGGTCCCTTCCAACCACCTGACCGAGGAAGAATAACAGTCCTGGTGCACAGATGAGTCAGTGCAATGTTGGTGCTGGCAAAAACGGACTTCTGTTGTGTCACAGTCCCACTCAGCATTGGTCCTCAAGGGCAGTGATGAAAGGAAATCTTTCCATTAGGCGCAACAGCAAGCAATCCAAATAGATTGTTTTTGTGTGTGTGGAAAGAGAAGTGGTCCAAAGTACAGATACACATGGATTCCCGTGCAGGTGAATGGCTTAGATGGTTGTTAGAGGTCTGAAAGGAATTATATTGAAAGATAGGGGCCAAAAAAAAAACTGGTGAAGAGGTATGTGGATGACCCCTGGGGGATGGCCAAGACATGCATATTTTTTTGTTTCATGATAATACCCACCACTACCCATTGCCTTCACGGTCACCAGAGTAAGCCATCTCAATGGTAAATCTGACCTCGTCACTCCCCTGCTCATAATTTTCAACTGCTATTTTAAATAATGAAAGTAAATTTCAAAAAGAAAAATCATGTTCAATATGATATTAATTTTGTTCAAAATACCACATGCATACATAAAAGATTAGAAAATATATATGAAATATTTTAAATAATTATGCAGAATAGAATTTTTCTTTATATTTTTATATATTTTCTAAATTTTCTTCAGTTTATGCATTACTTTAGGAAGTAGAAAAGAAGCAATACATGCTAGTAAGTAATACCAATAGAAGTTAAAACCAAGCTAAAATCATCCCTCTCAAAAACAAAAATTTTGTACCACAGATTGTCCCTTTAAAATTTTTGTCAAGGGTTTCCATATTTTAAGAATCAAATTGTATGTTTCCTACCTGAGTCTGGCCTAGAACAGTGAATATTTTCATGTGTGGTAGATATTTATAGGCGGAATATTAAATTTTATTATTTTCAGGAGGGTTGAGGCAAACTAAAAGTTGGCTCTCTCAGTAAGAGCTTTGAAAAAAATTATGTTAAAAGAAAAAGGGTTCAAAAATAATTCTGTCTATCTGAAATAATGCTATAAAGGACTATGATTTCAGAGAAGGGAAAAAATATCTGGAAGGGGAAGCTAAACATGAGAATACTAGCAGCCAGATTGCTTAATACAGACCCATGTGACAGGAAAATTAAGGAGTAAATCCTGAGTTCTCATCACAAGGGAATAAAAAATTTCTGTTTATTTATTTTGTATTTATATGAGATGATAGATGTTCGTTCACTAAAATTATTGTGTAACCATTTCATGATGTATGTAAGTCAAGTCATTATGCTATACACCTTAAACTTATACAGTGCTGTGTGTCAATTATATCTCAATAAAACTGGAAGAAAAAATATAAATAAATAAATAGAATGACACTAAGTTTCCTTATCCTGATACACAAGGCCCTCCTGGATCCAACCCTTGCTCATCTTTCTAATCTCATTGTCTTCCACTTCTTGGCAGTTCTTGCCTAACTGCTTACCATCTCTCACCTCCTATATTGGCCTTGCAGTCCTCCTGGCTAGAATGACCTCTTCCCCATTTTACATTGCCCCTCACCCCTGCCCATCTACCTGAATAAATGATACTCACCCATTACACTTCAGATTGTTGCTGTCCCACTGCAGGAAGCCTCATCCAGCTTCCTCTTCCCAAATTGTGCCCTGTACTACCCTAGGCTTCTCTCCCTGTTGAACTAACTACTTGATATTTTAAGTATCAGTTCATCCACCTGTTTGCTTCTAAAGGCAGGAATCATGTCATCTGTATCCCTTTATCCCAAGTGCACGGTTTGTTACCTGAGTCACAATATGCAATTAATAAATTTTGGAGTGAATATATTAAAGGAGAAAAGAAGGTATGACACTTTACTCAATAAATGCATTCCTAAAAATGTGAACAGCTTTGGAAAAAACCAAGTTCCACATATTTGAATTTCTGTGTTAGGGTAGACAGATTGCCCCTGTAATCATGTCTGACTTCCCACCCTTGTGTTACTCAAACATCTGCTATCGAGTGATTAAACTGCTCTGACGCAAGCATCGTCCTGGCCTGAGGCCTGACACTCAAAGGTGCCCTGGTTACCCACAGCTCTCCAAGTCACTGCCTAGCCGTTCTCACTGATGGCCCATGGTACCACAAGTCCCAACCTACTGGGTTCTAGTTTTCCATGTTGCTAGTATTCAGTTTTAGTTACTGCCTACTTTTTCATGTCTCTGCATGTTCTTCTATTTCCTCTAAAGTCTGTGTCTTCCATCGTTTATCTTCTGGAAACTAAGTCTCTGATCCCTGCTGGCTGCCTTCCAACTGTACCTGGGTTAACTGTGTGACCTTTGAATCTCTATGAGTCACCTGCCCCAGATCTTGGGCTTGGTTTGGACCAAAGGTACATGTACGCTATCTGGTTTTCCTGCCTGCTGGATTGGCATCCAGTTCAGGACCTTCCTTCAGATTCATTTCATGGTGTAGTGCCTGGATTTACAATCCTGACCCTCTCTGGCCATTCTCACCCTCCCTCTCAGTAACCATATGCAACATCCCCAAATTATTAAGCTTTTGTGTAGATCCATACTTTATTATACTGAGTTGGCTTAAAGTGAATTATAGCTGTGATACAGGGCAGAGCAACGTTTAGGAATGAATTCAGAGGCAATGACTCTCTCTGAGCAGATACAACAATTCAGAACTTTGTATGAGATGATTTAGAGGAGGAGTTGCCAAATAAGTCTGGTGAAAGGCACTTCTTAGAGACCACTGAGCGTGAGCAAGCTCTCTACATCAGAACCTGACAGTGTGGCTGGGGAAAGCCAACAGACACGCTCCTATGACATCATCAGAAAGTGTGCGTTAACATGACAGCCACTTGTTAGTTTATCAGCCCCCTCTAGCTACCTGCCTTAAATTATTTCATTACCAATATTGACTTAGCTTATCCGAATGCCCTAACGTGGAAACCATTTTTGTTTCCCCCAAAATCTATGGAATAATATTGATAGGAAAAGGAAGTTGAAACTTTGTCCCAGATAAGACTTCAGCATTATGTATGTACTTATGTAACTAATGTCTCCATCATATTCGCGATCAGTTTGTTGGTGTTTCCCTGACTTATCTGCATCCTTCCTTCAAGTAATAAAAATGACTTCCCAGTTTAACAAGTCTTCTTTATTGTGCAGGATGATATTAGGTACATCGTGGATGGCTGTCCTCTGCTTTTATGGATACCATGGAATTTGGCTATCTGCTCCAAGATCTCCTTCCTTGCTTCTCTTTTTTTTAATTCCCTGCAAAACTAAGCTTGGGGTTAATATGGATGCCCATACTATTTTCTCATCAGTCATTTATAAACCACAACAGGACAATGGTCATCTTTAGATCTTTGGCTATCTTTTTTTAAAGAAACATTTTCCCCTTCCTTTCCTTGTTATTATTTAGTTGTTTTAAAGTCTACCTAGTCACTGAACTGTTTGATCTGCAACTTTTCATGGAAGAGAATTGTGTTATGCTGAGTCAAGTGCAGCATGCTGCATTCTCTATGCTGAAAATGTGGTATTGATTTTTTTTAATGATATTTGGTCTGGGGAGGTATATATTACTGTTGAATTATTATGTCTTTTTGAATCGAACACTTCACCAATGGATTCGAGATGGTCCTTTATGGATTAAAATACTTCTGAACAGTCCATTATCTGTAACAACAAAATAAATCACCAGTATGTGAATAAAATATTGATTATATCTTCCTCTCCCCATTAATTTGGACTTTACATCTAGTATTTCATTTTTTATGTAATGAGATGGCATTATATCCACACTGATTACAGCCTAGAAACATTTTCAAATAAAATTTCAACAGAATAAGTATTCTTTGTTTCAGGTAGAGCTGAAAACAAAAATTTAAATGGCATTATCAAAATAATTTGTTTGATGTTAATAGCTTATCAGTGACTTTTTCATGAACTCAGAACAATCTCATTAGAAAATTATCTATCTCATGAGCTGCCACAAATAGCTGAGAAAATAGATTTTAGGCTGCCTCTAGGCATTAGCTCTTGATTCAACCAAAAAGAAGAATTTGAAAATATCCATAACACATATCTCAGCTGATGGAAAAAGGTGCTTGTTTAACTCATGTTCTCCCACTTAGACCATACAAATGGACTCCTTTTCATATTGTGATTGCAGTCGGGGGTAGTGGGAACGACATCACAGTTATCCTCAACATAATCATCACCATCACCACCTACGGGCATAACAAGATTGAAACCCGGGATTTTCAAAGGGTTAGAAGAGGGTATAAATGTCAAATATAGTTCCAAAATGAACAGGAAAGACCTGGAAGTGTATCAAGGATGAGGTTAGTTATCAGGCATCTAATATAAAGATATTAAGAACTAAGTGAGGGAAGCACAGCTGACACAAGATCCCATTTCATGATTTTTGAACCACTGCTTTTTCATGGCTATTATCATCAACAATAGCAGGATATAAAGTGCTGCTGTGGAAATACATTTACATTTTAGGAGAACAAAAGAAAATACACTAATGGTTAAAAAAATGTTACCAGGGGGACTTCCCTGCTGGCACAGTGGTTAAGAACCTGCCTGCCAATGCAGGGGACACGGGTTCGAGCCCTTGTCCAGGAAGATCCCACATTCTGCAGAGCAACTAAGCCCGTGCGCCACAACTACGGAGCCTGCGCTCTAGAGCCCGTGAGCCACAACTACTGAGCTCACGTGCCACAACTACTGAAGCCCGCGTGCCTAGAGCCTGTGCTCCATAACAAGAGAAGCCACCGCAACGAGAAGCCCATGCACCGCAACAAAGAGTAGCCCCTCCTCGCCACAGCTAGAGAAAGCCCACGCACAGCAACGAAGACCCAAAACGCAGCCAAAAATAAATAAATAAATAAATATATTTTTAAAAAAATTAAAAATGTTACCAAGGAAGAAAAATGAGAGAGACAGTCATGAAGAAGGGTTGTACTGGGGTTAAACTTCTATCAGATCCTATAAAGTGCTAGACAAGTTAGATTAAGTTATATACTCTTCAAAACAAGCTTTTGCAATCCCACTACTGGGCATATACCCTGAGAAAACCATAATTCAAAAAGAGTCATGTACCAAAATGTTCATTGCAGCTCTATTTACAATAGCCAGGACATGGAAGCAACCTAAGTGTCCATCATCGGATGAATGGATAAAGAAGATGTGGCACATATATACAATGGAATATTACTCAGCCATAAAAAGAAACGAAATGGAGGTATTTGTAGTGAGGTGGATGGAGTTAGAGTCTGTCATACAGAGTGAAGTAAGTCAGAAAGAGAAAAACAAATACAGTATGCTAACACATATATATGGAATCTAAGGGGAAAAAAAAAAAGTCATGAAGAATCTAGTGGCAAGACGGAAATAAAGACACAGACCTACTAGAGAATGGACTTGAGGATATGGGGAGGGGGAGGGGTAAGATGTGACAGGGTGAGAGAGTGGCATGGACATATATACACTACCAAATGTAAATTAGATAGCTAGTGGGAAGCAGCCGCATAGCACAGGGAGATCAGCTCGGTGCTTTGTGACCACCTACAGGGGTGGGATAGGGAGGGTGGGAGGGAGGGAGACGCAAGAGGGAAGAGATATGGGAACATATGTATATGTATAACTGATTCACTTTGTTATAAAGCAGAAACACACCATTGTAAAGCAATTATACTCCAATAAAGATGTTAAAAAAAAAAAAAAAACAACAAGCTTTTGTGTTGCTGACACTATCCATCCTGTATTACAGAGGAGGAATTGGGCTCAGCAAGTTTAAGCAATATGCCCAAGATCACTCGGCTGAGAGAAATGAGGCAGAATTGAATACCATGCTCCATTAATGCAAAGATCGTTTGTTCTAGTACAGATGTCAGTGGTTCTCAAACTTTGCCTCATGTTCCTATCACCTAGGGATCTCTGAAAACATATCTCTACCTGGGCACTGCTCAGGGTCAATTGAATGTGAATCTCTAAAGGAGCTAAACATCAGCACTTTTCAAAAGCTCCCCATGTAATTATACATGTGTAGCTAAGATTGAGAACACTGTGCTAGTAGAAGGCCACCTAAAGCCTGAGAATTAATAGGCAGTGAAAAGGCCACCTGTCCAGGAACAAAGTAACCAATATTTATAAAGACCTTATTGACAGACTTCCTGTAAGTGGCAAAACAAATAGTTTTGGCCAGAAGCATATCAGCAGATGATTCCTTTCAGCATGTTTACAGCTAATTTGTAGCCCCAAAAGGAAGTTGGAAAACAATGATAAGTGGATATAACTTCCTGATAAAAACTTAGAATTGCATACATATTTCCTGTAGGAAATTCTCAGTTAATTGAAGTCATAAGAATCCACTTGAAAGGCCACTGCAAGAAAATAAACAGAGCTTGAAACTTGTCCTTTCCCTTTTCAATAAGCCCCCTTTACTTTTCAGAATAATTCAGTATCTAAAGATTTAAGAAATGTGGGGAATAAGATCAAGAGAGAGGTCAAGATGGAAGCCTAGAGAAAACATAGAGAGCTTACTTAAAGATTGGGAATGGAAGACATCACTTCGAGAGAGAGGATAGCAGTGAAGAAGAAAGGTGCCTAGGACTGAACCTCAAGGACCTCCAGACACTCATGAAGGAGTGGCAGGAGGTAGAAGAAACACGGGAGAACGTAGGGCCTGGAAGCTAATAGAGGTGAAGGTTTCCGGAAGTGAGGAGTGTGCATCTGCTCAATCACTGCTGAGAAATCAGGGAAGCTTAAGACAGAGGAGTGTCCACTGCATTTGGCAAATAGAGATGTCACCAGTGACCAGTGTTATTTTTTTGTTGTCCACTTTATTCCAGGTGTACAGTTATACCTCATTTGTGCTCTGCCAAGAAATTAAAACTCCTCTTGTGTCTGACAGCCAAACAAGTTGGAAATACTGACCGAGATCAATTTTACATCCTGCAATTTTAAAGTTCTTTTAGCAACAGCTAAACCTTAGTTCTTTAGTGGGAGGGAAACAAGAGTTAGAAAAGCTGAGCTAGAAAAGAAAACAATACATATTTAACCTTAAATTTTTTTTCTTCGTGTTTTTACTGAGATATAATTGATACGCAGCACTGTATAAATTTAAGGTGTAAAACAAAATGATTTGACTTACGTACATCATGTGATGATGATCACTGTAAGTTTAGTGAATATCCATCATCTCCTGTAGGTACAAAATTAAAGAAATAGAAAAAAAACGGTTTTTTCTTGTGATGAGAATTCAGGATTTACTCTCTTACCAACTTTCATATATAACACACAGCAGTGTGAATTATATTCATCATGTTGTACATTACAGCCCTAGTACTTATTTATCTTATTACTGGAAGTTTGTACCTTTTGACTGCCTTCCTCCAATTCCCCCTCCCTCCACACCCCGCCTCTGGCCACCACAAATCTGATCTCTTTTTCTGTGAGTTTGTTTGTTTTATTTAACCTTAAAATTCATCTTACCGATTTTGAAGACTAAATCAGCACTGTACTTCGAGCTACTTCTCTTGACTCATAAAAATTTACAAGAAAGTATGCTTTAAATTTTTTAATTTCTTTACATCAAATGTCTGTGAATGACAAGATACTCTTCAGAAAATTGTGGTTGGAGGTATATTTAGAAAAGTGTGGGTTTTAGATCTTTATTTACTAATCTCTTTAAAAGTAGAGAGAGTCATACTATATGATTTCCATTATATGACATTCTGGAGAGCGAACAGTAAAAAGATCACTGGTCGCCAAGGCTTTCAGAGGGAGACAGGGAGGATGGAATAGGTGATGCAAATGGGATTTGTCAGGCAGTGAAACGATTCCGTATGATACTGTACTAGCAGATACATGACATTATGCATTTGTCAAAACCCATAGAACTTTATAGAACAAAGAGTAAACCTTAATGTATAAAAAAAAATTTTAATCATTTATAAGGTCTGAGGATCTCTAGAAGGAATGAAACTATGATAAGAGAATATAACTGTATTACAAATACTGTATATGAAACAACTTCAATGAAGGGGAGTCGAGAGGGGAAATGTGCTGACCCAAATAAATTTAGAAATGAGTGGAGACTACAAGACTAAAGGCAAAAGGAAGTGCTTATAAGCACTGTACTAAAATTAATAAAGTTATTTCCCATAGGAGTACAGAGTACAGTAATAAAGTTATTTCCCATAGGATGATACTGCTATCCATGCGTACCATAACTGAACAGTAAATAAATGGATAGCAGATGGTGGGAGCCTGGTTTCTCAATGTTGCTGCGGCGGGTTATAGAAGAACAAGGGGAAGAGGCTGGGATGACCCATTTAGTGACTGATTATAATGGGAGATATCAGTATGACCTCAAGTTTAGCTTAATATAGATGTATATGGTTACATATAGAAATATTTATAGATGTTATAAATATGTATACACATATATTTCCTTACTCCATCAGCAGAGAAGACCTAGAAGTGACAATACCCCAGTAATGATAAGCACACCTAGCATGCAAATCTTGGTTTCTAATGCTATTCACTCAGAAAAGAAACCAAGGCTCCTTGGAGAAATGGCTGGTTCTAGGACTGGGGCAAGAAATATATAAAATAAGTCTGGAGAATCTTATAGTGCCAGAAAGTACAGAAGTACTAAAAAACAAAACGTTGATGGGGCTATGTCAAAAGGAAAACAGGAGCCAAGGGAAAGAGCTCCCAATGGCCAAATGCGGGAACAATTTGAGCGACAAAATAAATAAAATAGCGTTAGCTTAGAACACAAAGTCTAAAATAGATATCCGTGAGTCCATACTGATTTAAATAAACAATTGAATTAAATAAATAAGTGGAGGAGGCTCCTCCCTCCCCCCCCCCCCCCCCCCGCACCGCTCACACTTCAGACATGAGCCCAGCTTGTCACCTGTGCTTCTGACTGACTGGCTATAAATCAGAGGTTCCCAAGACTCCCTCCCCGGGTTTGATTAAATTGCTAGAGTGGCTCACAGAACACAGAGAAATATTTTACTTACCAGATTACTGATTTTTTATAAAAAAGATACAGTTGAGAAACAGCCAGACCGAAGAGATGCACTGGGAGAGGTATGGAGAAAGGGCTCAGAGCTTCCAATCCCTCTCCAGGTGAGTCACTCTCCCCAAACCTCCACGTGTTCACCAACCTGCAAACTCTCCAAACCCTGTCCTCTTGGGTTTTTATGGAGGCTTCATTCCATAGGCACAATTGATTAAATCATTAGCTTTGATGATGGATTCAAACTTCAGGCCCTCGCCCCTTCCCAGAGGTTGGAGGGGTGGGGGATTGAGGGGGCGCTGAAAGTTCCAACCCTGACTGGTTCTCCTGGCAACAGCCCCCATCCTTAGATGCTTTCCAAAAGTCATCTCGTTAACGTAACAAAAGACACCTTTTATCATCCTTAGCACCTATGAAATTCCTAGGGTTTGGGGAGCTATGAGCCAGGAATATAGCTCATAGCTAAATATAGATGAGAAATATATATTTGAATGACCAAATATATATTTCTTATAAATCACAGATATCACAGTGTGTCACCCCAAAATTCATATGTCACATCCTAACCTTTCAGGTGATAGTATTAGGAGATGAGACCTTTGGGAGGTGATTAGTGCCTTATGAGAGAGCCTCCAGAAAGCTCCAAAGCCCCTTCCACCATAGAAGGATATAGTCTGTGACCTGAAAGAGAGCCCTCACCCTACCTTGCTTGGCACGCTCACCTCAGATTTCCAGCCTCCAGAATCCTGAGAAATAACTGTGTGTTGTTTATAAGCTACCCAGTCTATGGTATTTTGTTATAGCAGCCCAAATGGACTGCTGTATTTCAAAATTATTCTCTTATTTGATGATCATCACACATCTGAGAAGAACGGAAAAGAGAAAAAAAGCATTCCAGGTTTGTATTTATTGGAAAATATAAGAGATAATAAAATGCACAATGTATCCTTTTAGTCAAAATGCACATGAAATGAATAAAGCAAAGACCATGAAAAATACACCATGTGACTGAGTAGATATATTTCTTGACGATTGTGATGCAACTTGGATGAATTTCTCCCTGGTGAAATGTGCCTCTTTACAGAGCATCCTCGTTACCTAGCCTTTCCCAGGCCTATAAATTTCTACGCAGCCACCCAGAAGTAACAGTAATACACTGGATCCTACTTCTTAAGTGACCGTGAATACAGCTTGCCAAATCTGAAAATAGAAATCCAAACAAGTTTCATTAAATTGAATATTTGTGCCTTATACACTGGGCTACATGTTATATTTTTTAAAGTTAAGATTTTAAATTGTGAAATTCAAGTAAGTTTTAGTGCATTCTGATATCTGACAATTAGTGATTAGATATCTGGAAGATTTACTACTAAAAGTTCCAAAATCCAAGGACTCCTTGACAAATGAAGAAGCTGAAATTCAAGAAAGTTCTCACTGCGGAAATAGCATGTGAAATTTCTTCTCAATTAGCTTAGTTTAGATATGTCAGCAAAGCACCTGAAATTGGCCACCGTGTCCAGGACCTGCTTTGTTTCTGACTCTCAGATTGAGGCAGTGGATCAGTTCATGAGCAGATGGGGGTTTGGTGCTCTACAGCAAGGGTCCCCAACCACAGGTCCAAGGCCTGTTAGGAATCAGGCCGCACAGCAGGAGGTGAGCGGTGGGAGAGCAGAGTGAAACTCCATCTGCTGCTCCCCATCGCTCCCCAACGCTCGCCTTACCGCCTGAACCACCACCAAAGCCCGCCACCGCCCACCACACCCCACGCTCCTCCATGGAAAAATTGTCTTCCACGAAACCGGTCCCTGGTGCCAAAAAGTTTGGGGACTGCTGCTCTACAGCACGGGTCCTGCAGGGCTCCTCTGCAGGTCACCCTCCCTCAGTTCTGCATGCGAGAAGATGAGAACTCAACTAAAATCTCAATTTTACCATAAGACAGAAAAGCCTGCATTCCAAATCCTAAAATCTTACCTTATTAAAAGGTAATTTTAATTACCTTTTGATAACAACTTCATAAGCACTTGTCTGAATTTTACAGACTTGAAATTTTTTAATACGGCATGATGCCATATTTTGAAATTTTGAAACACACAAAACCATGGACTATTTTATGATGTTTACATAATTTTTTTCCTTTTTTTATTGAAGTATAGTTGATTTACAATGTTGTGTTAGT